>NC_061101.1:34407602-34470102 GCF_015104395.2 Macrobrachium nipponense
AACTGAGATGGGAGCATTCACCCTCAAGCTCTTTAACTGTAATCTCTACCTACTGTCTCTCTCGACCTCTCTGTCTCTCAGGAAATCACCGCACAGAGAGAGAGATCTAAGCCACTGCAATTGAAACTCAAGCGCGACGACACCACGATGAGCAATTCTCATCCCAAAAGGTCGCTTCTCCCCAAAATCATTTTAATTTCCTCCCAAATGTAATCGCTCGTTGAGACCTTGTTGCAAATGACGAGGAGCATCTTAGGTGGAATTTTCATAAAACACAAAAAACTTTTTCTTATGATCTTACTGACAAACGACAGACAAACGAAAATGAACAGATAAACACTTGACCCCAAAACAAAATCTTACCCACTCTTAAACAGCTTTAGGCTTCAATGTTTTTTTTATTTTATTTTATTGCATTGTCAAGCAAAGTTTACCTAAATAAAAAGGCATAATCTACACATTAGCTCTGCAAAATAAAAAATATAACTTCAAAAAAGGTTTTCGCAAATAAAATGGTTCTCTCAACCCAAATGGCTAAAACTAGCAGTAACAGGCAATGACGGCAATTGTCTGATTATGCATTTATAATCAGCAGGTCTGCCTGATAATTTGGCTACTAATGTTTTCAAGATGTTTCAAATCTGTTTATTTGGCGATTCAGTTTCTGCTTCACCTTCCATCCCCTCCTTCAGTATGGAAGGAAAGATGACACAAATAATTAATAATCATACTTTGTGAATAAGTATTTCACGATGGCTAACTGCTGATTGCTGTCTGAATAACCTACGGTTTCGACAGTGACCACCTAATCATAGGTTACCCTATAAGCAGTTTTTTTTTTTTCTTTTTTTTTTTTTAAGTTGCTAAACTGCTACAGTATGAGTGAGGTGAAATTCACTGCAGATCAGTTACTCGTGATGAATACATTTCCTTTCAAGAATGTTCAATCACTAAATATTCTCGTTACAAAAGGCTATTTTCTATGCTAGTAAAATTCTCAGGATTTGAAAACGAGGCAAGTTCACCCCATAGATATAGAAGGGAGAGATTAGACAGACAAGTGACAATCACGTGCACGTAAGGCGCCATTGTTATGTGATGATTCTCAGAAATGGCAACGGCAGCGACTGCAGAGACCAGCAGAAGCAAAGCCACTTCTGGCACCCAGTGTTGGGCCATCAACTGTGTTCCATACAGAAACAGGATCACAAAAGAACATGGGATCATATTTCACAAGATAGTGATATTTTTTCATTCATGAAAATCTTTATAACTGTGTTGAAACAACGTCAAGTAAACATGTCTTAGATCACAGTCAACTTGCAGTGAACTACACGCCTCCTTTTTGAGCTAACAAAATAATGAATGTTGTAATAAGTTTTTTATTAAAGCCTATTTGACATTAAATTCAGGTGGCCTAATAAGTTTGCATGTAAAGTTACCCTCAGTCCATATAACCATGGTTTAGCCTGAGAATTTTCTTACTACTATATTACAATGTACATAAGATCATGAAGTCTACCCTAGGTCTGCTAAAGTTTCATTTTCCTACTACTAGTATGACAATGTACATAGGATTATGAGACCTAACCCTAGGTCTGCTAAAGTTTTAAGTGTTAATAAAGTGTTATGATGTTATTTACCATGTTATCAATGGGCCCCATTCACGCTCAGTTGCAGCCTTCAGGTGAGAACGTTGTGGGCGTGGTTTAACTGTATCGTTGCGTGTATGGCGGGATTTTATTCCTAAGGTTCGAACTCACAGGCGACCGGACAGCTCGAGACCTGTTCGAGCAGGCCTGAATGTATGTGAGATGTCTTCAACACGGCCTGCAGGCTGGCTTATCCTCAGTCTATGGTTAAAAGTTGCAGTAGAAGAACCCATTTAGTAGGCGAGCACTATGTCAGACATCTGGGTGGATAAAAGATTTTGGAAGGAATTCATTTGATACACAAGCAACATCCATGTATATGGATATTAAGAGTAAAGACTATTCAAAGAAGGAATATGAAAAATGAAGCGTATGAGACATTGGTGAAAAACTTCGAGAGAGGGATGGGAGTGCTACCCGTGACACGGTAACCAAGAAGATAAACAACATGCGCAGTTCCTTCAGGAAAGATGTGAAATAGGTTGAAAATTCAAAGAAGTCTGGGGCAGCTACAGATGAGGTCTATCGTCCAAGTCTGTGGTACTACGACCAGCTTTTATTCCTTTGTGACCAAGAAACACCAAGACATCATCATCAGATATTGAAGAGGTATGTAAACCTTTAAATAAATATATTAAACGTTTCACGCTCGTGAGGCATTTTTGCAGCCTTTTCTTGGAATCATCAAACTATTCTATAGAGCTCTAGAAGAATATAAGAAAGCTTAAAAGTGTAAAGACTAGCGTAATTTTCCCTTCGTCATCCATATACACTTCCTAATCTGAATAAAAATAATGTAATAATAACCTGAAAAATGAATTGTGTCACCTGAGCGTGAAAGGAATAATACTCAGTAAATATAGGTAATAATTCATTATACTGAATATAAATGCACACCTTTATTTCATAATTGCCCGTAGTACATATAAATGTATTTTCTTACATAACCCTCACACATTCCAATGGTACAAAAAAAAAAAAATCTCCTACAGTTGGGATATAGATGGACATAAGCAGTAATAAACAGTAAGTGATAAGAGTTGACAACGTATGTGGATATTTAGCCTGCACAATGACTCATCATTACATCTTATCATCCAACCAATCAACCCTACCCTCCTGATTAAAGTACTCCATATACTTTGCCTCATAGGTAATGTGTCTACGCTCTATAGCTAATGGGGTGAATGGCTTTTCCATTTTTTCTCTCTCGCCGAAGAAAGTTGTGCAACATACAACAAGCCTTGACACAGAAACTGCATTCTCTGCATCGAGATTTATGGGGGAATGAAATATGCGGAATTTTAGAAGCTAATATTCCGAATGTACTCTCCACAATGCGGCGGGTACGAGACAATCTATAATTGAATACTTGTTCCTCCTTTCTTTCCTGTTGTGTGAGTAAATGGCTTTTCAGAAAATTTGGTCCTCTTGCAAATGCGTCATCACCCACGAATGCAAAATGCAAGGTCCGATTTGAGAATCTAATTATTACGGGATCTGGCATATTCAGTGTTTTTGTTGGCTAACTTCTCCCCAACTTTGTGTTCTCAATTACACCACCGTCCGAAATTCTCCCATGAGTGCCAAAGTCACACAATAATATAAATTCATAATTTGCGCTAACGACTGCCATGAGAACCATGCTGTGAAATCCTTTGTAATGTAAAAGAAAGAGATCCTGAATTAGGGGGAGGAACAATTGCTACATGTTTTCCCGTCTACAGCGCCCAGGCAATTAGGGAACTGCCACATTTCTTCGAAGTCTTGACCAATCTGGCACCATTCCTCCTTCGAATGTGGGAACTGTGGAGATAAATGTATAATACATATTTATTAATACTGCTTTATTCAATAATACTAATATCCATGTTATTTTTGTCCCAATTTAAGGATGTGATCGAGATGGACTGCCAGTCTACATCCCAGCCTGGAGCTTCAAGACCCTTCCATTACCACTGCAAAAACAGAGCCGCCAACTGGGACCGTCAGTGAGCAACAAGGCTAATGAGGTTCTGGGGCATCATTGGGGACAAATTACTGGGAGCACGTGAAGAAGATGAATATGATTTGTTTGGTAAATTAAAAAAATTGCAAGTAAATTGCGTAAAGTTGACGATGAACATCGAAAATTTGCTCATATATATATATATATATATATATATATATATATATATATATATATATATATAATATATAATGTCCAAGAATAATCGACCAAACATTTATTGTTTGGAGATTCATGTCCATAGACAATAACAAACAAGGGAGTTACAATGCATGCTACTATTATAGAGCTACAATACAAAGAGCTAGAATCTGCAGCTCCCTCTCTGATAACACCTTCCCCATTGTTGGCCGAGAGTAGACTAACTGATTTCACTCAGGCCGCCTGCGTTAATGTATGGGGTACAATTTCGGTCGTCCGGCCACTGAAGCTCCGCCCCAAACCGGAGACCTGCAGGTAGTACCGGTGCGTGAATGGGGCCCCAATAAGTTCTCAAACCACCTGGATGCAGTGGACTCGGCTGTCAGCAGATGCCTGTCCAACTGAATTCGATCTGCCAGAGCGCTTAAAGGTAGTATTCTTCAATTTTACCGTTATCATTTTTACCCTAAAGGATACATCAAATTCACACTACATTATAGCTTTAAAAGTACTTTACCAAACAGCTAGTCTACCATGATTGATCATAACCTAACTTTAGCTTAGCAAAGGTAGCCTAACTTGGTGTAACCTTCAGGAATGCTGATTTTTTTTATTTGTCTCTCTCCACAGAACATGAAATACAGCTCGTCTTGACTAGCTATGAAAGTCTAAGTTATTCTTAACAGGCTAGCATAATTAGACTATAATAAGTATGCTGAATTACAGGTCAGTATGACTGTGACATATCACATAGCTTTATATACGTACCTCCAGGTAATAAATGCACTTGAAGCTGTACAAACAGCTTCTATGCAATAGTTCTAATGCTTTGATCTGGTTCTGTAAGTACTTTCCCCTGAATCACCAATGTATTAATACTAATCGATCCAGATTATAATTACATTTATACTGTAAATGGTTTATTTTATAAGATCTGTGAGTAGCCTCTTAGGTTCAAATATGCCTTAAAAATGTCAGCAGGTCAGTGTAGGAAGCCTGTTGTTAATAATATGTGACATGTGATATTCAGGACTGATCTTTGACAATTTTGTGGTTCAGATTTCCTGACAAGAACAAAGAGCGAGACAGCTACCTAACTTGGGTTAGGAACTGCAGAAGGTGATAAAGAGCCAAACTGTGGATTATGCACACTGCAGCAAGCATTTTCTGCCAAAGTACATTTTCAAACGTCCTGATATGCATGAGCTAAATTTTCTGAAACAGACTTTGAAGTCCAAAATATGTTAAGAGGCAACAATGTGGCTATCAAAGCAGATTTGGTCTAATGAGAAGTAACCAGACAGGGCAAGCAGGCATATACATCAGTATTGGCAATGGCAAGATTTACACAGTTCTGCAAACTACAATATCAATGGTTTCCCTATTAATTTTATCAGATACAGTAAATTTTAAAATCCAATAAACTGTTGTGCAGACTATTGAATAATTGCTGTTGGGTGTCAGGCTATTAAACATAGGCTATTATCAATATTATACTGTTAAGCCTGTGGATGAAGCTTATACGGGATGACAGCGTTGGAGATGACAATTATTTTACCATACAGTTGTCAAATTTTACTGCATGTCAATTTGACCATGAATAAAGAATGATAATAATTAGTTCTGCCTCCAGGGATGTAGAACTGTAAATTTATGGTGGTAAGAAAGCCACATTACATCAAAATATTGGTCAACTTTATTGCTAAAGTGTGTAAAAGCTACAACAGACAAAATAAATATTTTTATTTCTACATATAATATAAATTGTTCTTGGCAAATGCTGCAAAGATCATTTACGAATCATTAAAGACTGCTGAGCTTTGACAAATCATTAAAGACTGCTGAGATAATTGGCTGTCAATGCAGCATGATTATAATGTTGTAACGTTCCCATATCTGCAAACCTTTATGGCTTAACTGTAAAATAAATAAACCAGCCAAATCAAATATTTTTATTTCTGCATAAAGTACATATTGCATTTAGTAAATGAATAAATCATTTGACAATCTTGACGGACAGCCAAGAAAACACGGTTAAAAGAGTACAGGGCTTCCCATTAAATAGTTTGAGTTGCGACATTGTTTACATAATAATCAACACATAGCAATGGCGCCAGGTAATGCATGTCACAAACTGGTTTGGGTAACATAGGCTGTCCAATCTCTCCCCTCTGTACCTATGGTTCAACCCCACCACTCCCACTCTCTACCATCCCATGATACCCAACTCCATCCCTTTCCCCTCTCGCGACATTTTCATATCTCGAATTATATAACTCATATGCTAGAATCAACCAATACCGATACCACAAGTAACAATTTCCGATTGGTTAATTAATATTCGTGAATGATGTCAGTTCTTATCAATAACATGCACCTTACAAAATTTACTTTTTTCTACTGATAATAACCATGAGCTTTCAAATTAAGAATATCAACTGAGGTGTCTCGTGAGGCAGAAACCACCATTTTAGTAAAATAGACTTAATTATGAAATATTAAATTTTATGACTGATTCAGACTTTGTTACCAGATGTATAACAACATCCATGGTCTTCGCTTCATATTGGCCGTACGTTGAACCAAGGAAAGTCCAGCTTTATTGAGTCTAGCAGGCTCAAAGGAATAAAAGAAAATCGTTTATTTGAACATTGTAAAGTAATCTCTCGATTTTCAGTTGACTGTTCCTCGAGTTACACCATAGTGTCGAAACCACATGTTTTGCAAGACCTGAAAACTCTGCTAGTGCTAAAAAATATCTACTTAATGCTGAGATATCTTTAAACATAAAAATTAATTATGTGATTAAAAATGTATTAATAAAAACTATTCACTGACTTTTTATCATTTCATTTTACTGAAGGAAGTCAAAGCCTTTAAGTCATCGCGGTAACCGTTTCTGGTAAAAGTTCTAGTTGAAATTTCGAACCCTTGACAAGGACTACTAACTACCATATGATAAAAGTACACTTCTCGGGTAATGAGCAAGATCACAAGACAAAAATGGAAGCTCGTAATCCAAAAGCAATAAGATAAAAAGCATTTTCCCGCTTGTTATGTTCAAACTATTATCTTTCAGAATACCATTAGAAGAATGCTTTACACATGCACATCATATACAAGAATGATTTTACTACAAACCATCTGGTTCCTAAGAAAGTGGCATCTTTTTCATCGGGAGCATCTTTTTGACTGCAGCCATCGACACATTTATCATACCAAAAATCATTATTTTACTTCAAGGTACCCATCAAGTAGATTCTGTCTCAGTTTTAGCACTATGCGTCGATAAGCCCCGAATCATAGATCACTTCTGACGTGACCTGACATAAGACTACAGAAACAATGGATCTTTCCAAGACTGAACACTTAGAAATGTATGTGTAAAACCTTTGAGGGAATTCAAAGGAAAAGTGAACACGCTAATTCAAATAAAAAAATATGGTCTGTAAATGCAGAGGAGCTACTGGCGCTGGTATTAATTGTAGAAGTCAAAGACATACAGTAGGTTAGCAAAAGCAACGGTTTTTTTTCTGTTATTAAGGAACTAAAAATACATTCTTATTTCCGTAGTTATGACGGCTAAGTGACAATGACTATGGAAAATCTAAGCAGAATGCTGTACCATGAGAGGCCTCAAAAGACTGAAGAAGTTTTCACCCTATTATGAGACGACAGTTTTGCATATATTAGCTTTTGCACTGTGAAGGAACCGAAACGGCTATGCCTTTTTAAAAAGAACGAAGCCCACTGCAAGGAAGGTACTGATTTTAAGGCAGTTTCATAGGCGAACATACAGAGATCATAGCAGCATCGGCGAGTGTGAAAGTGGAAATAATAATCCCGTTACCATAAACTGTATTTTCTCACTGCTCTACGTTTGTGCTTCGTTAAGGCTTAATATATATAAAATGAACAAACACTTTCTCGTGTCCGAAGAATATTATATAATAAAAGACACACTGCATCGTTGAAAATATTCATTGAACTCTTTGTTTTTTTGAGTAAACATTTTAGACATTTGCTTTTCATTTGCTTTCTTTGTTGAACTGCAGAAGCATATGCTTCTCGGTTTATTTTAGAAACACTGAATATATTGTCATATATGCATAGTAGTATATATCGTATATAATATACGTATATACTGATAGTATGTATATATAGTATATATATAATATATATATATATATATATATATATATATATACATAATATATAGATATATATATATCTATATATAATACTATATATATGATATATATATATATATATATATATATATATATATATATATATCCTAGATATATATATATATATATATATATATATATATATATATACATGAATAATATATATTTACATATGCATATATATGTACATATATATGTACATGACAATGTCTTTAAAGTCCTTAAGCGAAGACAATGCATTAAATGTTTCTAAACTAAACAGAGAAGCATATGCTTTTGCAATTCAACAAAGAAAGCAAATGTTCTTAAATGTTTAGTCGAGTAAAGAAAATCGTCGTGACCACAATGGGCTCAACTGATTACATTCAGGAGATAAATGGATTACAGCCAAGAGCCTTCCCAAGGCTGAAGGCAAGAATTTATGTCTTAAACCTCGCAGGAAATAACAACGGAATAATGTGTCAGCTACACTATTAAGGATCGTTGCGGACTTTCCCTTCTGAAAACCAAGTCAGCAGAGTTTTCTCTTTGATGAAATTTTCAATATTGAATTTACAATAAAATTGAACAATCTGAATAGGTTATTATACACATAAAATATGTCTAGCCCAAGCCTACGTATGTTCCAAAGTTCCTCTTTGGTAATTTGCTTGAGTAAAGATGAACATTTTAGATATCTGCTACTTTTAAGAAAAATATTTCGGGTAAAGTTCACTAGTATCAATAGTTATTCTATCCCTTTACAGAAAGAGTAGTGAATAATGAGTTCAACCAATAACTAAGCTCTAAAGTAAGAACATGGTTTCTACCAGGCACCATACTACAGCAGCATTCCTCTAAACTTACACAAAGGACGAAAATAACAATAACTGAGAGGAATTTCTCTTTTCCAAGATTTCATACGAATTGCAAAATCCCCCTGTCTAACCAGATTGAAAACTTATAAAGGAAGGGTGTGTTTCATTTTAGTAAAATACTGGAAATGAAAATCTTAAACAAAATTTCTATTTATCACCTCTGGATTTAATAATAATAATAATAATAATACAAATAATCATAAAGATGTCAGAGTATACCGGGGGTGGAAAAACGCAGAAAACATTGTTAGGTCAAAAGCCAGACATAGGAAGTATGAGTAAAAAGGAAGGTTTAAAATATGCAAGTGATATTTTGGGGGCAGCATGTGAGAACAGGGGAAGAATCAATAAAAGAAATGGATAAATACATAAACTGAGGATCTGGTAAAATAAAAGAAAACAAAGGGGGCGTTACACTGAATACGACAAAAAGACAAAAGATAAATAATTTAAGACCAATCTGAGGATAGATAAAAATTACGACTTTAGATACTTTTAGGCTGATCATACAAAAATAACAAATTGTTGTACAGATAAGAATAGGTTAACGATCAGTCAGAACTTCGAATAATAACTGTCCGAAGCATGTCAATTTAAGATATGTGATTAATGTATGGTGCATCACTATACCGTGACAGGAAATAATAAGTAAAAAGCCACAATCATGTATATGAGCGACTGCATTTTCCAAAATACAAAAAAGGTTACAAACGGGAGCTTTCGACCGTTTGCCCACTGGCTGAAGAGGACCGTATGTAACCTTTTTTGTATTTTGTAAAATACAGTCGCTCATATACATTACTGTGACTTTTTACTTAATATGAGATTAATCTTCGATGGAATAATCTGAATGGCTACTTAACGTCTCAGGCACAGGCCAGGTGGCACTGAATGAAGCAAGATTTACCGAAAATGTTGTTCACTAAAAATATGCATGGAAGAACCGATGAACTAATGATAGGAGGACCGAAGACATATTTTACGCCCCAATGATGTCAAGATCGAAAAGATCGAATCTTTATGATTATACGGCTCAACTGAGCAAAATGTATCTGACCCATTAGTGCAAGTGACGACGTTTTATGCTTGAAAACACTTCTTTGGTTCGGTGATAATGGATCATTGGAAATTATTCTCGCAGTTAAAAAGAAGGAAAATATTATTTTGTTAATAACAACGACAAGAGGACTCGAAATGTCAATATTGCAGGCTATCCTTCAGCTCAAATGGTCTGTGAACTTGAAGATGAAAATTCGAATACCATGACAATAACCACAGCAAATCATTTAAATAAATGGAATAACTTATACCTAACGTGGTGCGTAAGTCCATTAATTCATAATAAATAAATATGTAGACATGTACGTAAAATACACACACCACACACACCCAATTAAAAACTTGGTAATTATGGTGATAAATCATCTAATTTCGAAAGGTCGTTTGCTACAAAGCCAAGGATTCCAATAGGAAAAGCAGGCCACCACAGAAAAAGAAACTGAGATGTTAAAATTAAACCACAGAAAGAGCAATAACAAAGAATAACAAATAAAATAGATATATAATGCAATGAGATAAATGACAAATTAAAATAACCATTGAGGCTCAACGAAAAGGCACTTGCACCAAGTTAGATAAGGCGAATATTATGGATGAAAGACTCCAATTACGAGAGAGAGAGAGAGAGAAGAGAGAGGAGAGAGAGAGAGAGAGCTTTAAACCTATTATGCAATATCAAGGCTCACCTCTCAAGGCCCCAAAGGGGGAAACTAAAATAAAAAATAACAAGACATATCACCAATTACATCACCGCAGCCAAGTTACAAGATTTACAATTCATCTGAGCGGCGGATGTGATGAGTCGTCTTATCTCCCCCCCCCCCCCCCCCCACCACCAGCCACCTCCTCTCCCCCTTCTATTCCCCCTAGCTTTAATTACTGTCTTTATTACTAACTCACCCCACTCCACTCTTCCCCCTGTTAAGTAGACGACGGATAACCACCCCCCAACCAACCCACCGCCCCCCCTTTTTTTTTCTTATTTTGGTAGCTAATTTAAAAGCCTCGTCCCTGTTTTCTTTCGACGCACCTGAAGCGCAGGTACGGTATCTAATCTCATAAATGGTGTACAGGAGATAAAATTGTTGACATATGACATCTGGGATTTTGTATGACGAAAAGTAGAGGAAAAATTAATTATAGAAAAGAATTTACGCTCACCAACTAGAAAATGGACATAAATACTAATCCCAGACACCCTCTCTCTCTCTCTCTCTCTCTCTCTCTCTCTCTCTCTCTCTCTCTCTCTCTCTCGGGAAGATTATTAGTTTATATATGCAATAGTTTATGATCCAATCTAATTGCAAAACGACATCTCTCTCTCTCTCTCTCTCTCTCTCTCTCTCTCTCTCTCTCTCTCTCTCAAACATCAGTTTATATCCAACAATTTACGATCCACGGTAACTGTAAAATTGTATCTCATGCTCTATCTTTTTTCTCTCACATGAACATCAATATTTTTTAGATTATAGGCAAGCTCTCTCTCTCTCTCTCTCTCTCTCTCTCTCTCTCTCTCTCTCTCTCTCTAAAACCAATAAATTTGGGACCTTCGGCAAAACTTTTCCCACTACAAGTTATGGGAGAAAACTGGCGTCGTAACCACAACCCAAAGCAGCCATTATTTAATTTCTGGCAAATGTAGGGGAAGAAGTATCTCATCACTGAACGAGTATGAGAGAGAGAGAGAGAGAGAGAGAGAGAGAGAGAGAGAGAGACTCTCTCTCACAAGGTTTACTGTTATATCATGCGTTACTTTCCCTCCCAGCCAGCTCACGAGGAAATTGCCGAAATACCTTTGGTAACGACGAACGAAAGGTCTTCAAATATCACGAATTCCTCCTCCCTGCCAAAACTCTCCTTGCTTTATTATTCTGGTCTTTTGTGATGTGGCGTTATACAACATAACGAATGTATGTTTGTATGTATCTATGTATTTACATGAATATATATATATATATATATATATATATATATATATATATATATATATATAGTAGTACAAAAACATATTTATATTATATATATATAATATATATATATATATATATATATATATATATATATATATATATATATATATATATATATATATATATATATATATATGTGTGTATATATACATATATATATATATATATATATATTATATATATATATATATATATATATAATGTGTATTACAAGAATACTCATGCCTACCCAGGGTACAAATGCCAGTATATAGTGTTGATATAATGACATAAACAACTTTAATTCAAATATGGAAATAACATTAGCTTAAAGCCTCTGAACTGTGAATAAAAATTCATCCATTCTAATTGAATTTACCCTCTCTCTCTCTCTCTCTCTCTCTCTCTCTCTCTCTCTCTCTCTCTCTCTCTCTCTCTCTCTCTCTCTCTAACGGTGTGCTTGCGGATGTGGATGTTTGCGACATGGGATGTAAAAAATTGTTCAATAATCCCAGTCTATTTATAATATAAATATTTATCTAGACAAAAATCACGACTCGAATTTATATCAAAGTTCCATCTCTCTCTCTCTCTCTCTCTCTCTCTCTCTCTCTCTCTCTCTCTCTCTCTCTCTCTCTCTCTCTCTCAATGCAACCATTAACGAGACCACCAGCAAAACTTTTCCATTTACTAAATCACACCAGGAAGAGCTGACGCCAAAAACTAATATAATCATTGTTTATTTCCTTGGAGATATTAGAGGCCTGACATCACATCTCAAGTACCTGGAAGAGTTAAGTGTTCGGAGCGTGTGTATGCTTGTGAGAGCGCAAGTGCTAAAAGTAGGTTTAAATAACTTATTTTCAAGTGCAAGGGCCACTGCAGCGTGCAATTATACCCTTGTCTAGTCCAGGCCCTAAAGAAAATATGAACGCGGAAAAGGAAGAGAGAGAAAATAAACCTAATTTGTACTGGCATGGCGATTTTTCATTTTTCTGACCTCGTGGAAATGAATACCAAAGGAATAATAAAAGGAATAAAAGAAAAAGTAAAGAAGAAATCAGGCAGAAGGTAGCAATGAGTAAGTACATATTTTAACTAAAGGAACAGGAAGGCAATGAGTAAGTACACATTATAAGTAAAGGAATGGGGAAGCAATAAGTACACATTATAAGTAAAGGAACAGGGAGGCAATGAGTAAGTACACATTATAAGTAAAGGAACAGGGAGGCAATGAGTAAGTACACATTATAAGTAAAGGAACAGGGAGGCAATGAGTAAGTACACATTATAAGTAAAGGAACAGGGAGGCAATGAGTAAGTACACATTATAAGTAAAGGAACAGGGAGGCAATGAGTAAGTACACATTATAGGTAAAGGAACAAGGAGGCAATGAGTAAGTACAAATTATAGGTAAAGCAACAGGGAGCCAATGAGTAAGTACACACTTTTAACTACACCATAGCAGATTGTAGTAGAAAGACGACTCAGTATCTTAATAAACAATCTGATATTTCACAGACTTTCTTTCGGCTTTCTCCTGCGGTATCTGGACGACCTCCTGAGCTGAATGAATTAAGGCTGTCGTCGCATGATTTAGCAAACCCTGAACTCACTTTCATCCTCTCTCCGGATGAGCTCGGTTTCTTCACAGTCTAGCCTTCGGGTCGAAGAAGAAGAAGAAGAAAACTTAAGCTAGGATCGGGGAGAGAACAGATGCTTCAGATAGGTAAGGTGAGCGAGTATAAGACTGACAACCTCATCCCTTATATCAAATTCATGTAAAAGAAAGTTGCTGTCCAGAAAAAAAAACATTCGATGAATATTATAAACGTCAAGGATGCATACGTCGCGCTCATCTCAAAACTCCTAAAGTGTGTGGATAAGTCCCTCTGAGCTCATTTCAGACCTGTATTTTACTAAAGCCTTCTTCATTTATTTTCAGTACTCAAACAAGTTGCTCTATCTTTGTTGTATCGCCCGGTGCTCTATAATCTGTTTCCTCTGGTGCTTATGGCACTCTTAAAATAATGAGCCATCAGCCCTATAGCCGATATACCTGCTTCGTCTGCAGCCCTCTTAAAGTTAGCTTTCGTCCCGACCACTCACTCACTTACTGATAACCACTGTACAAGAAAAAGACGTGTATGCCTCCGGATTTTTAAATGGTCTTTTTCTTTATCTGATCATCTTCATCGTCAGTTCCGTTAAGTTTCATTCAACTATGTATGAGGCGACTGCATGAAACGAAGTCTTTTAGAGAACTAAAATTCCCGGTCCCGGTCAGGAACTCTAGAATTTAGTCTAACAAATGTTGAGATACAGCTGGTACTTCGTATACACACACACGCACAAAAACACACACACATATATACATACCTACATACATATACACCCGTAATTAGTTACACAACTGGAGATAGAATAAGTAAATAACTGAGATTCTTTTCTCGTGTGAGCGGATACTTTTACACTTAACTGAACCATTACCCCGATTCATTGATGTAAAAACAATAAAGTTCTAGTGAATGCAGTAGTAAAGATTACGCTCAACTTCTTTTCTTTTACCAAGGAAAAACACGCACTTCGGCGCAATAGAGTTTTCTGTACAGCTGCTACAGCGTATAATCAAGGTCACCGGAAATGATCTATCTTTCGGTGATTTTGGTATAATACTTTATGAGCCGCGGCCCACGAAACTTTCAGCCACGGCTAGTGGTGGCTTATCCTATAGTGTTGCCAGAAGCACGATTATGGCTAACTTTAACCTTAAATAAAATAAAAACCACTGAGGCTAGAGAGCTGCAATTCGGTAAATTTGATGATTGGTAGGTGGATGAAAACAAACCCATTTGCAGCCCTCTAGCTTCATTAGCTTTTAAATCTGAGGGCGGACAGGAAAAAGTGCAGACGGGCAGACAAAGCCGGCACAATAAGTTTTCTTTTAGAGAAAACTAAAAATGAATACAGCTCACGTCAATTCAAAGAACTGCAACTACATTTCAAGCTGCCAACTAATCTTCGTGTAGCATTTTGAATGTTTCATCCTCCTTTTCTTAATCTGACAACACTCAAGGAATGTTAATGGCCTTTTTTCAGTCCATTGTAACTAAAAATGCTTATGATTCTATCACCATAGAACAAAGATCCATACTCAAGGAATTTAAAATCTGCTTTACAAATGATATCAGTTTCTATAACACTGATGTAAATATAAGATACATATGGGGAACCAAGCAACGTCATAGCATAACACTGCACAAAGGCTGTGAAATCGGTCGTATCTCAGAAATGGTTGAAGTTTTCTTTTGCACCTGTCGTGGGAAGGAGAGGAAAGACAACAGAATAGTGGATAAAAACTGCAAGAGGAGTGCGACACAATTAATGAGGTAGGGGAGACCATTCAAAAATAAGAAGGGGGTTAGGGGTAGGGGTTAGGAGAGATTGGCGACAAAGAGAACTCTTGGCTTAGGGGTTCAGTTGCTAAGAGAGAGAGAGAGAGAGAGAGAGAGAGAGAGAGAGAGATAATACAGGGCAGACGACATATTGGTAGCGGACGGAGAGAGAGAGAGAGAGATAACACAGGGCAGACGACGTATTGGTAGCGGACGGAGAGAGAAGAGAGAGAGAGAGAGAGAGATAACACAGGGTAGACGACGTATTGGTGGCGAGCGGAAGTGCTCCTTATGTTTTAGGACCGGGTGTATTTATCGACAGAGAAAAAAAAAATTATCAAGAGGAAATGTGTAAGATATATGGGAAAGGAAGGCACAAGGGGAGTGAGGAACAGTCAAAGCGAAAACACACCTACAGAAACAAAATAGATCCCACGAGGATACAACATTTTGTCGATGGTGTTGGAGGATCTTAAGCATAAGGAACCATAATTTCAAGTGTGTGTGTGTATGTGTATATATATATTATATATATATAATATATATATACTATTTATATATATATATATATATATATATATATATATAAAATGCTAAAAGATCACAGTAGATGCACGTGATTTCATTATATAAACGAATACCACAGGAAACTTAGCCAGCAGGTCAGTAGTACCAAGCGCTTTCTCCTGCTTATTCCGGCAACACAAAACGATTCAAACAACACCAATAATCGGTGAGAACTTGCCAAATATCGAATGCACTATTCGTACATATTAGGAGAGATTTAGATCATCCTATTAATTGGAGTCAGGCAAGATCCTTAGTCCCGTGTAGCGACACAGTTAAAAGGAATATCACTGAATCTTGTTTCATCAATAAAATAATGGAAGTGTTCTAAATTTGTCTTGGTTCGTTTAAACTCGATGCCCTCATGATTAATAAAAAAAAAAAAGCTGTTGATAAATATAAGCAACAAAATTAACACATTAAGTTGTGTACATTGTTTTGTTTGTCTGTTGGTGTACATGTTTTTGGATTTTGTACGGCTATGCTTCCGTTTCTCTTATGGTTAAATCTATGTTGTTAGTTTGTGACCGGGTGATCCCGGATTATCCTGGATTATCTCTTTGATTTTTACCCTTTTAACAATTAACCATCTGGTATTCTTTTTTATCTTTTTGTTTCCCTTGTAATCTTTCCAACTGTATTTCATTTGTGCCCCGACGATACCTGAATAAACGGGAGAAAAGTGCTTGGCACTGACCTCCTGTCTGTCATTTTCCTGTGGTGTTCGCTATATAGATATAGAATTAGATATAGATAATAAATATATATATATATATATATATATATATATATATATATATATATATATATATATATATATATATATATATATATATATATATACTTTTAGGGTTATAGTTTTTCTCTTAATCAATTTTCGTTAAAAGCAATTGCTTCAGTGGCATCAATGAGTTTCTTGCAAGGTATCTTCATACCGACGAAGTTTTTTTCCGATTCTCGTTCGTCAATTTCTGGTGAAAAATACGCAGACTTCCTTCTTCCATTTATTGAATTTGTCGCTACAGCTGTTTCGCCTTATGGCATTATCAAGCGACTACTGACTTACAATGCTTTTCGGCCTATTTATTTCATCGTGTGGGAGGTATGACCTTGAGGTATGGGTACTGGTTAGTTTGGGATTTAACAGCTTAAGGGCGTTGTTTTGGATACAAAGAACATAAGGACATATGTACTGTGACAATAAAAGCGAAAGTTTAAACATTGTTTCCTTAAGGAAACACTAGCAACATAGCATTGTATTTTGAATATTTATTTAACAAACTGTAAACTTTCACTTTTATTGTCACAGCACATATGTCCTCATGTTCTTTGTATCCAAAACCAACGCCCTTAAGCTGTTAATCCCCAGACTCATCAGTACCCATACCTCAAGGTCATCATACCTCCCACACGATGAAATAAATAGGCCGAAAAGCCAGACTGTAAGTCAGTAGTCGCTTGATAATGCCATAAGGCGAAACAGCTGTCGCGACCAAATTCAATAAATGGAAGAAGGAAGTCTGCGTATTTTTCACTAGAAAATTGACGAACGAGAATCGGAAAAACGGTTCGTCGGTATGAAGATACCTGCAAGAAAACTCATTGATGCCACTAAAGCAATTAAAACAATTGCTTTTTAACGAATATATATATATATATAAATAAATATATATATATATATATATATATATATATATATATATATATATATATATATTATATATATGACCGAAAGTACTCGGCTATCTCGCTTTCATTTTTTCCTTCGTGGCAACAAACCTTTATTTATACATAAGCATCACGTTTTATATACTTCGTGATCAGTTATTCATATATATTATATATATATATATATATATATATATATATATATATATATATATATATAAATATATGTCTCTGCTCAGTAAAGGACGTTTAACGTCGAAAGATCTTGCAGATCCTCATTCGTTTATTTTTCCTTCGTGGCCTATATCTTTTATTTATTTTGGATTTATCACGTTTCCTAACTTTCGTGATTCAGTGATTACACACACCATAAATATATATATATATATATATAATATATATATATATATATATATATATATATTAAACATAGCTGGGTAATCAAAGTCATTGTCTATATCCTTGTTTCTATACCAGGCTATCAGTCGAATCCCGGCTGGCGCAGAAGCACTTGATTATAATTTCCCTTTCGTGTCACGTTATTGCCGAGTTATAGTGAATTAGATCGTCAACTATATTTGTGGCTTAATAAGTGAGTGCACAAACGTCTCGAGTGTATAGGTGACAAAGTAAAGTGCAAAGAGTCGTACTGATCACTGAAAATAACACTCAGATTGATAATTTGACGAATGAGGTCGCTGAGACATGTTCACAAGATGAATGACTTGAACTGGGAAGGACACTCGGAATGTTCAGCAAATGAACAATGGAAAACATTTTCCAAAATACCCTTAACGATCACTAGTTACATCCTGTTCACACAGCATCTAATCACATAAATATAATTTTAGATTTCTGCACAAGGTGAAAATCCTAAAGTAAAAAATGCCCCGAAAATTTTTCGGCGCAATCGAATTTTCTGTACCCCTTATAATGCTGTAAGAAATTCTCAGCCACGGCCCGGTGGTGTGCTGTGTTGTTGGCACCTATATCAGTGACAGACGTACGATCATAGCTAACTTTTAACCTTAAATGAAATAAAAAAAAAAAAAAAAAATACTGAGGCTAGAGGGCTGCAACCTAATATGTTTGATGAGTGGGGCGTGGATGATCAACATACTTTGTAGCCCTCAAGCCTCAGCAGTTTTAAGATCTGAGGGCGGACAAACGTGCGGACAGAAAAAGTGCGGACGGACAGACAAACAGCAGCCATCCCAATAGTTCTCTTTTACAGAAAACTAAATATGAACCTAAACAGAGAGAAAAACATGAGAATACTTTCTTCGGTCAATCCCGTAACAACCTCGCATGAACTAGGGCTAATGTGTATGAAATAAAAATCAGGTGCGGGACATCAAGTTGCGTTTAGTGTGGATGTTGCTTCTCCAAATCTTTTTTTTTTTCTTCACGGTGCAGTTCTCGCATTCTGCCACTTGTCTCCTCCTCCATCGCCTGCACCTGTATCTCAGCAAGAGCAGAAGCAGCAAGAAAAGCAGATACAGCAGTTCGAGCAGAAATAGACAAGTTAACCAGCAGAATGGCCGAAGTAAATTCAACCTCTTAAAAAGAACAATACTGAAAACAACATGACAGGTTTAGAAAAGAGGAAACTATTACTGATAGGTACATTAAATTATCCTCCAAACACGACGAAAATTAAAATTCACGAATATACGAATAAATCTATTCAAGGAGGTAACAGTGTAAATGTGACAATGAAACAAAGCAAAAGCTCAAAGTAGTTACTAACACAAAAGCCCTTAGCACAACACGTTGTGGGCATGTGAGAGAGAGAGAGAGAAGGGCGGAGGGGCATAACCCAGACTTTTCTCTATTTGTGGATCGGGCATGAGCCAACAGCATCCCTCTCCCCCCACCAATTCCTTTCTTCCCTAAATCACAATCCCTAACCCTCCCCCCTCCCCCCCAAAACCTCCATTCACCTCAAAATCGCCCACCCAGGCCACCGAACCCACCCGTCACCCCCTACCCGTATGGGTAGCTCAAAAGAATCTGAGGTAGAGAGGTGAATCTACCGCATTTTCTTTGGTTTCCTCTATAATTATTCCCTGCCTCCTCTAAATTTTTTTGTTTAATTTATTTTCATGTAAAATGCTCCCTTGTTTGCTTCCATTTAGTTACTTCCCGTTTTCGCAAAACTGATTCCCTCTTTCATGAAGAAAATGTTCCCCTTCGTGATCTGACTATGATTTCTGTTTGAGTGTAAAACTTTCCTCCTCTTCGCTCGTTACTGTTTTATTTTCCCATCAAATGCTTCCTCTCTTTCTCAGATTTTCTTTCTTGCTTTTCTAGAATTCCTTCGAGGGATCACAAAGGCACTTTTTCATGGCCATAACGGACGAGTAAAAACAGGAATATAAAGATAAAGAAAAATGGAGGATGACGAGAATATCCATTCATGAGAGTACTGCAAGTATTAGTGAATGAATGGCTACGGAGACACATTATACAGACTACAAAAACCATACACAGGAATATTTAATACCAACACAGACTACCTACTCTAAAAAGTTGATAACTCTTGAGAAGCAAAATAATCACCTTGCTTCTTAAATTACATCCGGAAATTCAAGAATTGAACTGAATATAGAATTTAGGCCAACGGGACCTATGAGGTCATTCAACGCTGAAACGGAAATTGACAGTAAAAGGTTTGAAAGATGTAACAGGACGAAAGCGTCGCTGTTGCACTAAGAATCAATCGTGAGGAGAGGGTGGAAAGTAAGATGGAAGAAAGAGAATATGAAAGGAGGTACCGTAAAAGGAACGAAAGGGGTTGCAGCTAGGGGCCGAAGGCACGCTCAAAAGAACCTTAAAATGCCTTTAGTGTACCGCATGAGATGCACTGACCGCGCACTGAAATTTAAGAGGACCCATTGTTGATAAAAGAGAAAAAACCTATCTACTGCTTTTCTGGCGAAATCTATAGACTTCAGTGTTTTATATTTACACTGTTTTTTCAAGTATCAGATCAAAGCAAAAAGTTTGAAGGAAAATGAGTGAAATATGATCTCGAGCACTGGACTCTTCCGAAGCCTCTGTGTATTGACCTTTACTGGTGTATCTTGTTCAATAGTTTAATGGTGATAACCCTTAGGTAGAATGTAGCAAGCAGCATAATATATATATATCTATATATATATATATATATATATATATATATATATATATATATATATGTGTGTGTGTGTGTGTGTGTGTGTGTACATATATATAATAAAATCGTAGTACATTCTATACCTTTCACCTAACATACATTTATCTTTTCTTTCTCTATAGCACATATCAGTTGTATAGGTATGGGTTGAGTATACACACAAACACACATTATTTACACTGACACACACACACATTTATATATATATATATATATATATATATATATATATATATATATATATATATATATATATATATTCGCTACACTCTACCTATGGGTTATCACCATTAAACTGTTAAACAGGAAATATCTCTACACTGTCACAATGTCGGTCTGAAGGATATGTTCATGAATGAGGTGAAAGCTGGTGCAAGGTGAAGTTAAAGGAATTTGACATCCAAGAGGGAACACACAAACAATAGTAGATGAAGAGTAAAAAGCAGAGAGTATTGCAGATACGATTGGAGAAAAGTTGAAGAAAGCACTACTGTCTACGGTGCGTCACAAAACGCAAGCAGTGTCAATCAGAGGTGAATGAAAAAGTATGCACCCCCCCTAAAACTCATACAACTGGTACAAAACGTTTACCTCAGGCATTCATAGGAAGATAGCCACACATAACTAGACATAGAAGGTGAACACAAGCCAAACATGGTTTTTCTATATTGACGCTAAATAGATAAAAAAACCTCATCACCTTCAAGTGGTGAGAACTGGTATTAATCTTGTTAGCTTCTTGACTGAGGACAGCGTTAAGGCTTAACGAAATAGGTATCTAACAAATGCACACACCTTGACACGCACACGCGCACGTTTGAACAGAAGGCGAGAAACTGCCAAGTGCTTTTGTATTTTACAAAACTTCGGGGCACAGAGTGAACAACATACAGTCTACAGAAAAGCCTTTGTCCTGATGGAAAACAGAAAACAGTTAAAAACATATTTTGGCAACCTAAAAGAGAAAAAGAATGACATACACAGTTCACTAATATGCAGCAAGTAAGTCATATATAACATAATAAATAATGTAATATCTGAGTCCAATATTTGCGATAGAGGCGAACAGCTTCATATAAAATAAAAATTACAAAAGTTTGTTTTTGAAAAAATGCCATCGAAAATTTCTTATCTAGATAAAAAATGTCTCTTGCTTCATCATGCTACCTTCACCTTTCCTCAAAAACTTACATGAATAATCTAAAAATGCTGAAATACTTTAACTAAAAAAATTTTTTTTAACATCCGCCTAATTTTGTACAATAAACACTGGCCCTAGAGGAAAAGAAATGTTTCCAAATAAATCTACTACATAAGTATCCCATCACAAGAGCACAACATCGAACGCTCTTCGCCCTGTAATTCGGTGGTCTAAGTTACATGCAAACAAATGAGACTATTTTGAAATAATTCAATAGTAAGTATTATTACAACGAAATCTGCTTGTACAGATACGTTTTCAAGTACACTTAAAAGCCGAGTCCTAGTTTATTTTGTGTTGTGTGTGTGTGTGTGTGTGTGTGTGTGTGTGTGTGTGTGTGTGTGTGAGTTTGAAAGCGCAAGAAAGAAGTTTTAGTAAATACATGTAAAAAATAATAGTATCAGTCACACACTAAGGATTTTTTATTATTATACTCACCAAGTCGTTAATTATTCATGGATAAGAAAGCTGTGAAGAAAAATACGCACCTCTCTCTCCGAGGGATATGCTGTATAATGAGAGTGAAAATTATTCAAGAAGGATCCATTCGCTCCAAAGGTAACCAGATGAACATTACATTCTCTCTCTCTCTCTCTCTCTTCTCTCTCTCTCTCTCTCTCTCTCTCTCTCTCTCTCTCTCTCTCTCTCCGCACAAAAAATGGTCAGGCTTCCAATATCAATCTGAAGCTCCCAGAAGCATCTCAACTATCGGCATAACCCTTCCCCAAGTTTAATAAAGGCCAAGACCTTTCTATCAGACAGCTTAAGGGGCCACAGGGCGTGCAGGGCGGCTATCTTCGCCAGCTGAACCAAATTCAGCGTCTAAATTCTCATGTCATCGTTTAAGCAGATGCCTTTATACTGGATTTTTAATGAAGTTTGCAATTTGGAACCATGTGTCCGGTAGGATAACCATATTTAATAAATCTATAATATTTCTTTCGAAAGACAGCTAAGATTTCGAATTCTTCTCTTTCCGGTGCTTTCCTTGGAATATAATTGAGCAACGAGTATTAATAATGAGTAGGATGACAGAAGAGTGATTTAGAGCACAGGGGAAGTAAAAAAAAGGTGGCAGGATGTGTGCATAAGATTCGTTAGGGATCATTCGAAGTGTCTTGGAAGCACATGAAACGGCAGTTGAGCAAGCTCTCCTATCTAGAAGCAAGAAGTGGATGGGAAAAGAAAGTGTAGGGTTTAAAGCTATTGGGTTGAGATAAATCTCTTTGCATATCATATGTTGGGTCAAAGAATATGAGAGTGAAATGAGGAAATATGTGAAGCGGTAAAAAAGGCTAGTAGAGTTAAAAAGACGCATAAAGAGTATTGTGGTGGTTTGATTATGTTAAACATTTTAAGTACGATAGAAGGTGAAAAAAAAGTTGTAAAAGACAGGGAGTGTTGGGAGGAGAAAAGGCTAGTATGACTCGGTCAAGTGACAGTGCATGCAAGATGGAGATAAATGGAATGACGTCTTTCGGAAGTCTCATCCATTGGTGACGACTTCTGCGGCTGCTGTTCTGGACGTTTCCTGCGCACCAAGTTTCAACCACAACATTGCAGTTAAAGCTGAATGTGGAGTTGCGCTTTTTTTTATTTTTTCTCGGGAAAATTTCTGTTAAAATAAATGTCATATATATATATATATATATATATATATATATATATATATATATATATATATATATATATATATATATATATATATATATGCTGTGTGTGTATGTGAAATTGCATCATGTTCAATTACTTATTTTCTGTTTTTGATATTAGCATATCTCCCCAAGGAGGAGGTAGGTTCAATGAGATAAAGAGAGAGAAAAAAAAAGACAAAGGTCACTGCCACATTCATAATTTACTGACCAAATCGAGGATATTCCTCCATTGCAGATACACACACACACACACACACACACACACACACACAAAAGGTGAGGGGGGGGGGGAGGCTCAACAGCGTTGTGTCAAACACTCTTACATATTGCAACTATCTGTGGTAATCTCAGGTGCAACTGCATGACAAAAGAATATACTATATCAAGATACAAGCGACGATGGATACGGTAGTTAGGAGGACAGTGAAGGAGAATAAGAAAACATTCAATACAAAGTAGAGGAGAAATGGTGAGAGCAAATCTCTCAAACGAATAACAACCTGTTCTACGGGATAGTAACTGCAGAGAGAAAGAACACTGAACCATTGATCTGAAGTAAAAGATTCAAATGAAGAGATGTCACATGAAGTGACTCCTGTCTCCAGGTTTGATGGGCTGAATAATTCGTAGATCCGATGAAAGGGACAATGGAAGTTTGAAATGCTTGTGGAAGTGACTGCTGAGGTCATCGGGAAGGCAGAAGAAAGAGGCACCGGTTCATAGTACAAGCGAGAAACTATACGAATTAGTGAAAAAGAAGGAAAAGACCTGAAAGAGGAGAAATCGAAGGATTAGTATGACAAAGAGTGATGTTCTGAGATAAAATGGAAACCTATACGAGGGAGGACTGTCTTCTAACACGAATGGTGAATAAAAGTGGCTGTTCGTATAGGTATTTGACAGCAAATATAACAGACGATGGATGAGAGAAGGGATCAATCAGAGGATGGGTGAGGGAAGGAAGGTAGGAGGTTGTGAGCAAATGACCAGTTAGAGATTTGGAGTATCTACAAGAGGCCAATCTAGGCATGTATGAAAGGGTTGTTGTGACAATTCTTTTATGAAAGCTAAAGGTGGGTGTTCAATTAGAAACAGATTTGTAAACTAGCTGAGGGGGGGGGGACCACCTGGGCACGTGCCCCCCATGAAGAATAATGACAACTTAAGAATATTGAAGATTTAGATAATAACATGAATAATAATAATAATAATAATAATAATAATAATAATAATAATAATAATAATAATAATAATAATAATAATAATAATAGCCTTAGTCAACATACAAAAAGGCAAAGTAACGAGAACTGAAGGGATAAAGCTACCAAATGGGAGCAACATCAAAAACACATAGATGAGACAGGATACAAATACCTGCGAATAATGGAAGGAGGGGATATAAAACACCAAGAGATGAAGGACACGATCAGGAAAGAATATATGCAGAGACTCAAGGCGATACTCAAGTCAAAACTCAACGCCGGAAATATGATAAAAGCCATAAACACATGGGCAGTGCCAGCAATCAGATACAGCGCAGGAATAGTGGAATGGACGAAGGCAGAACTCCGCAGCATAGATCAGAAAACCAGGACGGATATGACATACACAAAGCACTACACCCAAGAGCAAATACGGACAGACTATACATAACACGAAAGGAAGGAGGGAGAGGACTACTAAGTATAGAGGACTGCGTAAACATCGAGAACAGAGCACTGGGGCAATATCTGAAAACCAGTGAAGACGAGTGGCTAAAGAGTGCATGGAAGAAGGACTAATAAAATAGACGAAGACCCAGAAATATACAGAGACAGGAGAATGACAGACAGAACAGAGGACTGGCACAACAAACCAATGCACGGACAATACATGAGACAGACTAAAGAACTAGCCAGCGATGACACATGGCAATGGCTACAGAGGGGAGAGCTAAAGAAGGAAACTGAAGGAATGATAACAGCGGCACAAGATCAGGCCCTAAGAACAAGATATGTTCAAAGAACGATAGACGGATATAACATCTCTCCCATATGTAGGAAGTGCAATACGAAAAATGAAACCATAAACCACATAGCAAGCGAAATGACCGGCACTTGCACAGAACCGGTACAAAAGAGGCATGATTCAGTGGCAAAAGCCCTCCACTGGAGCCTGTGCAAGAAACATCAGCTACCTTGCAGTAATAAGTGGTACGAGCCACCAACCTGAGGGAGTGATAGAACAAAACGATCAAGCAAAGATCCTCTGGGACTATGGTATCAGGACGGATAGGGTGATACGTGCAAACAGACCAGACGTGACGTTGATTGACAAAGTCAAGAAGAAAGTATCACTCATTGATGTCGCAATACCATGGGACACCAGAGTTGAAGAGAAAGGAAAGGGAAAAAATGGATAAGTATCAAGATCTGAAAAATAGAAATAAGAAGGATATGGGATATGCCAGTGGAAATCGTACCCATAATCATAGGAAGCACTAGGCACGATCCCAAGATCCCTGAAAAGGAATCTAGAAAAACTAGACGCTGAAGTAGCCCAGACTCATGCAGAAGAGTGTGATCCTAGAAACGGCACACATAGTAAGAAAAGTGATGGACTCCTAAGGAGGCAGGATGCAACCCGGAACCCCACACTATAATACCACCCAGTCGAATTGGAGGACTGTGATAGAGCAAAAAAAAAAAAAAAAAAAAAAAAAAAAAAAAAAAAACAATATATAATAATAAGAGGCAACAGAATCAACCATCTGATGTTCATGGACGACATCAAGCTGTATGGTAAGAGCATCAAGGAAATAGGTACCCTAATCCAGACTGTATAGATTGTATCTGGGGACATCAGGATGGAGTTTGGAATAGAAAAATGCGCCTTAGTCAACATACAAAAAGGCAAAGTAACGAGAACTGAAGGGATAAAGCTACCAAATGGGAGCAACATCAAACACATAGATGAGACAGGATACAAATACCTGGGAATAATGGAAGGAGGGGATATAAACACCAAGAGATGAAGGACACGATCAGGAAAGAATATATGCAGAGACTTAAGGCAATACTCAAGTCAAAACTCAACGCCGGAAAATATGATAAAAAGCCATAAAACACATGGGCAGTGCCAGTAATCAGATACAGCGCAGGAATAGTGGAATGGACGAAGGCCAGGAACTCCGCAGCATAGATCAGAAAACCATGAAACATGACAATACACAAAGCAATACACCCAAGAGCAAATACGGACAGACTACATAACACGAAAGGAAGGAGGGAGAGGACTACTAAGTATAGAGGACTCGTCAACATCGAGAACAGAGCACTGGGTCAGTATATGAAAACCAGTGAAGACGAGTGGCTAAAGAGTGCATGGGAAGAAGGACTAATAAAATAGACGAAGACCCAGATATACAGAGACAGGAGAATGACAGACAGAACAGAGGACTGGCACAACAAACCAATGCACGGACAATACATGAGACAGACTAAAGAACTAGCCAGCGATGACACATGGCAATGGCTACAGAGGGGAGAGCTAAAGAAGGAAACTGAAGGAATGATAACAGCGGCACAAGATCAGGCCTTAAGAACCAGATATGTTCAAAGAACGATAGACAGAAATAACATCTCTCCCATATGTAGGAAGTGCAATACGAAAAATGAAACCATAAACCACATAGCAAGCGAATGCCGGCACTTGCACAGAACCAGTACAAAAAGAGGCATGATTCAGTGGCAAAAGCCCTCCACTGGAGCCTGTGCAAGAAACATCAGCTACCTTGCAGTAATAAGTGGTACGAGCACCAACCTGAAGGAGTAATAGAAAACGATCAAGCAAAGATCCTCTGGGACTATGGTATCAGAACGGATAGTGTGATACGTGCAATAGACCAGACGTGACGTTGATTGACAAAAGTCAAGAAGAAAGTACCACTCATTGATGTCGCAATACCATGGGACACCAGAGTGAAGAGAAAGAGAGGGAAAAAATGGATAAGTATCAAGACCTGAAAATAGAAATAAGAAGGATAAGGGATATGCCAGTGGAAATCGTACCCATAATCATAGGAGACTAGGCACGATCCCAAGATCCCTGAAAAGGAATCTAGAAAAACTAGAGGCTGAAGTAGCTCCAGGACTCATGCAGAAGAGTGTGATCCTAGAAACGGCGAACATAGTAAGAAAAGTTATGGACTCTTAAGGAGGCAGGATGCATTCCGGAACCCCACACTATAAATACCACTCAGTCGAATTGGAGGGGACTGTGATAGAGCAAAAAAAAAGAAAAAAAAATAATAAAAATAATAATAATAATGGTTTCGGTATTTTCTGATGGAACAAGCGATTGCTGTCCATTTCATTATTCACACTTAAATACTGAATGATATGCTCAGGTTAAGTATATCTTAGTTTAACCAGACCACTGAGCTGATTAACAGCTCTCCTAAGGCTGGCCCGAAGGATTAGATTTGTATTTACGTGGCTAGGAACCAATCGGTTACTTAACAACGGGACCTAAAGCTTATTGTGGGATCCGAATCACATTATATCGAGAAATGAATTTCCAATTACCAGAAATACATTCCTCTGATTCAGAGCTGGCGGTTGCTGGGAGCGAACTCGGGCTACCAGATTGGTAGGCAAGCACGCAACCGACTCGTCCAGCGAGGAACTATGATATGCTGAAGAAAATATATAAATACATTATACTATGATATGACGGAAATACCCAAAGTAAAGCTGAATTTCTAGTATCTTTTACATACATACATACACAATATATATATATATTATATATATATATATATATATATATATATATATATATATATATATATATATATATATATGTTGTGTAACAGTGCATAATTTGCAATAATTCTATACTTACTAAAAACTAAACTCAGTTCCCTGTCTTTCATGTCTGGACCTACGCCCTGCGGAATATTCATATTATTCCTTCACAGTCTTCCACCTCTCCCTGTGGTACCTCAGGCTATATATTCAATTCCAATACAGGTATTGCTATCGCACAATATCTACGTCTGTTATTGAATGAAGCTCGAGAAGTGTTCTTTGCAGCAGCAATATACAATCGTTTTCAAGAAACGTCAGAGAGAGAGAGAGAGAGAGAGAGAGAGAGAGAGAGAGAGAGAGAGAGAGATTACAGGTCAATTATGTCTGCTGTTGTTTCTTCTATCTTGTCCTCTCCGCCTCTTCCCACCATAACCCCAGTTACGCCCTACAATAGTCGACTAAAGGCGCTGTCACACTAGCGAAATTTCCGTCGACTTTTTCTGAGTTTGTCGTCGACTTTTCAAAGAAGTCGACGTCATTTGGTACTCTGGTTGTCACACACGTTCTTCTTCATACCGTCGTCGTCAAAACGTAAACAAACCATCCGAGCTGTGACTTCCCGGGCTAATAAAACAACTATGCTTTATAAACAAAGCAACTAGTGGGTCGTGCTTGCATGTGTTTGATGATGCTAAATAGAATTTTTTTGTTTTAAAGTCTTTGGGTTCGGTTCTGGTTAAAAAGACGTGAAAAGTTTTATTTTAAAAAATAAGCTAGGGCTAGCCTAGATAGGCTATTCGTAACCTTGTTTACACAACCACATTTAGGCTATTATAAATTAAGCTAGAGAAACACTGCAAATTTTTTTTACAAGATTTTTCTTTATATTATTTGCTAATGCAAAAAAATAAAAAAATAAAAACATAATGAGAGCAGACCTAGGCTATATAACAATCTGATATTCACGATATAGCATGCTTATCTGTATGAAGATCAGCAAGTTCAGGAAAGTTTTTCCTGAGTCACATGGTGATTTCTTGGTAATTTTTTCCATTCAAGACCCTTTTTCATAAAACTATCATGCTCATGATCCCATAAGCATCGTCTCTCCCTCATATCTTCGACCAAAAACTGTTCTGGCAATCTTGTCCACTGTACCAACAACTCCATCTTGCATCTGATGACTTGAAATGCGCGCTCTCCCAGGTATAAACAAACAATAAAGTCGAAGGTAGCGATGAGTTGAATTCGATCGGTACCGTTTTCAAAATTCGTGACGACGACACCAGAAAGTCGTCGTCAAAACATGAAAAGTCGACGTCAAATTCAAAAGTTGACGGAAATTTCGCAAGTGTGACAGCGCCTTAACAGACAGGTACATAATTAGGACAACAAATGCTCACTGCATTTTAGGGAGCCTGCCCATATCCTTCCCTCTTCGTCCGGGTCAGGGATTGAACACAGGTCATTCCATTATTAGCTGAACACTCTACTACTTGCGCCACGAGGAGAGAGAGAGAGAGAGAGAGAGAGAGAGAGAGAGAGAGAGAGAGAGAGAGAGGTAGCGCACATGAATCACACATTTACTTATTTGTAATGAGATTTTAGTCACTCTTTAGTTTTATCAACACCGCTATCAACATATTTCAAAATCAACATTTACTACAACCACTATTGATAATAATACCGTCAGAAAAAAGTATCAACAACGATAACATTGCTAACAATACTGCCAAGTTTAATAAATAAAAAATCATAACATAAGTGACCTTATACTTTACAAAGGTACTATTATTAAACCAATAGTCTCTGTAAAGCTTTGTTGTAAATATATACATATAGCTTGAAACCGAAATACAGAATTCAATTCAATTCGATTCAATTCAACTCAATAAGGATAAGTATGATGAAGCTAATGATGCTGAAAACTCATACACAGCTCTCCACTGCAACAATAAAAATGACGAAGCAACGATAAAGATAAATTTTTCAACATATTTCAGAGTCAACATTTGCTACAACAACTACAGCTCCTCCTCCTCCTCCTCCTCCTCCTCCTCCTCCTCCTCCTCCTCCTCCTCCTCCTCCTCCTACTACTATAATAATAAGCATAGAGGACAGCGTCAACATCGAGAACAGAGCACTGGGGCAATATATGAAAACCAGTGAAGACGACTGGCTCAAGAGTGCATGGGAAGAAGGACTGATAAAAGTAGACAAAGACCCAGAAATAATTATACAGAGACAGGAGAATGACAAGCAGAACAGAGGAATGGCACAACAAACCAATGCACGGACAATACATGAGACAGACTAAAGAACTAGCCAGCGATGACACGTGGCAATGGCTACTGAGGGGAGAGCTCAAGAAGGAAACTGAAGGAATGATAACAGCGGCACAAGATCAGGCCCTAAGAACCAGATATGTTCAAAGAACGATAGATGGAAATAACATCTCTCCCATATGTAGGAAGTGCAATACGAAAAATGAGACCATAAACCACATAGCATGTCCGGCACTTGCACAGAACCAGTACAAAAAGAGGCATGATTCAGTAGCAAAAGCCCTCCACTGGAACCTGTGCAAGAAACACCAGCTACCTTGCAGTAATAAGTAGTACGAACACAACCTAAAGGAGTGATAGAAAGCGATCAGGCAAAGATCCTCTGGGACTATGGTATCAGAACGGATAGGGTGATACGTGCAAATAGACCAGACGTGACGTTGATTGACAAAATCAAGAAGAAAGTATCACTCATTGATGTCGCAATACCATGGGACATCAGAGTTGAAGAGAAAGAAAGGGGAAAAAATGGATAAATATCAAGACCTGAAAATAAAGATAAGAAGGATATGGGATATGCCAGTGGAAATTGTACCCATAATCATAGGAACACTAGGCACGATCCCAAGATCCCTGAAAAGGAATCTGGAAAAACTAGAGGCTGAAGTAGCTCCAGGACTCATGCAGAAGAGTGTGATCCTAGAAACGGCGCATATAGTAAGAAAAGATGATGGACTTCCGAAGAGGCAGGATACAACCCGGAAACTCCACACTATAAATACCACCCAGTCGAATTGGAGGACTGTGATAGACACACACACACACACAAATAATAATAATAATAATAATAATAATAATAATAATAATAATAATAATAACGACGACAATGTTAACAATACTGCTAAGTTTAATGATAATGTTTTTATCATAAATGAAATTATATATTGTCAAAGGTATAATTGTTGACGCAATAATCTCTGTACAGTTTTGTAAAATCCGACCTAATGTATATATACGAGTATCTTACAGCTGAAATACAGGATTCAACTGAATTCAATTCAATAAGGATACGCATGTTGATGGGTGATGAAGCTAATAATGTTCAAAACATCTACAAAGGTCAACACTGCAACACCAAAAAAAAAAAAAAAAACAAAAAAAAAAAAAAAAAAAAAAACAAAAAAAAAAAAAAAAAAAAAAAAAAAAAAAAAAAAAAAAAAAAATCAAATCCCCGAAGCCAATTCTTCCTCATCGACACGAGCGCCGTCAGCCCATGGCTCCTCTCGACACGAGCGCCGTCAGCCCATGGCTCCTCTCTGTATTACCAACTCATAAAAAAAAAAAAAAAAAAAAAAAAAAAAAAAAAAAAAAAAAAAAGAAAAAAAAAAAAAAAAAAAAATCGAACTCTTCACGCCTCGCTGGTCAGGTCATTTGAAAGGGTAGAAAGAAATGAGAAAGAGAGTCATGGTGCGTTAGAAATAAACACCAGATTCCCAACAGTGGCAATACTGCACGAGGGACGTTAAGATCCCACATAACAGGAGGCATTTAACAACAAACAATGCCAGTAACATCAATATTTCACTGGTTTCGTTCTCGTGCATTTAATTACGGGTTAAATAACACTGAGTTTTAATATTGCATGAGGGCATTTTTTATTTCAAGTTTAGTTTTAGAATTTTCTTGAACACGGAGGAGGAGGAGGAGGAGGAACAAGTTCACTGATACCGTCATCTAGCCAGGGGTTATGGCAATTGGAAAAGTATTAAAAGAAATGAACGAGTAAGGAATCACCACGAAGGAACTAATATACCTGACACTTTAAGGATGTAGACGGACAATGCATGATGCAAGTGCACTGACATGCAATCACTGCTACATTACTTATCAAAAACTTTTAAAGTCACCGATTATAATATTTTTTTTTCCGGAAGAGTAATAACATGCAATAGAGGTGACTGTAAGAATAATAACAATTCTGGAGGAGTTAAAAAACAAAGGCATTTAGAAATCTGAAGAGGTGAAGCATTTCCCACTCCAAAGCTGCTGTTTCATTGTTAAGGGATGCTTATTGTATGTCTGAAAACCGAAAGACCTCCGTCATAGTTTCAGGGATGTAGTGGACAGCTTTTGACATTTAAACTGACCTGCGACTTGAAAAATGGGTCAGGGTAAAATACAAAAAGATGAGAAGAAAATGACCGTCAACTTTCCTAACTACCAAATTTCATTAAAATATGGAAAAAAGTGAACCAAATTAATAATAATAATAATAATAATAATAATAATAATAATAATAATAATAATAATAATAATAATAATAATAATAATAATAATAATTACTACTTTTATTATGGCTGTTATTATTTATTTATTTATTTATTTATATTATTTTTTTTTTGAACTGAAGACTGTGATAGAGAAAAAAATATATATAATAATAATAAATAAATAAATAAAGAATAAACAGCCATATAGTAAATAATGAAACAGAAATTTATTTCTCAAAAATGATTATGAAGAATAAAGATAATATCACTTATTCTTCTTGACAAAGATTCTGAAAAGGAGAGACTTCTAACTCCCATTGTTTTATATGATCTAGAAAAAATAGAATACAAAATTTTGTGTTTTAAACTGACCTAAAACGACACCTATGGTCGTTGTGTTTCTGTGAGCACATTATATGAATTATAACATATAATCACAAGAATATGGACAATTTGGTAAAATTATTCGAAAATATTGAGGGGAAATCATCATCAACTACGACAGCCCGACCTTCCAAACTGCAGTGAAAATAATAATAATAATATAATAATAATAATAATAATAATAATAATAATAATAATAACACCTAACGACATAGCTGAATAGCTATATACAAAACAAGAGAATTAGAGCAGCACCTGTAACACCATTCATAATTACATTACACTCAACATAAGAGACGTTTTCTGAAAATCTGTTTAATGAGTGTAATGCACAGGCTAATATCATACCCCTTATATCATAATACAATATCAAGTCTAACTATTAAGTCTAACTAGGTAAAGAGATTCCTAAAATAAATTAATGTATAAATAACATCGAAAACATTTGACGCTGACGAGAAAAAGTTATGAGAACATCTGATTATTGATGTTAACGCAAAGCTAAATGAGAATGAACCTCTTTTTTCATAAACAAAAACATTAACGACAAAACCTTTAATGTGAGTCAAAGTTGAAAATTAAAATAAAAAAAGATTTAAATAAAAATCCTTGGACAACCTGGAAAACCCGGGTAAATATCGGTTACCCCTAAAACTGATCATGGGCGCTCCCCTTGAAGCCCGCTCACATACATGTGAAATTTTTGGCGGGTTGGGGGTCATTGCAGTCAGGATCATAAGGTCGTGGAAGGTCAGAGGTAAGAGAGCGATAATTGTGAAGCTTCAACAACGAATTTGTGGAGAAATACGTTCATACAACAAATGCGTATTTGAAAACGTAGGCTGATAGAACTCGCACAGAAGACGTGGGCCACACAAAATAATTGTATACATAAAACCTGTTAAACGGTAAAGACAAGTACATATATATAAATACATATATATATATATATATATATACATATTTCTAAATTTATATATATAATATATATATATATATATATATATATATATATATATATATATATAATATATATATATATATATATAGATATATATATATATATATATACACATATACTAGCTGACCAACCCAGCACTGTCCATGAAATCTCTGAATAACACCCGATAAACTCTCTCTCTCTCTCTCTCTCTCTCTCTCTCCTTCCTGTTAAATTTTTGATATTCTATATTTCACCACTTCTCACCCCCCATTTCTATTGGGACTGAACTTGGAGTAGAAGGGCAACAGGATTCAGGAGTGTCTCTATTCATCCCAACAACCTCAGAAAGTGGATTAGACTCTAATATCTGTGATTTTTTACATTTTATTTTTCACCCATTTTCACTCTCCTCCCCTCTCCTATCAAGGCTGAGCTTGGGCTTTAAAAAGGCTTCGGAAGTGTCACTACTCATCTCAGCAACCTCAAAAATTATGGATTAGACACTAATATCTGTCATTTTCAGTTATTTTTACATGTCATCACCTCTTCACACCCTTCTATTGGGGCTGGACTTGGGCATGAAGGGCATTGAGAATGTCACTATTCATATCAGCGACCTCGAAAACTATCTATTAGATACTAACATCTGTTGTTTTCGATTATTTTACACGTGAAACCCCTTCCCATCCCCTATTGGGGCTACAGCTTGAAAACTATTTTTAGGTAATGCAATTAGCACCAATAGCCTACATTTCAAATTTTATTCAAATCAGCCCAAAAATAAGAAAGTTGCATTATGAGGGTTATATATGTCTTTAAGAAAATCTAATTAGCCCATGTTCGAACTCTATGTTAGCTTAACCTATGTGGCAAATTTCATGATGATTGGTTCACTGGTGCAGATACACAAGAAACACATTTTTCATATATAATATAATATTATATATATATATATATATATTTAATATAATATTTATATATATAGATCTATATATATATATAATATATCGCCGTAAGAGCTATGGACAAGTTATTAATTTGAAACTTCTATCCCAAAGCCTGGCATTCAATGCATTTCAGCCTATTCATGTCCTCTTCAATTCATTTAATGGAATATTTCACTGCCGAAACCCAGCTTCATTTCAATTCACAAAATCAAAATATGATTTCTGAGGAACATTAAATGGTAACCAGACTGTTACTTTTCGTTTTGTTCTTTTGAGCTTCTTATTTATATTTTTGATCCTGAGTTCATAAAGCTAATACAGTTTATGTAAATGTTACAACTGGAGGGAGAACTACTCGAAATACCAAGAGTGACATGAAAAAAAAAAATATGTTAAAAAGAGATGGAGATTTAGACCATCACCTACAGAGTTAAAACTGATAGAAACATCACGGCGGGTGGAATGTCTAGCTATAGGTCAAAAGATGTTATTGACCACCAAGCACAAGATAGCCAGCACTACACGGGGAGAGAGAGAGAGAGAGAGAGAGAGAGAGAGAGAGAGAGAGAGAGAGAGAGGAGATAAAAAAAGCTTGAAAGCTAGACAAGTGTCCGTGATGGTTTAACCGAACATGTACTCTGATCATGTCTGCATATATACAGTATTATGAGTCATCTTAATGAACTAGTAACCGCGCTTTTCCCCGTTCCTATTTTGGTACGCGAACCCCATTTGAAGCGTTTGCAGTGATATATATTAATGGCAAATGTCGCAGCGCATCAGAGCACAAGTTGGCTTGAGAATTTCCTTCAAAAAATGTCCTTTGAGTTTTTGTTTATGTAATCATAGACGTGGAGTCTAAGACCATTATTAGCTTTACTCTTACCAACTTCAACCTCTTTTATGGTTTCTTTCATGGAATGTACCTAAATATGTCTAGTCTCTGTTCCCTTATCATGCCCTCAAAATATGCTTTATAAACAAGCCCAGAATATTACTCCATTTCCTCTTTTAAAATCTGAGTCCGAGCTGTTATTTTTAGCTAACATAATTGCTGTATTCCTGGGCACAGGCTCACTCCATTTCATTACCGATGTCGATGGGTGAATACAATAAAAATCTACTGTTGTTTTATGGGAATTTTTACCATTACTAATCAATGAATTTTAACAATCATCATCATGCAGCTTTGATATACTATTTCGTGCAATAGTTCCGGGAAAGAAAGTCTGGGAAACGAAGGGTCCCGTCCAATGCCCCTCTGATCTGTCTTTCAACTTGAATGTATGTACTCGCGCTTCAATCATTCATTTTCTTCGTACAACATGTTGTCTATGGCATCTGAAATATATGCCGAGTCTTTCTTAAAAGTTATCCTCTTCGCCAATCACTGGAAAATGGAAGAAAGAACAACTATAGAAGATGCCTTAACACTCGAAGGGAAAATGCGCTGAGCCATAACGTTCAGTCGCGTCTCCCTGCAAGATCATGTCATACACCTACTCCAACAGATGGAAATATGTCATCAAATTTCCATACTGATTGGATCCACTTTTAACCAACGATAAATCAGGAATGAAAGATAGCAGGATCTTCGGCAGAAAAGTGGAAATATTCAACACCAAGAATGCTACAAAAATCGACCTGCAAGAATAGTTTTAACCTGTAACGAAAAAATACAAAGGGTTTGGGTTTTAAAAAATATTAAGAGCGAAAGAGAAATTCCATGTCACCTTGCATAAAGCAGAGTCTTAGAGTTATTAATGATTGATTTCTTCAACTAGTACAGCAGATATAAGTCAACAGGAGAGGTTGTCAATCGCGTAGATTGTGCAATTTGCAACTGACTTGCCCTATTTGCAATATGCAAATAAGTTTCATAGCAGGGATGATCATCTTAAAACAATCAATAATAATAACCGAGAAACAAATCCACAGTTATGTATAGGTACCCACTGTATATCTAAAAATAAATCATCACAAAGACCTTTCGGTAATATCTGTTTCCAGAACGATAGATAAGGTGAGCCGAACAGACTCCCGAGAGCTCTCTGTAGAGATTTATTCTGAAATACGTACCCATACATAACTGTGGATTTCTCTCCGTTTCAAGACTCATCCGAAGGCTAAAGGTAATTTTTAATAATAACATTAATATCTATCATAATAAAATCCGAGTGGATCTTTCTTGTTTGTCCTCCCGGGTTAACAGTAGGGGAGACATGACACAGCCACACACACACACACAAAAACACCATGCAAACCTGTTTGTCCGCACCTGGTGGGGGCGGGGTAGGCAGGAGATAGACAACGAGGAGGTGGTAACCCCTTCCCCTTCCCCGCTTCCCAAGTGAGTCTAGCAACTGGTAATGGAACACCTTCAATCCATGAATGACATCCATGGCCACAATGAATTAGTGTCCGCGTTACGTTTCATCTCAGCAAGATTAATGGGACTGAACGCGTACAAATCCAAGGAGTTAAACCTTCTCCTGGTGTGCTACCGACATAAAAGACTGAGAGAAGAAATAGAGAGAAAGGAGAGTAACAACAGAGTAATAAAGAAAATAGGGTAACTCAAAAGGGAAAATAAAGGGGGGGGGGGGGCCCACAAAAATAATATAAATTTCCCTCTGAGCCATGCATCTCGTCAGAGGTTCACTAACTTAACACATACGAAAACAACAAGTTCTGTATGTCAATACCCTAATATATACATAAATAGAAATACACGCTCTTACCTTACACATACATAAATAAATATAAATATACGTTCTTACCTTGCACATACACACATAAATATAAATATACGTTCTTACCTTACACGTACATACATACATATAAGTATACGTACATATACAAAAGCATATATCTTTCTTAGAAAACAGGATTAAATGTAAATAGTTAATGAGATCGCAGATCTAGGAATTACACGGCAACCCCTTTAAATACATTGCCATTAGCCCAGGGAGCAACGAACCCGCAACAATCAGTCTCAATTTCGAATGCTATTATCATGTTTTCATATGTCTTCAAAGCTTTTTACCACCAAGACATACGTCCAAACACTTCATTCACTCGAGAACATCAATCTGCAGTTTTCACGAGAGCTCTAATCAAACGTCAGTGATCAGAGTGCCTGCCATAGAAAGGCAGAATGTTTCATTTTTCAATCGCATATTAGGAAGACCATTTATTTCTTCAGGCATCTTTTTTTCAACAACTGTTGTACATGAACACTGTTAGCTTGAGTTTTCAGAAAAGTTCTTTGACATTAATATTATCACATCTTATTCCTGTGACGAATGCAATTTACGAAATAACAAGCTATGTAACTTCAATTCCTATACAAAGATATAGCAAATAATAATGAAGCACCTACGTACTCAACAAACCAGTGAAATATTCTTCACAATTATGATCAGTCTACAATAAGCGACTGCAGTATGATGTTTGTAACCATAATGCATAAATAATAAAAAGCTAATTGATGTCCCCCTCTCCAAATATTCTGACGTCCTTGGCTATCTTATGACTCTGCATTAGCTGAGCAAACAAAATGGGATTAGAACCTGGTTATGATGAGGTTACTCCTGAAACGTGAATTCCTTCAGTTGAAAATCTCTCACTGGTATAAATGGAGTGAGGCTTTGCAAACAAAAGAGACGGAGGATATAAATCCGCTCGAAAGCATCTCAACAGACTGATCATAGCAATGACTATCACTGTTCATTAAGGAGCCACAAACTCATCATGATGATGTCAAGAGCCAAAAAGGAATGACATGCTCGTGTAAACCCAACTCTCAAACTATGAAAGTTAGCCATTAAGGAGAAAGTGATAAAGCAGGTGGAAGCTTCTAGATGTCATTTAGTCGTATAAATATTATTTTATTCAATATACATCAATTGACCCCAGAAGGTACATGGTTTGCTTTGGCAAGAGCAAAGAAGGATGTGACGTCAGGCAAAAGCAAATCTTGCAGCACGAACGGCCTCAAGACTAAAACGTCTTCATAAACACATATGAGGAGAATTTATCCTTTTCTCTCACTAATTTTATGTACTATATATTTCATATACATATCTATCTAGCTATATATATACGTATACACATATATATTGTGTACATGTATATATATATAATATAGATATATATATATATATATTATATATATATATTATATATATATATATATATTTTAAAAATAAAACAGCAGTTGGGGAAACAGAAAACTCTGAAGTTAGTATTGGATTACACCAGGGGTCAGCATTAAGTCCATTTTTGTTTCTGCTGGTCATGGATGTATTAAGTGAAGAGATCAGGAATAAAGAGCTGTGGGAGTTGTTGTTCGCCGATGCTAAAAATGAGGAGGACCTACAGAGAAGGGTTGGAGAGTGGCAGGAATCTTTAGAGATGGGTGGCTTTTAGGTGAATGTGAATAAAACAAGGTTTTGTTGAGTAGTCGGAAAGATAGAGACAGAATAGTAATAGAAGAAAGAAGAGGCTCAATTATAAAACAGGCAGAAAAGTTTAAATACTTTGGACCTACTGTAGGCCAAGAGGGAGGATGTGAGGCTGAAGTTGACAGTAAGATAAAATCTGCATGGGGGAAGTAGAGAGAGGTAGCTGGAGTAGTATATGACAAGAAAATGCCAGTCAAGCTAAAAGTCAAGATCTATAACGCAGTGATAAGACCAGCGTTAATGTATGAAGCGGAAACATGGGCTCTAAGAAGAAAAGAGGAAGTAAAGCTCGAGAGAAGAGAGATGAGAATGCTGAGGTGGATTATGAGAATATCGCTGCTCGAGAGATTGGAAAATTATGAAATAAGAAGAGGGGCGAGCTTAGTAAAGATTACAAAGGTGATAAGAGAGTATGATTGAGATGGCATGGACATGTATTGAGGATGGATGACGAAGAGGGAGTGAAGAGGGCTTGGGAGGAACCTTTTAGAGGAAGATAGAGAGAGAGACAGAGCATTAGATGATGAGATAAAGTGAAGGAGGGTATGGAGAGAAGAGGTTTGGTGGAGGATGATGCCTTTGATAGCAGGCAGTGGAGAAGGCGCATCAGGCAACCGACCCCTTACTTTAGAGATAACAGTGGGAAAGAATATACGTATGTATGTATGTATGTATGTATGTATGTATGTATGTATGTATGTATATACATACATACATACATACATATATATATATATATATATGTATGTAGGTGTATGATTGTTACTGTATGTATGTATGTATGCATATATAATATATATAATTACATGAATTATATATCATATACTGGGAGAAAGGAGAACAGGAAGATATAGAAATAGGAAGTGAAAAGTGCTGAAAAGGAAGGACCTTAATATGAAGGTTGCTAGAGACTGCACTCAACATACGGGTGAATGGCACCGTGTGAGATGGGGGTGTTCGACGAACTGCTGATAAACCCGTGTAAGAATATGAAGCTGCTAATGTACAAGTTTTACTGCACAGAGAGTTGTTCCACGATTCACCATTTAACAGCATGAACGTGAAAATAACTGTTTAATTTTTCTCTGGAGCCAATCCTGTTAAGGAAACTACGTAATGGTGAAAAACATACAAAATATACATAAACATATATTATATATATATATCATATATATATATATATATATATATATATATATATATATATATATATATATATATGTGTGTGTGTGTGTGTGTGTGTGTGTGTGTGTGTGTTGATAGATGGATACACATGATACACTAAAAAGAAAAATTTGGATTGACTAAATTTTTATCTAACATATTCAATCCTTTTTTATGCATTGGCTACATTTTAGCTACATTCCTGCATAGGACTTTGGATATCATTAGCATCAGAACTGCATTTAGTAACATATTCATCCCAGAAGTCAGCCATAACAAAAGTAAACTAAACCTCGGAAGAATATTCTTGACCCCGATGGCATCTGCTTTATTAGCGTTGGTTGTATGCCAAATATGAAGTCTTGATCTAGTATAGTACAAAAGTTACCTAAGACCAGGGTTAAATCCTATTTGACATTTGATCTCCAAGTGTGACTTTGACCTTGACCCTTGGATCCACCTAGTATGCTGAATCCTCATCACCCATATCCAACTTGTATACAGTCTGGAATCTTGTATTCAAATGTGTTGATTGTCGAGCCTCGAACTTGGGTGATCGGAAGAAGTTCTTTTACATCTTCACCAAAATCATGTGAACATTTTTGAAAATTTAATTCGGCTCAATTCTGAATTAGGGTTTAGATGTATAGGAAATTTACTGGTGGAATATACCCAATCTATGGAATACAAGAGCCATACAATCAACACTTGTATGCACAATACAATCAATGGTAACGATTTATACAGAAACCTTGACAATCTGAACTTGGAATGAAGGGAATAATGCATCATTTCTGTTTTAATTACTGCGTAAATGTGAATTGCAGGAGCTTTATGGCATTATTTTTTTTATTTGATGAATTCTGTACAGCTTTAAAGTTATACGAAAAGTTGGTGGACGACAAACAAAATCGGGAACACGGAAGCTTAAAAACTCGTGACGGTGAGCAAAATATCTAGCCTTATATTAATTTCGACAGAGAGAGAGAGAGAGAGAGAGAGAGAGAGAGAGAGAGAGAGAGAGAGAGAGAGAGAGAGAGAGAGAGAGCTGGCGATTAACCTTGACATTATAATAATCACTTCACAGTAAAAAGTACTGACCGTAATGTGAGGCAGTTCTTTGAAACTAATTAAAGGGATTTCCATAATTGCGTCGTTTCAAGGGGCGGTATTTTTAATCGTCGCCTCAGCTAATGATCGACGAAGGATATAAAACTTCCAATAACTTGAACGGGTCGCCATCCGTTTTCCTCCCATAACAGAGAAGCTTAAAGGGAGATCATACATTCCACACGGACTACGTCTGACTATCATAACACGGTCGATGTTGATTCCAGATATTCCCAATTAGAGGGTTTATTTCCGACGTGAAGAATGAAGGAAGCGGCAACTTCATACGACTCACAATTACACAAATGGAACAGGCCTTCATTTTGAAAGACGAATAACCTGGGGAAACGAAGAAAACGAGAGGAATGAAAAAAATTTCAGTTCACACAATAAAGGATTTCCTCTTATTATTAGTCTAGTGAATGTGGTAAAAGAGACTACGACGGAAACTGTGCTAGGAGAAAATAGAGATAATTTAATTTAATTTTTAATGTACTCTTACATTTCAGCAACTCCACACACAGACGGCATAAGTAGCGTTTTGGAATCTAAGCAAAAGGATTCTAAATTATCACCAGGTCTAAGAAGACAATAATTTATAACAATAAAATCCAAGAGGATCTGAGCTTTTTCGTCCTCCCCCTGGTGACAGTAGGGGAGACATGACACAGCCAACCAACCCCAAACCGGTTTATCCGCACCGTAGGTAGGGGAAAGGGAGGGTAGGGGAGTTATCCACCCTCCTCCAGCAAACCTCTTTGTCCGCCCCAGGTTGGGGCGGTGTAGTTGGGGGATCGGGAAGGTACGGGAGACAAAACAAGCTCGTTTTCTAAATAAAACCCAGAAAAAGGTCAGTAATGTATAGTGAATAAATTACACAGGGAAAAAATACGTCGAACTGTATTCAGGTTCTATTACGCGACGAACGAAAACGGAGGCCACAGAACCGCACTGACCAATAGCAACAAAAGCGCAAAAGTTCGGTAAAAAAAAAAAAAAATCTTAAACATAAATTGACCAAAAAGGGAAGAAAATAGAAAGAAACAGTTTAAATCTTTCAACTTGAAAATCCAATCACTCCGTCTTTGGTTATGCGTACGTAGGTGACCCGAAATGATTCCGGTTCCTTCAGAGCTTGTAGAGAGATCTTCTTTAAGAGAGTCGGATAAACACAGGGCAGGTGGCGGCTGTTTGCACAATATCTTACTGACTGGGAAATGCAGACGGACAGCATTGATCTGAGATTCACTCAGAAAAATAACAAATAACGCTCACCAAATCGTTGATAAAACCTTAAAAAAAATTAGGATATAACGAAACCGGATAAACGAGAGAGAGAGAGAGAGAGAGAGAGAGAGAGAGAGAGAGAGAGAGAGAGAGAGAGAGAGAAGGCACTTTAATCAGAAGACAAAATCATATGACAGAAATGACTCATGGAAAACGTACTCTGCATACAGAGGGAGATAAACATAGAGGAGCGGGAAGGGAACTCTTAATTTATTAATCACCAGAATAAAAAAAAATTCATGAAATAGAAATCAGACGCGAACAAAGCGAGTCCCACGACACAACAAAGTCATGCCTGCCAAAGCAAAACCTCAAGAGCAGAGGCGCCTGATAACGGCAGACAGAACAGGAGGTCAGAAGTGTTTATCTTCAGGAAATATGACAAAATGTCAGAAGAAGAGGGAGAAGGAGATTTGCAAGGCGTTCCTCGGCGATGACAATCACAAGGGAACATTTGCCTAGAAGGTCGTTCGCTTCGCGTAAACAATCGGCGATTTGTGAATAAACGTGCCAGGAGATTTGCGATTAAATATGACGCGAGAGACTGAGAAATGGGAGCATATAAATTAATTTCTTCTCTCTCTCTCTCTCTCTCTCTCTCTCTCATCATCATCCTGTCTTTATAAGAAGCATTTGTAGGGATCTTCTCTCTCATTCATCCTCTCTTTATAACAAGCATTTGTAGGGATAATCTCTCTCTCTCTCTCTCTCTCTCTCTCTCTCTCTCTCTCTCTCTCTCTCTCTCTCAAATTCATTCTGTCTTTATAACAAGCATTTGTAGGGATAATCTCTCTCTCTCTCTCTCTCTCTCTCTCTCTCTCTCTTCTCTCAAATTCATTCTGTCTTTATAACAAGCAATGTTGGGATAATCTCTCTCTCTCTCTCTCTCTCTCTCTCTCTCTCTCTCTCTCTCTCTGTTGTACCAGTTGCCAACTCTAGATTTCAAACCGGAAAAATGTTTCCTCACTGTAGGAAAGAAAGAACGTCACTGGCTCATTCTGAATCACGGCCCATTACGATAAAGATAGAAACCCATGCTATACCCGCCTAATACCACTAGCTGGCACCCTTCACGGAAAAGAATGCCCAGTTTTTTTTTCTTCTTTTTTTTTTGGTACGTAGTGGACTGCTCTATCTTTGCCATAGAAATGGCCCTAAATTTAGCACAGCTAAACGCTCCATTTATTCGTCTGGCTGATATATCGCGTGGAGAAAACCTCGACAGAGGTTTCAGATGGTGCTGCACTTTTTTTATTTGGCAATTTTATATAAAAACATAAGACATAAATGTATATATATCATACATATATAAAATTGGAGCTGCACAAGAGAGAAAAATAGCCACATTTGCCTCACGTTTCAGCTGCTAAATCAAGAATGAATCCTAATGTGTAGACCAAGCCTCTAAAACAACACCTGTTCCATACAGCTACACATATGGCTCATCAGCGATGCTTCAAGACACCTACACATTGTAGCTTTCAAATCTTACGCACACTCTCTTGCTCCCTGGAATCATATACTCTTTCCACCAACTAACGTTCTCTGTTCTTTCCGTATGACCAAACAACCCTAGATCGCTGATTGACGCTTTCACCTACATGTATCTTTTATCACTCTTTCTACCTGCCTCATATTTCTGACGATTTCAAATTTTACAGTGCCACGTAAACTGCGCAGTTATCTCAGTTGCTTCCAACTATTTTTTAAATCTTACTAGATCATATATATATATATATATATATATTATATATATATATATATATATATATATATATATATATATATATATATATAATGCATGTAAGAAATATGTACCGATTGAAAGGGTGTTACATGTATTCTTTTTAGGGGTACAGTCTTTCTTTTAAGGAATTATCATCAAATGTTCATACACATATGGCATCTAATACTTTCAGGCAACACTTCTTCAACTTCCAGCACTACTTGTCTTCAAGGCTTAAGTTCTGAATATATATAAGTACAGTGGCGAAACCTGTTTTAGACATTAACTTATGCCCATCATCAGGGGTTTACTAGATCTACAAAAGAACTACACTCGAATATAAAAACAAGAAACTAAGTAAACAAGTAAAAAATGCACCGAAGAAATCGAGTTTTCTGTACTGTGTATAATGCTGTATGAAATTTTCAGCCGCGGCCCGATGGTGGGTTGTGCTGTTGGCACCTACAGCCGTGCCAGACGCATGATCATGGCTAACCTTAACCTTAAATAAAATAAAAACTACTTAGGCTAGAAGGCTGCAATTTGGTATGTTTGATGATTGGAGACTTGACGATCAACATACCAATTTGCAGCCCTCTAGCCTCAGTAGTTTTTAAGATCTTAGTTCCTCGTTAGATGAGTTGTTTACGTGCTCGCCTACCGATTCTGTGGTGTCGAGTTCGATTCCCCGCTCTGGTGATTTAAAATTAATTTCTCGATATAATGTGGTTCGGAACCCACAATAAGCTGTAGGCCCCGTTGCTAGGGAACCAAATGGTTCCTAGCCACGTGCAAATATCTAATCCTTCGAGCCAGCCCTAGGAGAGCTGTTCATCAGCTCAGTGGTCTGGTTAAACTAAGATATACTTAGAATTTGAGGGTGGACAGAAAACGGGCGTTGGACACACAAATACCAATCTCAATAGTTTTCTTTTACAGAAAACTAAAATTGATAACAAGGAACCAATAATGATAACTAACTACAGCATTAGGATGCTTCTCCTCCATGAAGCTTCCAAAGAATCAAGCCTCCAGCTCCTGCCAGAGTAGTAGCAGTAGTGGCAGCCTGCGGTCACTCTGACTCCAACATAACTTATGCTGAGCAGTCAAGCCAACGGGTCCAAGATCCCTTAGAGCCCCTACAGACAGCAATGTTCCCTACCACAAAGGGGGCCACATTCTGTGTTACCCCTGAAGTGTTGTGATCTAAGTGCAGTTTCCTCTCCTCTTTTTCCTATCCAGGATGCCCATACCTTGTGACGCCAGTTTTAGTAGGTATAATCAATCAATCATGTCCATACCATTCCACTCTTGAATGATGCCTTTTCGCCCAGTCCTTTTTTGAGACAATTTGGTTTAAATACCCAAGCAAAAGAGGCTGTACCTCTTATATAAGTGTAGTCTTGCATAGCCTTGATGATATTTAAGACGTTAATGGTCGAAGCAGCTGTTAGTTTGGGAGTGGATCAGTGAGGCTAGCAAGCAGCAATGTTGTCTATTTTAAACCTTCACCCTTGAAGATGTGAATCGTTACCCGGCAGAAGTATGTGCACATGTGCATTACCATTTAATGAATATATATATATATATATATATATATATATATATATATATATATATATATATATAAACACATGTGCACAGATGTGTGCATGTGCGTGTACCTTTGGCCTGACAAAAAGAATAAACGAGGCCTCATTCCGAGTGAAAAGATACACCTGGTTCCTGATCGGTGAAATGTTACAAGATCCAGAACTTGGCAGCAAAGAGGGAAAAAAGAAGAAGAAGAAAAAACTCAGACATCGAAGTGGGATGTAGTCAATCGATTACTAACCTCCGCCGAGCAACCACGGAAACAGATAGGGCAGGCCTACACGTACTAAACCTAATTACAGGCCCAGATCCTTAGCTCACTCTATAAAGGATTAAATAACTCGTATCAACAGTTTATCTGGACACTGATGGAAGTTGGCCTCTGTTGCTGTTGATTCGTCTGCTTTAATTATTCCTTTGGAATGAGTAAACCTTTAACAAGGTACTTTCGTTTTCCGGCCCCTTCTTTTAGTTTCCTGTATGGCTTTGTCGGCCTGTCCACACTTTTTCTGTCCGCCCTCAGATCTTACAAACTACTGAGGCACTGAGGCTAGAGGGCTGCAAATGGGTACTTTTTTTTTTTTTTCACGACCTACAAGAAAACCAACATATAGTTCTCTTGTCTTGTCCAGACTTCATGGGGATAAAAAGGAAGTCTTACGTTCCCAAAGACCTCTTGTAAGAAGGTGGGACTATACGTCCAAAACTTGATATGACAACAACACTTTGATTAGCAAATGGCAAAGACGTAAACTTGCAACAATGAATTTTCCACAGTTATGAGGTGTATGTATATATATATATATATATATATATATATATATATATATATATATAATAATAATAATAATAATAATAATAATAATAATAATAATAATAATAATAATAATGTGGCGCCGTGGAGGAGGGTTAGGTCGTCAATAGACTTAAGTCAAGTTAAGCAACATTGGCTCTGGTCAGTCGTTGGTGGGTGACCGCTCTCCTCGGCGTTGATTCCTTGGGAAAGGATCTTTACCATAATTTCCTCAGTCTACTCAGCTGTAAATGAGTACCTATCCCTGATGGGGTAGGGTCCAGCTGTGGGTTAAATAGCAAAAACTCAGCAATGATGGAAAGAAATAAAGGATTAAACGACACGACGTAAATGGAACCTCTGGCAACAGAGGAGCTTCGTCCGGCAACCAGGTATTCAACCCAATTGAAGGGGAAGACGGTCAGGTACTTGGAGGTCGTCATCACAGCAACTGATCACCACAACGACAATAATCAACAGCCTGAGATTGGAGCTACAGAGGCAAAAAGGAAGAAATGGACAAGAGAGAAAATAAGGAAATATGGAGATGCTACATCAGCAAGCAACCCGACGGAGAGAGGATATAGAAAAAGATTGGTCAACATCTGGAATGAGAGGAATAACACCCCCCAAACAGAGCAGAGGCTGGCAGACCAAGTAAGGAACATAAAGAAAAGCAACTGGCTCTCCCCAACAGAAAGAGAAGAACTGGAAAGGGATATGTCACACGACAACGAATTACACGAAGACGAACTGAGAGACGATGCCACAGAAGACGACAGGGAGGATGAGGTATCAAACAACGACACACGAAGAAACACCGACGAAGTAACAGAGAGGACGGAATGGGTAGAAAAGATTAGACAATGGATGGAGCCAGATACAGAGAGAACAAAGATCCCCTCCATGAAAGCCTACAACACCAAGAAACTAAGGGAGAAAACAAGTGAGGTCAATGAAATAATGGGCATAATACACACCACCAGTATCACAGAAACAAATAACTTGACATATGCAGGAGCAAGATTAGTAGCAGAACTGATGGGAATTCGAACACCAACAACCACCAGCACAAACCAACCCAACAGAAACCAAAACAGCAACCTCCTTGGAAAAGGCGCCTGGAAAAGCAAATCATGGTGATGAGATCTGACTTGAGTAACTGAAAGAGATGGCAGAAAAAAAAAAGGCTAAGAAGCAAGAAAACAGGGAGGAAACTCAACGAGAAATACAAAGGACAAGAGAGGGGACTAAACAACACAATAGAAGATGTAAAACAGAGGCTTAAGGCCAAAGCACATAAGATCCAACGGTACATGAACAGGAATAAGGGATACCAACAGAACAAACTATTCGGAACCAACCAGAAAAGACTATACAGCCAACTAAGAGGGGAAGACAACCACCCAGAAATTCCTGAAACCGAACAAGTAAGAGACTCTGGGAAAACATATGGAGCAATCCGGTATCACACAACAAACATGCAACATGGCTCCAGGAAGTCAAGGAAGAAGAAACAGGGAGAATAAACAAAGATTCACAGAGATCACGACAGACACAGTCAGACACCAACTAAAGAAAATGCCAAACTGGAAAGCCCCAGGTCCCGATGAAGTCCATGGATACTGGCAAAAAATTCAAAAACTCAAGGCCCTACAACCACGAATAGCAGAACAACTCCAGCATTGTATCTCAAATCACCAAGCACCCAAATGGATGGCCACAGGAAGAACATCCTTAGTACAAAAAGACAAGAGTAAGGGAAATATAGCCAGTAACTACAGGCCTATCACCTGCCTACCGATAATGTGGAAGTTACTAACAGGTATCATCAGTGAAAGGCTATACAACTACTAGAGGAGACAAATACCATCCCCCACCAACAGAAAGGCTGCAGAAGGAAGTGTAGGGGCACAAAAGACCAGCTACCTCATAGACAAAATGGTAATGAAGAACAGTAGGAGAAGGAAAAACCAACCTAAGCATGGCATGGATAGACTATAAAAAAAAGCCTTCGACATGATACCACACACATGGCTAATAGAATGCCTGAAAATATATGGGGCAGAGGAAAATACCATCAGCTTCCTCAAAAATACAATGCGCAACTGGAATACAATACTTACAAGCTCTGGAATAAGACTAGCAGAGGTTAATATCAGGAGAGGATCTTCCAGGGCGACTCACTGTCCCCACTACTCTTCGTAGTAGCCATGATTCCCATGACAAAAGTACTACAGAAGATGGATGCCGGGTACCAACTCAAGAAAAGAGGCAACAGAATTAACCATCTGATGTTCATGGACGACATCAAGCTGTATGGTAAGAACATCAAGGAAATAGATACCCTAATCCAGACTGTAAGGATTATATCTGGGGACATCAGGATAGAGTTTGGAATAGAAAAATGCACCTTAGTCAACATACAAAAAAGGCAAAGTAACGAGAACTGAAGGATAAAGCTACCAGATGGGACAACATCAAACACATAGATGAGACAGGATACAAATACCTGGGAATAATGGAAGGAGGAGATATAAAACACCAAGAGATGAAGGACACGATCAGGAAAGAATATATGCAGAGACTCAAGGCGATACTCAAGTCAAAACTCAACGCCGGAAATATGATAAAAGCCATAAACACATGGGCAGTGCCAGTAATCAGATACAGCGCAGGAATAGTGGAATGGACGAAGGCAGAAACACTCCGCAGCATAGATCAGAAAACCAGGAAAACATATGACAATACACAAAGCACTACACCCAAGAGCAAATACGGACAGACTATACATAACACGAAAGGAAGGAGGGAGAGGACTACTAAGTATAGAGGACTGCGTCCACATCGAAAACAGAGCACTGGGGCAATATCTGAAAACCAGTGAAGACGAGTGGCTAAAGAGTGCATGGGAAGAAGGACTAATAAAAAGCAGACGAAGACCCCGAGAAAGATACAGAGACAGGAGGGGAAAGACAAAGAAAAGAACCAGAGGGAACTGGCACAACAAACCAATGCACGGACAATACATGAGACAGACTAAAGAACTAGCCAGCGATGACAATGGCAATGGCTACAGAGGGGAGAGCTAAAGAAGGAAACGGAAGGAATGATAACAGCGGCACAAGATCAGGCCCTAAGAACCAGATATGTTCAAAGTACGATAGACGGAAATAACATCTCTCCCATATGTAGGAAGTGCAATACGAAAAGTGAAACCATAAACCACATAGCAAGTGAATGCCCGGCACTTGCACAGAACCAGTACAAAAAGAGGCATGATTCAGTAGCAAAAGCCCTCCACTGGAGCTGCCTGTGCAAGAAACATCAGCTACCTTGCAGTAATAAGTGTACGAGCACCAACCTGAAGGAGTGATAGAAAACGATCAGGCAAAGATCCTCTGGACTATGGTATCAGAACGGATAGGGTGATACGTGCAAAACAGACCAGACGTGGCGTTGATTGACAAGGTCAAGAAGAAGTATCACTCATTGATGTCGCAATACCATGGGACACCAGAGTTGAAGAGAAAGAGAGGGAAAAATAAAAATTGGATAAGTATCAAGATCTGAAAATAGAAATAAGAAGGATATGGGATATGCCAGTGGAAATCGTACCCATAATCATAGGAGCACTAGGCACGATCCAAGATCCCTGAAAAGGAATCTAGAAAAACTAGAGGCTGAAGTAGCTCCGGGCCTCATGCAGAAGCGTGTGATCCTAGAAACGGCACACATAGTAAGAAGAGTGATGGACTAAACCTAAGGAGGCAGGATGCAACCCGGAACCCCACACTATAAATACCACCCAGTCGAATTGGAGGACTGATGATAGAGCAAAAAAAAAAAAAAAAAAAAAAAAAAAAACAAAAAAAAAAAAAAAAAAAAAAAAAAAAAAAAAAAAAAAAAAAAAAAAAATAATAATAATAATAATAAGTAATAATAATAATAATAATAAAAGGATGCCCATTAAAACGTCAAAATATAGAAAATAAGTACTATATTTTTGGTCTTTATGGGCTCCTTTTATTAGGTGGAATTCTGTTGTAACAGAAAATTATATATATATATATATATATATATATATATCATATATATATATATATACATATACGTGATATATATACTATATATATATATATATATATATATACATATATATATACTATATATATGTATATGCATATATATATATATATATATATATAGTATATATATATATATATATATATGATATATATGAATATATATATTCGTATAAATATCTATACATATATCTAGCCTATACCGTGTTATATATATGACTATATTATACTGATATAGTATTTAGGACTACTATACCATATATTATACTATATATTATGGGTATATTATTATATATAGAAAATAAGTACTATATTTGGTTCTATTTAGGGGCTCCTTTTATTAGGATGGAAATTTGTTGTTAAACAGAAATTATATATATATATATAGACATATTATATATATATAATATATATATATACATATACCGGGGTTATATACTACTATATATATAGATATATATTACATATACATATATATATAACTAGAATATATGTATATATATATACATTATAATATAGACATAATATATATATTATATATTTACTATATTATTGAGATATATGTATATACTATATATAATGTATCTATATCTATATTAATATTACAATATATATATAATAAGATATTATGCATACATAATATATATAATATATATTATATTTATATAATATATATATATATATAGTACATTAGATTATATATATACTATAGATAATGTATAATATATGCTATACTATATAATACGTATATTTATATGTATATTAATTATAATATATATATATTATATATATATACCGGTAGTATAGATTATATATAATATATGTTGTGTGTGTGTGTAGATATAGATATATAGATATATTTGCAAAAGAAGTTGCCGTTCGAAAGATCAAGACATTTACAATCATTTACGATTAGAATTAGTAAAATTAAAGTGTTAAAGATAAAGAGAAATAGATATAACAATTCATCTAGCTATTGTCATTATCTTTAATGGTCCAATGACAAACATCAAAAACTTAAGTTCATAACCAATTCATAAGTCTCTGTTTCCTCTTCTATTTTCACTCGATCTATATCTCTCATTTTTTTTCTCCCTCCCCCTCTTTTTTTTTGGCCATTCCGCCCCACCGACATGCCAGTTTGTTTTGGCTACCGGCTGCCAGATGGCGTTTGTGATTCCTCTTTGTTTATAAAGAAGCGAATATCCACCTTCCCTCCGGTTCCTAATAAATCCCCCAACTGGCATCTCCCCCTGTGTTTCTCTTTCCTTCCTTTTGGACTGCCAGGGAGGAGGAGGAGGAGGAGGAGGAGGAGGAGGAGGAGAGGCGGGGGGGGAGGGGGGGGGGGGGGCGCCTGTTGAGTCACCGGGTTTTAAGTAAAATACTTCCCCTGGAATGGATGCTGACTTCATCTCGACTATTATAAGGAAGGGATTTCTGTTTGTCATTACTAATGGTCTTCTTGTTATTTGCCGACGGTTTCTATAATGATCCGGATGGCCTCAGGCAATGGTTCGTTCGCTTTACATATGTCTTGTTTGCTTGTCTTCAGTCATTTATTCCTTACGTCATTAATGCTTTATGCTCGGTTGGCTGACACCTGTCAACAGCCTTCACATTCTTAAAAATACACCAAATTCATAAAAATGGAACAAATATTTTTTTTACACCATATCACTATTCCTAAAATGCTCTTACATCTGAATAAAATTAAGAATGTGAAACAATGGCAAGACTTTACACACTTCAAACACAAAACATGCATAAACAGAGAGAGAGAGAGAGAGAGAGAGAGAGAGAGAGAGAGAGAGAGAGAGAGAGAGAGAGATCAAAGAACGGAAAGAATAATATGAGACTTCCGTTCATGTCCTACTTTCAAGGGAAGACAACAGCGATGACGGAGGGCAGCGGTAGGGAAAAAGATAGCTTTTATAGGGCAGTCATTCATTATATTCTTTTAACGAAAAAAAATTATTCTTACGAATATTTTTGCATGACTGCAGATTTATTAAAGAATGTCTAAGAGGCACATTTAATTAAAGAATGGCTGAGACAAATTTTACTTAAGAATGTCTAAGAGGCAGATTTTACTAAAGAATGTCTAAGAGGTATATTTTATTAAAGATTGTCTAAGAGACAGATTTTACTACAGAATGTCTAAGAGGCAGATTTTTATTAAAGAATGGCTAAGAGACAGATTTTACTAAAAAAATGCCTAAGAGGCAGATTTAACTAAAGAATATCTATGAGGCTGATTTTATTAAAAACTATCTAAGAGGCAGATTATATTAAAGAATGTCTAAGAGACGGATTTTACTAAAGAATGTCTAAGAGGCACATTTTACTAAAGAATGTCTAAGAGGCAGATTTTATTAAAGACTGTTTAAGAGACAGATTTTACTAAAGAATGTCTAAGAGGCACATTTTACTAAAGGTCTAAGAGGCAGATTTTATTAAAGACTGTCAAAGAGACAGATTTTATTAAAGACTGTTTAAGAGGCTGATTTTATTAAAGAATGTCTAAGAGACGGATTTTACTAAAGGATGTCTAAGAGGCAGATTTTACTAAAGAATGTCTAAGAGGCAGATTTTATTAAAGGATGTCTAAGAGGCAGATTTTATTAAAGGATGTCTAAGAGGCAGATTTTATTAAAGGATGTCTAAGAGGCAATCACTTTTTGTGACAATCATTCCGATAGCCTAACATATGGTTGTTTAAAGATTTTGCTACTACAGATTGTGAATCAAAATAGAAAAAGGCCACTTGGTCTGACCAGTGGTCATGTTCAAGAGATGTCCGCCTTCTTTAATTTATATGATTTTTTTTATATTATTTTTCAAGTATTATCATAATAACTAATGTAGCGTGTCAACGCTCTTTAGTAGTAGTTTGCCAGTTTAGTCAGTTTAATAAAAGTACTTGAATGATAAAGTTAACATAAAATGCTTGCTTACACTGTTGATCTTAATTTCGCTTATTTATTAATTCTATTATCATTTCTCTTTTTTCCCAGGTAATGCCTGACAGCCGATTAACTGAAGACATCATCAAATTTAATTATAAAGGCAGCTGAACAATACCTTCTCCTTCTCATCTGAAGGAAAAGAAAGAACCTAAAGAAAGCTATATCTGAAGTTTTACGCAAATAATAAAGGGCGAGTTGTATGGAACAGCATCTCGCCGACAGCGAGTGATGGATGCTTACCTATACTAGAGGACGGTTTGTTTGTTCGTTTGTATGGTGATTTTACGTTGCATGGAACCAGTGATTATTCAGCAACGGGACCAACGGCTTTACATGACTTCCGAACCACGTCGAGAGTGAACTTCTATCACCAGAAATACACATCGCTAACCCCTCAGTGGAATGCCCGAGAATCGAACTCGCGGCCACCGAGGTGGTCCTCCCACACCATACCGACCACGCCACTGAGGCGCTCACTAGAGGACGGTGCAACCGTGCAGAGTATTTTTTTTTTTCATATTAAAAGTTACATGGCTCTTCATAAGATACTTCAAAAACTAAGACAGCTGCAAGCAAGGAAAGTACTTCCAGATCAAGATGCTCACAAATGCTGACAACAATAAACTGCTTGCAGCCAGTTGAAGCTGTAGAAGTGAGACCCACTTTTTTAAAGTCATAAACCTGGAAGAGCATAAGCATTTCTCTGTGAAAAATAGCCATTTTCTAAATACGGGTTTTAAAAGAACTACTTTGAGCGTCATATCCCACGTATTTACCGGAATAATCAAATGAAACCTTACACTAACAAGTTGTCAACCTCTAGCGAGAGTGAAAATGTTTATGAAAGGAAAATGAGTTATGGTAAGTTGCTGAAAAGATATATGTCACACGAGAGGTTACAAAGTATGTTATAAAGTCCTTGATAACTTTCTGGACAGTGATGATAATGTATAATCGTATAGTGACGCATAGCCAAGAAGAGTAACTTTCCCAGGTTGCCTATGCATCTAGTAACACCCAAGGTCCTTTAAATATACTCGGAGTATATTTAAAGGACCTTGATAACACCTATGACAGGACTGTGGGTCAGGTTCGATCTTGTGACACTCCTGAAACCTGTTCTGCCAAACTGTTGCGTCAACAAACTTATTTCAAAAGCTGTGATTTCTTTGACTGTTACGTATCTCAAACCTCTTTGGAAGTTCTAAAAAGAAGTGACTTGAAGATACACACCACTTCACATAATGACTGAAAACAGTTATGGCCTTCTTAATAATATCCTCAAGGGCGCTTCCAAAAGTCAGTAATACAAGTAAAATACGACCAAACCACCTGGTAATCAGAACTGCTCTATCTCCATCACCAACAATGGTATTTAACATTAACCCTACACATCTACAATGCTACATCTTGATGAATGTGCTAGAAAACCATTCATTTCTGGACTGTCCACAGTAAAAAGGAAGTTTTGAAGCTGACATATCAACAGACTTGTACTGTCTGATTTTCCAAAACCTTTCAGCTGTAAGGAATGACCAGTATCTTCAATTCATAACAGCGGAATTGGGAACAACCCTTGCTATCCATTCTGCAAGTGTAAGGAAACAAATACTTTTAACTGTTGAAAAAAAGGGAAAATAAAATATAACGCTATTAAGCATGGTGTTCTTTCTGCTTAGTGTTTTAGAAAAGGGTCAGAAATGTATAACCAGACAGGCGTTTACCCTAAAAATGAAATAGATATAGAATACAATATTTTGCTTCCGGCTATTAATTTTTTTTTTTTTTACGAAATTAGCACAATAGAAAACATACAATAATATGCCTCACCGTGATAGTTTCGTTATGTTGACTTTCTCAAAAATGACAACTGGTCAAGAAATTGTGACCCATTCTTTTTATTTCTTGTCATTACTCAGAAATATTTAAGTCAAAAGTATTTCATGCTGTCGAGATTCCAAAAGAACGTTTCCAGCTGCCCTACTAAATACTTTCCTTTCATCATGACGGATCAAAAACGTGAAACTGTTATCCATTTTATGAAGAAGAAGAAGATCCACCGTTCAACAGCAGACAGCCCGCACTACCAGCCAACATATCCCACGATACAAACCTGCCCACACGAAACGACTATTAATAAACAGTCAAAAGAAATAAGCAAACTTCCCCACAGAATACCTGTCAGTCGATAACCATAATAGTCAAAGAAGGGCTACGCTCCATATAGACATATTAATTGGACGATAAACTAAGAATAACGACAACGGTAGATACTATTAATTCTGGTAGGCCTATGTGAAGTCCTCTGACCTGATTGGCCAAAGCTGATTTATCGAAATACATTTACCCTTCTCCACTACTCGGGCGCTCGCGTTCATGTGTACTACGTGCGCTAACGCTTCAATTTTTCCCAACTTTCGTAAAATAACAAATGGAAAGTATAGTTAATTAACAATAGGGGATAGTAAACTAAAACTATATCGTAAAAAGAATGATCTTAATTAAACAGGGGGAGAGTAAATTCAATCTGATGGCAAACAGGGTTGTGTTAATTAACAGGAATAGGAAACTAAAACTGGAAGTAAACAGAGGTATCTAAAACTGATATTAAATAGTTTTTTCTTAATTAACCAACAGATAGTAAGCTAAAACTGATGATAAACATTTATCTTAATTAACCAGAGAATAGTACACGGGAACTGGTGGTAAACAGAGTTATCTAACACTGATAGTAAACGGAGTTATCTTAATTAACTAATAGATGGTAAGCTAAAACTGATGGTAAACAAAGTTATCTTAATTAACCAGGGAACAGTTAACTAAAACTGGTGGTATACAGATTTATCTTAATTAAGCAATAGATAGCAAGCTAAAACTGATAGTAAATAGAGTTATCTTCATTAACTAATAGGTAGTAAGCTAAAAACGATGGTAAACAGAGTTGTCTTAATTAGCAATGGAGACTGTGAGCTAACTGACAGCTAATTGGGAGACTTTAATTAACAATGGGAAATACTCTATTCCATTTTTTAACGTATATAGAAAAAGAGAATTCAGTTTCACCCGTCCAGCGTTACTAGTAAACAAAAATTCTGTCCTGTCTCTAAACAGCGTGTCTCTAAGCTTTAAGAGGACTGAGGACTTTAACCCAAGATATTCCTCACACTTTAATAGTTTCAAACCGTTCTGCTCTAGCTCATGGCCCACTTACAGTGGATGTGAAAATCTGTGAATAAATGTAGATTTGCCCAATAAAAAGAAAAATCCGGCATATCTGATAGTACTGCTTTTTTTGCAGGTATTCCGTATATTTTATACCTGTCTTCATATTCTAAACATTTTATGTATGATTTACATATAGAGATATACATTCATGAAATATATCTGTAGAATATCTTTCCATTTGGAAAAATATATTTTCTTTTATTATTTCACTAGAATACTTAAATCTCTATTACAAGTTCCAAATGAGCTCAAACAAAAAGTAATATACATACATACATACACACACACACACACACACACACACACACACACACACACACATATATATATATATATATATATATATATAATAAATATAATAATAATTTATATTATATAATAAATCTATATAATTATATAATTATATATATACAATAAGTAAGTATGCATACGCACGTAGACGAATATGATTTCATGTACGTATAATGTGTGCGTGTATATATATATATATATATATATATATATATATATATATATATATATATATATATATATATAGAGATAGAGAGAGAGAGAGAAGAGAGAGAGAGAGAGAGAGAGAGAGAGAGGAAAAAAAAATTAAAGACAGTATGGGAAACTGTATTTTGAAAAAAATGCCCTCATCCAATACTGTACCGTGCAGTAAAAAGCATCTAAAACTATTTTACATAATTAGCAAACCAGTCAATAAGCAAATAACCGCGTCCCTTCCCAAGGGCAATTTATCAAAACAGTAAAGACCGAAAAAAAAAAGGTTAGACGGAGAGAGCCAAAAGCAGCCAATAATAAATAAGGGATGCCAAACCGAAGAAGCCTCAAGACGAGTTTGCTCTCGGCCCTCGAGTACTTGATGCCAAAAACAACTGTAGGTAGGAGATGAAAAAATCATCGCTGTCGCTAATCACGGGGTCTTTAGGCTATTCCTCTCTGATGTGGGGTGTGCTAATGTAACTAGGTTATACATATATAAAACAGCCACATGACGACTTATTACTTCTCGGTCTTCACACACTTTTTGGAGATCCTTGAAAGTCTAACTTCAGATGTAAAATAAATTAAGATACCCTCTATTTTCGTAGGGATTCAAAACCATACACGGTAGTACGAGTGAGTCCAATAGGGTCTGGAAAGCATGGTGATGATAGTCTCACTCTTACCACTTTTTATGGGTTCGAATTACATTATAGAAGCAAGAACACCTTCGTTTGTTTTTCATCTGGATTCAAGGCTTGTGACGAAAAGGGTGTGATGAGATCGAATGGAGGTCAAGAGGTCATCATTGCTATTAATTATACATACATCATACACACACACATACACACACACCACACACACACATATATATAATATATATATATATATATATATATATATATATATATATATAGATATATAATATCCAATGTAGCACGAAGGAACACGTCCTTGAGAATATCCTTAAATCCACGGTAGAAGCTGAGCGAAACTGGGACTTTGAGCAAGTACTTTAGAAGTTTTTTTTTTTTCTACACTATCAAGTTGAGAATGTAGAATGTAGAAATAAACTACGAAAGTCTTCTTCACAGTTCCAGTTTCACTCAGCTTCTAATGTGGACTTAAGGATGGATATGTATATATATATATATATATATATATATATATATATATATATATATATATATATATATAGTATATATATATATATATATATATATATATATATATATATATATATATATATATTCATACATAAAATAGAGTTTGAACACTACCTTGTGGAATATCAAATTACATTATTGTAGTAATTAAAGTGCTCATCAGCATCTATTTCCCGAACTAATAGTTAAAAAATCAATAATAATATCAAGGTGTGCTCACACAGTTTCCATCCGTCATGTCTGAAAACAATGGTCTCATGTTTAAAACAGTCAAAAGCAACACTATACTTAAGATCAGTCATAGAAATTCCAAGGCCAGAAGCTATAGAGATTTCTAGTGTACAATAGAAATTGAAAGAAGTGCATCTCAGGTACCCAGGCTCTTTCCACAGGCAAACTACAAACTAGGGAACAGATGATTAGCTTTAGAATAGGTATATAGGTGTTTTGCCAAGAGACAATGCTATGAAGCAAAGGACAGAGCAAGAGTTCCCACTTCCATATTCAACTCGTGGAGTGAATGCCACTTCCCCCTTTGGAGTGGGATGCCATCAGGAAGGAGAGAACCTTCCAATTCTCAGCAAGTCAGTGGAGATGAAGTTGGTAGGCAGATAAATTGAGCTCTAAATTCTTCCCATATCTTAGTTTGCCTGCTGCCACAGTTAAATAAACTAGATTTGCTATAAATTTGAAGAAAATGGCCTTTTTAGTAAACTGAATTGAATATAGAATTTAGGCCAAAGGCCCAGCACTGGGACCTATGAGGTCATTCAGCGCTGAAACGGACTGACAGTAAAAAGGTTGAAAGGTGTAACAGGAGGAAAACCTCGCAGTTGCACTATGAATCAATTGTTAATAGAGGGTGGAGAGATAAGATAGGAGAAAGAGAATATGAAAGGAGATACAGAAAAAGGAACGAAAGGGGTTGCAGCTAGGGACTTCGAAGGCACGCTGCAAAGAATCTTAAGTAATGCCTACAGTCCACCGCATGAGGTGCACTGACGGCGCTAGCCCTCTGCAAGGAGCTTTTTAGTGAGCTCCTCCTTCCTCTTCCGTCGAGATCGTATCTTTAGTAGTGAGAAGATAACGTTTTGATGATGATCTGGAATGGCAAGAGTAATATCAACTAAGGCACAAAATTCATGCAGGAAATCGGAACCTCAACAATTTTTCGGTACTTGAGCGTGAACTTGGACAGTCTGCCACCTTGCCTACCATAACAAACTGTTTCCTTGAGGTCTTAAAACATTCCATCGGTGACAAATACGTAATGATCTTGATGACCTTGTAGCAGAATCTTTAGAACTTCGGATTTTCCACAATGGTGTAAATACATTCATGATGAGTTTATATAAATGCTTAATCTTTTTCATTGTTATTTCTCTTTGACATGTTATTCTTTAATTGAGTTACTAAATTCAATTTCCTTACTGAATTGATTTCCCTGTAGGGCGCCACTGGACTTCTACTACTCTACTTCGCAAATCTAACAAAGGTTGCCGTTTATATATATATATATATATATATATATATATATATATATATATATATATATATATATTATATATAGTATATATTCATAATTTTATATGTATATTATTATAATATATATACACACATATATGTATGCATTAGGTAATAAATAGTTTAATACCGGATTAACTATCCTTTAAGAATAACCTATCCCAAGAGAATCATAATTGATAAATGCTTTCAGCGCAGCCAGGATTGGACAACAGACTGCTCTTATCAATTATACTTCCCTTTGGAGGCAGATTATTCCCACACACACACACACACACACACCACACACATATATATTATATATATATATTACTATATATATATATATATATATATATATATATATATATATTATATTAGAACTTGAATATATGTTGGTGTATAATAATTGTGTACATATGTGTAATATATTTTGTGGTATATATATATATTATATATAATACATATATATATATATTTTTTTTTTTCTATATATATATGTCTCCTTATTGAAAAATGTTTAAAGTACTAAATACTGCAAGGGAAAATGATGCTGTAAATATAATAATCTGTGCGTTTGTAATCTCAGTGTAGTTACTAGGCCAGTCTTGCACTAATTAATTTCCTCGAAGGCAGCCTGCGTTTCATGTTAATGACACAGCTAACAAGTGCTAGTTAGTTAGTTATTTTATTGACAAAAAATATACAATTATTAGTAAAAATTTGTCCACAAAGAGACATAATACAAAATAAACAAAGTGGACAGTAATCTCTTTTGTTATTGCAAGTACATGGCCTACAAAGAAAAACACAACATCAAAAAAAATACAACATCAAGCGCAAATAACATAAGCCTATAAGACTATAAAAAACGAAAAAAAGTGACAACGACTGCAGCCTTCTTTCCCACAGGCTGACCCTTCTCTTCCCTTCCCTTCCCTTCCCAAGGCAAAAAGAACAGGACACCTATCTGGAGAACACTTGTGCGATTCCTAGGAGAAGGTCCCTATTTCAGTGGGCGTCATTCCCCACAATGGCTATGACCTTTAACTTTCGGAATAAAGGCGAACCATCTGGCCACGCTAAAATCATAACAAAAGGTTTATCCTAAGAGAATATGACAATGATGATGATGATGATGATGATAATACTATTAAAGAGGAGGGTAAGCGGAAAGGACAAGATGAGGTCGGTCAATGATGATGATAGCAATCAGGAGAGAGAGACAGAGACAGAGACAATGACTATAAGAGAGAGAGAGAGAGAGAGAGAGAGAGAGAGAGAGAGAGAGAGAGAGAGAGTCACAGGAAGAGGAGAGCTCAGGCACACCTATTGACCAAAAACGCATCTATGAACTTTGATCTTAAACAAGCAGAATGCCTTCATTGATTGCATCGCACACGCACACAATTGGAAGGCGATCAATGGCACTGGTTTTTAATCATTCAGCTGACTTCACGTCCCCGGGAATTTGCTTAGCTTCCTTTCCTTTTTCTCTCTCTCTCCTCTCTCTTCTTCCTCTCCTCTCTCTCTCTCTCTCTCTCTCTCAGCAAAAGAATTGATAGACAGACAAAAAGGTACTTGTTCAGCCCTCTCTTTCCCTCTTCTCTGGAAAAGATATATGCATTTATGGGAGAGGAAGAAGTGTTGCCTATAGAAGTTCATTTCCAATCTTAATAATATATATAATATATATATATATATATCTATATATATATATATATATATATAATATAATATATATATATCAACGCAAGAACGCACGGAAGAAGATGCATTAACGTCAT
>NC_061101.1:34485102-34487602 GCF_015104395.2 Macrobrachium nipponense
AACTAAGTGCCTCCTTAGAGGAGCAATGTATAATGATACCATCAGCGCTTCAGTTGAAAGGTGGCCGTCATATTATTTTGAGGGGCCTTGCCAATTTGTCCCAGTTTGTATGAATTACTCCTTACAGCTGTTGTTACTTAACTGTATCTTACATTACCTCTTCTCTTTCCACATATAGATATTAGGTTCTGTTGAAGACTGTTCAAGGTGTTCACGATCTTTCCACCTCTTTCCATAAAAATGGGAGACAACAATAACAACTTTAATACTAATAACAATAATAATTATGACGGATATCATAAAGAAACTGTAATTACAATATATATATATATATATATATATATATATATATATATATATATATATATATATATATATATAATATATATATATACTAAATATATATATATATAGTATATATATATATATATAAATAAATATATATAACTAAATATATATATATATCTATATATATATATATATATATATATATATATATATATATATTAGGTGAAATCATTAACGTATGAAGATTTACAATAAAATTTAAGAAGAAATGCAAATAAAGATTTTTTCTAAGTAAGTAAAATTCTTTTATTTCTTTCTCTTCTCCACGATTTAATCCAGAGATTACAAATCAACAAGAATGGACTGTAAGTAAATAAACGAGCGACAGGCTTCGACTCATCTGTTCCAAATAATTCTTCTTCAGACGGTAAAAAGACATGACACAAAGAACAGAATATCTGAAGACATGAGAAGTGTGGTGATCAATGTTCACATTACTACAGATCAGCAGCGAATACGTTATTAGGTTCGTAAGCTGACACTCTCTCTCTCTCTCTTCTCTCTCTCTTCTCTCTCGCTCTCTCTCTCTCTCTCTCTCTAATGCATATATATATATATATATATATATATATATATATATATATATATATATATATACTATACATATATATATATATATATATATATGTGTGTGTGTGTGTGTGTGTGTGTGTGTGTGTGTGTGTGCGGGTGTGTGTGTGTATGGTGTGTGTGTGTTGTGTGTGTAAATAAAGGTGATGCCACGAAGGAAAATGGAAAGACGAGAAAGCTAAGATCTTTCGGTCTACATGACCCTTTACTTAGGTCTTGTAGACCGAAAGTTCTTGGCTTTCTCGCCTTTCCATTTTCCTTCGTGGCAACGCCTTTATTTATATAGAGCATCACGTTTAATATACTTCGTGATCAAGTTATTCATATATGTGTGTGTGTGTGTGTGTGTGTGTGTGTATGCATATACGTGATAGATGGGCAATTGTTCCAAGCATATAAAATCAGGAAAATGCAAGCATCGTGTACAGAAATTTCTGGAAATGAACATAATCTTTGGATCTGCCGAGCAGACAGCTTTAAGCTATTATTCATTAATTAATATCTTGCAGCTTGGACCTAACCAAACAACCCCAAAAACTGGGCTCAAAACATGTTATATGTGGGAAAGGTAATGAAGCAGAACCACACGCCTCGGACAAATCACAAAATTAATTACCAGTTACTAAAATTAATCACTATTCATCATCTTCTGGATATCGCGTCATTCAACTGTCTATCTTTTCGAAGCTCCTTCCAGCATAATACATAACTTCCTATATGCCTCAAAATTAATAATGTTTGAAAGGGAATTAAGATGCTTTCGAATGTATAACTGCCTTTCGTTTGCTTTTTTTCATTCATATGATTCCCCCCTTCATCTTCATATAGACTTACTTCTGCGACACTATAGGCATGCTTCGTTAAAAACCTCGACAGTGAGACGGCTGTGGTGGTGGGAAACCAAATTTAATTAGACCATCGACAATTTGTCAGTTTTTCAAAAGTTGTATTTTAAGTGAGATCTTTCACCACTCACAACTGATCCCTGATTCGAGAGCAACCAGATCTGCTGAACACCAGCACCAGTATGCAGTAATTGGCCTCGCTGTCGAACTTCCAAGTTCAAAGGGCCTTTCATTCCTTACACAGTTGGACTGTGGAACAGCCGCCCTGAGGATATCGGGCAATTGGAACTCCCGATGTTCAATCGAAGATGCAATGCATTACTATCCTAATTTAATTCTCCTTGTATTTTAATAATTTACTTATAATCTACTTATCAATTTGTGAATTTAAATGTCTTCTAAAAACTTGCCTTCTCTTTCTTTATTTCCCTTTACCTTCTGTTACTACTTCTTTCTTAAAAAAAACACCAAATTCTCTGGCAGATTGAATTTCAAGTCAATAGTCCCCGCGGGCTTGCTCCATATGAATTGGGTTCATCTTCTGAATAGTATAGTAGTAGTAATAATAATAATACGCAACAAAATTCCAAAATACTGGCTGATAACGGTGGGTCAAACCCCTTAAGAAGGAAAGCAATATGGCGAAACACTATAAGCCAAAGTAAATCCAAATTCAGCTAAAATTTTGATTGTTGCTGCTAGTTTTAAATGGGTGGATACCTCAGACAGTTGTGATC
>NC_061101.1:34490102-34512602 GCF_015104395.2 Macrobrachium nipponense
GAATATAATAATAATAATAAGATAATAATAATAATAATAATAATAATGTGCTCCTGGAAACAGTGCACATAGTAAGAACAGTGATGGACTCCTAAGGAGGCAAGATGCAACCCGGAACACCACAATAGTACAAGTACCACCCAGTCGAATTTGGAGGACTGTGATATACAGGCGCCCCACCCAAAATAAATAAAAAAAAATTATAATAACTTGAGCTTTTGCGAGGTTAAAACCGTGATGTGATTTCTGTCGATAATCTCGCTGGTTTTCACTAACAATAATTAAAAATATAAATAAAACCATTTACGAGTAACTATATCTACACACCCCTATTCTCTCAGCCAAGTTATTCCATGAGGTAGCATCAAGATGATGTGAAATCTTATTTCTAGAAAACAATTCAACCAAATAAAAAGTTGCTGACCATTTCCTATATGTGCATAAAGAAAAGATTGTCTTGTCTTTGGAGCTCCAGAGGAATTTATTTCTGGTGATTACAAATTCATTTCTCGATATAATGTGGGTTCGGATCCCACAATAAGCTGTAGGTCCCGTTGCTAAGGAACTAATTGGTTCCTAGTCACATAAAACAATTTAATCCTTCGGGCCAGCCCTTGGAGACCTGTTAATCAGCTCAGCGGTCAGGTTAAACTAAGATATACTTATTCACTTTGGAGCACGCCCCTCGATACAAGTAAATTGTAATTGCAAAAGGACAAATAGGCGACAGAATGAAAACCTTGAAATACAATGATCCAAACGGAGAGGGAACAAAGGGTGGCCCCTCAACATGAGATAAAACAGTGTGATCAAACGCAAGCAGCGATTTTACAGGTAATAAGAGCTAAGGCATGAGCCCAAAATCTGGCTCACGGCCCTTATTAGATGCTGTGTCAAACCCTTATAGAAATCAAGGTCGGTAGTATGAACTTCCTCACCTTTGGAGAGAAAACTATATAGAGGATGCATATTCTTCCTCAATCAAATGCACTATGCAGTTTTAAAACCATTGTAAGAAAATAGAAGAAAATAAAATACAATCAATGTTAAATATCTAACAGCAAAATTTATTTTGTCACACATTCTCAATATACTATATAAAATAATAGTTAAATATGCTAAACTTACAATACTTTTTAGTCTTCAAGGTTCTTTCGCACAGAGGCGCGTGCGTAACAGAAGCACCTGACAGCAATACCTCAGCTGTCAGAATGAAATCACTAAACAGCTAAACCAATGAAGGGAAACACCCGATCTACGAGAGATCCAAAACACACGTGCACATACATACGCATGTGTGTATTTACCTCTGCACACAATCTATATTCACCCGGGCGCACACGGTGTACCTTGCACATAAAATGTATAAATATCTCTGCCACTGGCCTTATCCCAGTGCCATGTGTGAAATGCCCCCTTGCCAAATGTTAGAATGGCACTTGTCTCGAGTATGTCTCTTTGTGAGAAGTTCTCATCATCGCACAGGCACCCAGGCCCCCTGCTAAGCATCCGCGACTACTCCAATAAACATCTGAGCCTGACAATGACGTCGGTAGGGCTATATCTGCACACCCAACCCATTTATCCCCTACCTAAAGACTATCAAACACACGCACACGCACACACACACACACACACACACACACACACACACACACAACACCATATATATTAGATATATATATATATATATATATATAGGTATGATGTATGATATATATATATATATATATATTAGATAGGACTATATTATATATATATATAGTAGATATTATATACACACACACACACACACACACACACACCACACATACTATCATATATATATATATATATATGGATATATATATATATATAATATGCGTGTGTGTGTGCAACCTTGTGAAATATTATTTCACCAAACACACATTTCACATATAACCTTCGAGCTTAAACCATATTCATTTACAGATAAATTCTACTGACAAGCAAACGGATAAGAATATAGAATTACATAGTAAGCAAATTAAGTATATGTACCATATATGTAAATATATACAGATTTTACGCGAGAAAACTCTTCTCTCCAAAATAGAATTCTAGATTGTCTCTGCAATATCTTACTTTGTTTCCAGTGTAACCTTTCTTTAACATTTTGAAGTGACTGCCGTTTAAACTGGTGTTGCAAATGTCCTCAAAATGTTTTGCAATGGGCAAGAAGAATGGATTTCTAAAATTCCGGTTAAGCGACAGCTAACTTCTGTGTCAACTGCAATGCCGTGAGGAGAGGATTCTCTCAGAGGAGCCTACACAAGTTCATTAGTAACAGGGTATCTAAAACTGTGAACAATCACGGATTCGTAAGCAGGAGGAAATTTCTCTTTATGATTAACGAAACTTTTCCATTTATAATGGTTAGAAAATAAGGTTTGAAAGCTTACTTTTGGGGAAATAATTAAGGAGAACTTTTTTTATTCCTGAGAGAAAAGAGCTATTTACACAATAGCCTAAAACTGGCAGTCCTACATATATATTCTTTTTTTTGTGTTTAAAACTCTTGGGCTCCGGTGCGCATATTTGTTCTAAGAACAGCCTGTTGGTGGGAACGTTTTTTAGGATATTCATTTCATTGTGTACATTCCTTAATTTTAATGTTAGTCTGCAAGGTTTGAAGAGCATGGTAGTAAAGGTGTTGTATTTAAAATCAAAGACAAGAACGAAGTACAGTAGTTACAGAAAAGAGCACATCATTCGACAGTGTTAGAAGGGCTGAGGAGAGGAAGACCTAGAAAGTGTCGGATAGAGGTGAAAGACTTGTTGGAAAGGAAAGATCTTTATATCCAAGAAGTGACAATGCATCAAAGATAGAGATGCACAGAGCAGTGCGCGTGTGTGTGTGTGTGTGTGTGTGTATGTGTGTTGTGTGTGTACGCTGCAGCGGACTTGTATATGTAGCTAAACGAAAGTGAGTGATGCAGTCTCATAGTATTTTCTCTGGAGACACCGCACGTTATGGAAAGAAGTCTAATTTGGAAAAAAAAATTCGTAGTACATACATAGACATAAATAAATAAATAAATACAAACACACACAATTTATATATATAATATATGCATGTGTGTGTATTTATGTGTATGAAGGTAGATATATATATATAATACACAGGTGTGTTTGTATTTATTTGTGTGCATGTATTTATTTTTGTTTGTAGATATACATATACCTATATATATATATATATATTATATAATATATTATATATATATATATATATATATATATATATATATACAGAAATAAACCCATGAACTCATCCCAACGTCCCCCGGCAATAACCATACATAGTTTTAGCCTTAGCACCTAACAAGATTAATTACAGACCTTAACTAAAGTCAGGCACTGCACCTACGTTACTGGCTTAAGTGCATGAGGATAAAAATATCAGTTCCTTGGAGAATGACGTGTTAGGTCATCCTTTCAGCGTGTTATAAATTCGGGGTGAATGGAGAAAACTTAGCACGCCGACCCTGCTATTATAACATATCCACCGCAATAAAATTCATGAACTACACAAATCTACAAAGCTTCCGTAATGTTTCATTCTCACAATAAAAAGAAGGACTGGGAATGATTTTTGATAATGAAAGTATTATTATAACTTTAATTTATCGTTAGTACACAGAAAAACTAAAACTTTCATAAGGGTTATGAAAGTTGAGAATATATATTTCCATCGCAGAAAATCAGCATCGTAATAACTTACTAAGGAAGTTTCCAAAGAATGGAATTTAATGTGAAAAAAAAACCCACATAATTGATCAAATCCTTTTGGGTTATTTTCTACCAATTCCTTCACATATATTTTAGGAATTCTCAAGCTATGGCTTCACCCACGCCTTCCGTTTGTGTGTGTGTATTTGTGTGCAAATTTCACGGTTTCCTTCCTCTTATATAAGCGCTATTATTACCCTTCATTTTACTTGGGGTCCATTAGGACAACGAGCTAAATCGGCACACTGCAATCATGTTCTATTGCAGTCGTTCAGGGGAAGTGACACAAACTGGGGAGCAGGACTACTGCTTCTCGCACATATGTACAGTACTGCATGATGCATGGTGTTACGTTAGTTATAATCTTGCAATAGACATGGGACAAGCTCCTGTGTGTGTATGTGTGTGTGTGTGTGTGTGTGTGTGTGTTTTGGCAATCCGGAAGCCGACTGGGGTACATGGCCAACCGAGGGGGACAAACCTCCTGCCCGTCGTGCATGTGAATGGCCACCTCACGACTTCCTGTGACATATCTGATGATAGACGTACCCGCGAGATGAAAGAAGTGACGAGTAGTAAATGCGAGCGTGCTCATGGGGATTTCAATGAATGGAATATTGCTTATGTTCAAATGTAGGAATGTATCTGCTGGTGGACATGAAAAAAAATCTCCATTGTGAATGTGACCATAGGAAAACATAACGTGTCAAAAATCGGCTTACATGAGTCTTACAGAAATAAGGCATGTTAAAAAAAACCTGCATAGTGATAAAAATGAGAATCGGGCTGCTTTGCATAAAGGAATCTTTCTCACAGAGTTTCCAGCTGCCCATAAATTTGAAGATTACTTACTCAGGTGACCATTACCATTTTCATGACGTCAAGCTTTGGAATTTTTGCTTGCTTCCATTTAAACGTGGACCAATATCTGAAAATTATAAAGGAAAATCAACCGGGCTTCAAGGCAAATCCAGAGGGCTTCACATAAAATAAACAAAACAGATCTAGAGAGCTTCACATAAACAAGACAAATTCAGAGGACTTCACATACAATAAACAAGGCAAATCCAGAGGGCTTCACATGAAATAAACAAGACATCAACGCTAACCAACGAAAATAAAAACGTTAAATTTTCATGGCTCCTTCCTTCCATGATAATTTTTCTAAAAACTCTATTTGGTTGGATTTGTCTCAATATATATAAACAATGAGGGTGGGATTTTTCTGTAACAGGAAAAATAGTTTTTCGTTCTTTATAGGAGAAAGACAAACATATATATATATATATATCTATATATATATATATATATATATATATATTATATATATATATATATGTGTGTGTGTGTGGTGTGTGTGTGTGTGTGTGTAAAACTGAATCACAAAAATATGGAACGTCATGAATATTTAAATAAAGACTTCTTGTCTTTACTTAGCAGAGTCTGCTATGTATAGGACAAGAAGTCGAAAGGCCTTGCAGTTCTCCGTCGTTTCTCTTTCCTTCGTGGAATTTGTCTTTACTTATATATATATATATATAGTATATATATATATATATATATATATATATATATATATATATATATATATATATATATATATATTGTCATGAACCACTCTTGGCTCATCAGGTTCTCAGTTTGAAAATCACACTGGAAGTGGAGAGACCAGGGAGTCCAAAAACGAAACCAGGAGGAGGTAACAAAATAAACCAGCAAAATACCTTATATCTATTTATTCTATTATAAACCCTGTACATATCTATATACATATTTACAGTGAGTTAAGAGTGAGCCAAAAATAATAAAAATGAATAATACAGCAGGGAAACGTAATAAAATAAAACATGTAAATAATCAACCAGGGTCATACAATTGCCCAACATCAGGCTAAACTAAATATATCAAACAAAACACCAGGCCTATACATTGGCCCGACACCATCATGAACAAAACATGTCACTATCAAAATACATGTGAAACATACTTGCCCAACACTAGAGCCATACATCTGTTCAACATACATCATAAATATGAATATTCAAAATAAATACTAGGGTCCAAATACTTGCCCAACACTAGAGCCATAGAACTGCTCAACACACATTATAATAAATAATAACATGAATATTCAAAATCCAGTAGTGACAACATCCATTGTTCCAAGGACGAATCCTCCACAGATGATTATGGTTTAACCATCCTCCAAGCAATAACTCCATATTGAAGGTTCAACTGGCGCTCTCATCAGCAACTCCATACTTTAGATTCAGCTGACGACCTAATCCCCGACCCACAGATCGATCTCCACCTCGAGCTGTAGCGCCTACCAGGTAACCAACACCTGTCTTTGTCTAGCTGTTGATTAGCTGCTGAGCTACCCTTAACTGGTTCAAAAAAGAGCGGGCAGCAAATGTCACCTGGCTTCAACAAAAACAAAAACACAAGAGGGCAGGTAAACAACCAGCAAGTCACTCAAGGCTGTTACACACCACTCGAGTAACAGAAACACCACAATACCTTACAATATATATATATATATATATGTATATATATAATATATATAACATATATATATAATTATATATATATATATGTATGTATGTATACATACATACATACATATATGTATGTATATACTAAGATATATATATATATATATATATATATATATATATATATAGATATATATATACGTATAAACTTTGAAAATCCGGCAAGGATCAACCCGTGCATGACCCTTGTATCGGTAACAAAACCCATCTGAATAAATACGAATGCACAATTCCGACTCGACTGGCCATTTCAAGGCGATAAAATTACGGAGAAAAATAAAAATTAATTAACTTGACATACAGGGGCAATATCCACTAACTAATAGTCTACAAGAGGTAAATAATTCTACATCATGACTATGTCCATTCAGCAACCCTTCCTTCTCCCTGAAGTGGAGACCATCTAATTTTCGCATCAAAGTCTCTCTCTCTCTCTCTCTCTCTCTCTCTCTCTCTCTCTCTCTCTCTCTCTCCCCTCGAACATATGGACGCCATCCTTTCATCGAGGGAGGTGGACATGCATGGGAATACCCGAGGGGAAAACTAATATGGGCACTCCTGCCCTACTGACATTATGAATTAGATGAGGGGAGATTCTTGACCAAGAAGAGGAAATGGCACTCGTGCCATGACGACAAAAATGATGCACAGGTAGCCCCGTGGGTGGGGTGGGGGGGGGGGGGGGGGGAGGTGATGCGTCTCCGCTGATAAATGGATGGGTTAATTTGAGAGAGAGAGAGAGAGAGAGAGAAGAGAGAGAGAGAGAGAGAGAGAGAGAGAAATACCATCAAAATGAAATTATGTTTTATCAGAATTTATTATACAGATCCTAATTATTATAATAATGAAATTATGTTTTTTGGGATGTATCATAATTATACTAAATCATTATAACAATAAAAATATTTTTCAGAATTTATCATAATGATTCTAATTCATTATGGTAATGAAATTGTTTTTTCAGAATTTATCATAATGATACTATATCATTATAATAATGAAATTATGTTTTACGGAAATTAGTATGCTGATAATTATTATGAAATTACGTTTTTCACAATTTTATTATACTGATACACTACATTATCATGATAATGAAATCATGTTATTCAGAATTTATCATACTGATACTTATTGTAATAATGAAGTTATGTCATTCAGAATTTATTACAATGATACTGGTTTTTACATGAAACGTCTATCGAAGCCCAGAGCATGTTCATTTATGATTCAAGAACGTGAATACTATACCGTGTCTCATCACATTTATGATTCAATTGCTTGCATATGCAGTACTTCATCACCTCATGGCTTATTATCCATTCTAGCACTGAAAAGATTCCAACATTATGGCTCTGAACTTTTGCTGTTGTAAAACCTTCAACTGTCTCTCTACTACTTTATCACAGTTTGCCCATTTCCCAGTCAGCATAATCCAACTGTTTTTAGACAGTTATTTCAAGGCTTAGGTTATTCCACCTTTAGTATCGTCTTGGAAATTCCCCATATTTTTGGACTCAGTTGGACCAAATATTTTTTCCTGCTAAAATGTCAATGGCACTGAGAGGATTTGGGGGAAGCTTAACATTCAGATTAGATACAGTCGTACAGAGTCAAAAAGCAACACGTTCAATACAATGTACTGACATGTCTCTCGACATTAATACATGTCACTGGGAACATCTCACCCAACCATTAAATATCTTATGTACACTATACAGTAGTTTATAAAACCATTCAGTCACTACAAAAATTATTCTAGCAATGATAACTAGAACTAGAATTTAGGCCGGAGGCCAAGCACTGGGACCTGAGGAGGTCATTCAGTGCTGAAACGGAAATTGACAGTAAAAGGACTGAAAGGTGTAACAGGAGGAAAACCTCGCAGTTGAACTAGGCAAAAATTGTTAGAAGAGGATGAAAAGTAAAATGGAAGAAAGAGAATATGAACGGAGGTACAGTGAAAGGAATGATAACTGAAGGGATGAGTGTGACACATTCAGGGACGATTCTTATGTCTGTAACTGACCGAGTAAAATGTCACTCACTGAACACCCTATCTTTCTGTAAGCATCAGTTTGGTGTTTCCTAACGTGATCAGAGTTCCTCGTTGGACGAGTTGGTAACTTGCTCGACTACCGATCTCCGGGTACGGGTTCGATTCCCCCGGCTCTGCCAACAAGGAATCAGAAGAATTTATTTCTGGTGATAGCAATTCATTTCTCGATGAGGTTCGGATCCCACAATAAGCTGTAGGTCCCGTTGCTAAGAAACCAACTGCTTTCTAGCCACGATGAAAATATCTAATCCTTCGGGTCTGCCCTAGGAGAGCTGCTTAACCAGCTCAGTGGTCTGGTAAAACTAAGATATGCTTAACTTAACTAACGTGATTATTCAAGAAATTATGACAACATTCTACCAAGTCACTAATTTGGAATCAAACGAGTCTTTATAATCGAATCAGTCTATTATTAGTTAATTAATGTAGTGTCTCAGTGACCCAAATACTTCTTACTGTTTTAGTTTATTATATTCCTAAAAGAATGACCAAAAGGGGGACCTCTTATTACTATAACCGTAACTTGCAGCCTCTTATTTCTGACTGGTGGGTTTTATCACTTTTAATACCCCAAAAGTCTCTAGCTCTTTGACCAAATCATAAAAAGGGGAGAATCAGTTTTTAATAACGTTATTTATGAGAGAGAGAGAGAGAGAGAGAGAGAGAGAGAGAGAGAGAGAGACCACATGGCAGGAAAGAGACAAATTAAAAGACCCATTTCCTGGTGTCATTCCGTATTAAAAATAAAAGTGCTGAGAAGGGAGGCAAGAGCAGTATCGCTGGCAGTGCATAATCAGATAGGGTATCTTACCATTACCGGAGGCATCACGACTCTGTCGCTGCTATATTTAAATAAGTCTATTCGCTTCCAATAAATGCCGGGGTCAATTACCACATAGGCATAAACACACATACGTACATACGCGCACGCACACACACACACACATATATATATATTTATCAAATCCACGAATAAAATAGAAACGATGAAAGTTAGCAAGGCCTTTCGATTTCTTGTCCGTTACATAACAGAGTCTGTTAAGTATAGCACAAGAAGTCGAAAGTCATCGCAAAACTCCACCCTTTCTCTTTCCTTCGTGGAATTTGTCTTTACATATTCATCAAGTTCCATATTTTCGTGATTCATATACGTTGTATATATATATATATAATATATATATAATATAATATATATATATATGTGTGTGTGTGTGTGTGTGTGTGTGTGTGTGTGTGTGTGTGTGTGTGTGTGTGTGTGTAGAATCTACTGGTCACCTCTTTTACCAGATACATATGAAATTGTAATAGCCACAATGCCCTCTTAACTTCTTGAATTCTTTGTTCTTTTTGGATACGCTTGTCACTACAAAGCCTGAAGATCCAAGTTCAAAGAAATATGAAGAAGAAATTATGATGTCTGGTCCTGGTTCTTTGGACTTGGATCTTCAAGCTTTGTAGTAACAAGCGTATCCAAAAAAAGAGCGAAGGATTCAAGAAGTTATGAGGGCATTGTGGCTATTACAATTTCATGTATATATATATATATATATATATATATATATATATATATATATATATATATATATATATATATATATATATATCGAGCTACAATGGCCTTTAATATCTAATTCGCTCTACCTCGGAATTATATTTCCATATATGCTTAACCGAAGGGGAATTTTTTCTCGATAATAGACTTGCCTGGACCCGGGCGCGAACCCATGGAGCCTTTTCAAATCCAGGAACGTCAGTGAAGCTTTTACCTACTACACCATTGTAGCTCGATATATGTAAATGAATCACGGAAATGTGATATGACCTAACATATATATATATATATATATATATATAGTATATATATATATATATATATATATATATATATATATATATATATATATTGTATTCCTTATAAAGAATATGATAAGATTTATATAGCCAACTTCTTAAGTATTAAAATGCGATGCTCACAGCAGAAATATGTCATTTCAAGAGGCTTAACGAATAATGGAACTGTGGATCATTGGCTCAAGACAGGCCACGCCATTAACTGGAATATGGCATCGATAATCCACATGGTCAGTGACCAAAGGAAAAGGAATCTGTTGGGGTCCATTTTTATTGAAGCCGCGTCAACGAGAAATATAAATCCCCACTCTGGATTAGCTCTTGGTCCTCTTTCCATGCCTTTTTCGTTCAAAGAACATTCTGCTAAGATCAACAAACTGTAACCCCGCCTTCTCTTTGTATAAATAAGCCTGTCAGCCTCTCCTTGGTTCAGTGTGAACTTGAAAATGTAGAAATAAACTACGAATTTACTTGTTAAAAATCCCCAGTTTCCATCACCTTCTAATGTGGACTTAAGGATATATGTGTATGTATATAAATAAACATAATATACATAAACATATATACAATAAAATGTATACTCTATATATATATATATATATATATATATATATATATATATAGAATATATATATATATATATATATATATATAATTTTATATATATATATATTGTAATGAACTAATGCTTAAAACTTTGATCCAAGATTACTTTTCACTAACATAAAACTCTTTGACTGTCTCCCCAACATCAAATTAAATCATGGCGAAATGCCTGGGAATATATAAATTTAAGCAGAAAAATATAAAAAGAAAAGCCCTCCCACGTCTTATAACTTCAATATTTGAACAAACTTGTTCTGTTATACATCTCTTTCAGGTTGAATTACAACTATATTGCGGTCTTACTCTTTTGTCTCGTTTTACTCCTCGTTACCCAGGTATTTTTACATACCTCCATCCAATAGATTGCTTCAACTATTTATTTCATTTATGCCTCGTAGTGACTGAAGGCCTTGGCGTATTAATGAACAAATTCACTTAGGATACGGAAAGCACAGGGCCACGATGTGAACTGGAAGTCATACACCAAGGTAACTTGAAAGAATATCGTAATTATAGTCATTCCAACTACATGATTTTGATGAGAAAAAAGGAAGGAGTTCATGACATGAATAAAGATGAACACGCTGAATTTTGTGATGTGCAGTAGTGTACGGATTTCAAAAATTTATCCCCATAGCTCTTGTTGAATACGATTAGGCTTTTGACAGTCCAAAGATCAATATCATGGGAGATCCTGCGTCACAAAGGCATATCTGTTCAGTTTGTAAAGTTAACTGAAACTGCACATAAATCACGCTATTGTAAAGTTAATGTTGATGGAGTTTTGTCAAGTGATTTTGCAATAAACAGTGGGATGCTAAAGGGGGATGTTATGTAACCTTTCGTATTTGTTCATCTCAAGGATTTTAAAATTTAAAAAGTGGGCGGGGATGGAGGTTTAGACTGGAGTACAAACATGAACTTGGAGTGTGCAATCTATGCTGTTTTATTATCCATAAACCACAAGATTTACATAGCTGCTTTATAGAATGCGCCCTATCTAGAGGTGAGATTCAAGATAATTAATTCTAAGAACAAGAAATGAGGACATGGGTATGCACAAAGGACTGCAATATGCCTAGTTTGTACTTGTTAGGAGTATGACGGAGACCATGATGTACATAATTTTTATTTATTTATTCTTTTTTAAGTTAGTGTTACCAGACTATTATTTCAATTTCAAGCTTCTCTCTTCTCTTCTTTAGCAAGGGAAAAGGAATAACACGACTTATCACGTGACCAAAGCAACACGCCCTCGTAATATTCATAGGACGTATCGATGAAAAACTCCGCTAGGTAACTGTTGCATCATTCATTGAATATACATAAGACTATCATTAGTGTATACATGACGTCATCTAGATAAGACTACACAGGTTAACCAAAGTCTCAAAAAAAAAATATTGGAAATCAATGCTTTGACAAGTCCTCATAACCATCATAAGTAAGTGGACAGAGAGAGAAAAAGGAATCAATAACGACAAATCTTATCCAAACACCAACGATTCTATGGTCACAAAGGTTGAAAAGGACAATAAAGAAGTAAAAAATACGCCGAAGTTTCTTTGGCGCAATAACAGTTTTCTGCACAGCGTATAATGCTGTATGAAACTCTCAGCCAAGGTCCAGTGGTCGCCTGTGTTGCTGGCAGCTGTAGCGGTGCCAGACGCACGATCATGGCTAACTTTAATCTCCAATAAAATAAAAACCGTATACTGCGGCAAGAGGGCTGCAATTTGGTATATTTGATGACTGGAGGGTGGATGATCAACATACCAATTTGCAGCCCTCTAGCCTCAGTAGTATTTAAGATCTGAGGGTGGACAGAAAAAGTGCGGACTGACAGCCAAGCCATCTGAATAGTTTTCTTTTACAGAAAACTAACACTCAACCTCTGATGCCGTAAACTACTTTGTTGTTTTACCAGGGAAGTTATTCCAAAGAACTATAGAACACAACTGATCTGCAAACTGCGGACATCAAAATTTCGTACTCTTTAATCAAATTAGGACATCAACCACAGCATAAACTGGAATACACCACCAACTGAGTTTATAGTACTAGCCGGATCAAAAGTTACATGTTTGATACTTTCTGTACTGTGAATAGAAAAATCATTGACTTCTTGATGCTTGTCTTATTGCCAGCCCGAAAGTTATAAATTTTTTAGTCTTCCCCGCTCGTCGATTGTAGTTTAAGTCTTCCTATATAATAGCTACACAAGTCATCCTCTTCTTGCAGTTCGAAATTCTATCAAAAATTACATTAGTTTTAATGCTTATTTTACTCTCAATTCATAATTATGCTTGAAACTGGCATCATGAAGAGACAAAAATTACTTTACCATCGGGTAGGGAACCCAGCAGCTATGACTTATACAAAATCTATTTTGAGAAAGATGGTTACTCCAACATACATGAGACAAATGGCCTTATCAGTTGTGTTCCATATGCCTAAATACATAATCCTCTTTCTCTCAGTATAATCCTCTTAACAATACGATCCTCCCTCGTGTATCTGAACACGAGGGCGCTTTCTTCCTCTACGTCTAACGTCTGGTACAAGTTCTTATCTGGTCTGCAATATAATAGAAGCGCTCTCTCTCTCTCTCTCTCTCTCTCTCTCTCTCTCTCTCTCTCTCTCTCTCCTAACCCTGGTTGTCTGTAATGATTCAAAAGTGAATTAGGAGATGAGCTCTCTCTTTAACTGACTGATCGGTTACACAGGTTATAGGTTATCAACGCAAAAAATTAATATTTGTGCTCTCTCTCTCTCTCTCTCTCTCTCATATCTTAATTTTGTTTAGTACGTATAAGATGTGAAGAGCAAGACTCTCTCTCTCTCTCTCTCTCTCTTTGAAACTACTACTATATTTCATTTCTGTCTCGTCCATATATGTCGAGCGAAAACGCTCTCTCTCTCTCTCTCTCTCTCTCTCTCTCTCTCCTCTCTCTCTCTCTCTCTCTCTCTTTTGAAACTACTACTATATTTCGTTTCTGTCTCGTCCATATAAGATATGGACGAGCGAAAGCTCTCTCTCTCTCTCTCTCTCTCTCATATTACTACATATCTTAATTTTGTTTAGTACGTATAAGATGTTAAGAGCAAGACTCTCTCTCTCTCTCTCTCTTGAAACTACTTCTATATTTATATCTGTCTCGTCCATATAAGATATGACGAGCGGAAAGCGCTCTATCTCTCTCTCTCTCTCTCTCTCTCTCTCTCTCTCTCTCTCTCTCTCTCTTTTTGAAACTACTACTATATTTCATTTCTGTCTCGTCCATATAAGATATGACGAGCGAAAGCTCTCTCTCTCTCTCTCTCTCTCTCTCTCTAGTCTAAATATAAAGCTGGCGACACACAAACACGAAACTCTGCCATCACTCAGGAGGAACCTTACTCTAAACTGAAGAAATATTATTTCTTCCCATTTTTGCCGCTGTTTTACCCCCACCTTTTTGCCCGGCCATTTTTAGACAGCCCCAAGGTCACCCGATTTTAAACAGTCAACCTCCTTTTATCTTTTTCGTTTCCCAGCTAGAGAGGTATTTCTTAGAACCTTCGGTTATGACAACAACCTTCGCTCAACACCGTTACTGTGAACTTAACAGTCTCTTTTAATCAGTGTCATCGTTAAACGACTTTTAGTTATTTCATTTTCCTTCAAGAACAAATCCTGGTGAGCCATTCAAGTTTAGAAATGTGGCTCGTCGATTATAATCAAATAACAGTAATAAATCCCAGAAATGAAAAAATCGTGTTATGTATACTAAGATTGGCGTCGCAACACCTATAGGTTACTTGCTGTTGAAAAACACATCTAAATCTAGTTCTTTTCTTTCACATCCAAACGCCAGATTTCAGCGTTAAACCTTGAGACCCGATTTGAGAATGGTCGGTCACGCAAGCTTCCCCTTTATTCATCAACAACAAAACAACCTCTTGACATTTCCGATGTGACAAACGATATTGAAGGATAAAGAACCTTTGTCCAAATGCCATGGAAATGGCAAAACGTTTTGAAGATGATACAGTGATGCGTCCTCCTCCTACAATAGAAATACCCTCGAAGGAACTCGAGGTTCTTCGTTTTATAACAGTACCGTTCATATTCAAACGAATGTTACGAGGTAAATCTACATGAACTACCTAATATATGTTTGTGGCGATTTCTCTCTTCTTTCCACACACATAAATGGGCACCGTCTAAAATAGTGTCAGCTGGGTACCCGTAGGCATCAGAAAAGAAGCAGACCTATTTGGGTGACAACTATAGAATGGGAAGGTGGAAATGAGTGAGGGGGTTTAGAAGATGAAGCAACAGGAAAGACAAGTGGAGGAATTTCACACAGGCCTTTTGCATCACGCGGCGCTGGAGATGATGAGACATACATACATCAATACATATATACATGAGCATATATATATATATATATATATATATATATATATATATATATATATATATATATACAAATAACATATATATATATATATATACATACATACACATAGATATATATATATATATATATATATATATATATAAATACACACACATATATACACATATATATATACCTATATATATATAGTATATATATAATAATAATTATATTTATGATTATAATATATTACAATACATTATCTTTCACTTAAGCTAAATAAATGATCAGCTGTATCTTCAACCACTCATTGCCTCACCATTACATCAGTCAGCTGTGATTCTCCAACGTGACTTAAATGCAAAGGTAGGACACACTCGGAATTTGAAGTCTTGTTTGTTGGGACTACGCGGTTTTCGAAAAAGAGGAAATTGAGATTAAATTAAAAATTTGCTAAATTATGTGCTAGAACAGAGTAGATGGGAGAGCAAGCTGACTGATTTGATGGAGAGACGATGAGTGGCTGGAGATACAGCTGATCATTATTTAATTGAAGTGAAAGATAATGCAGAGATCATGTGGCAGCAAGAGTATTTAATTAAGACCAGTGCGTCTGATAATAAGGAAGTGAGAAAATAGATCTGGTTAGAGTTAACGAAACAGAGGTAGTAGGTATACATGAGGAGTAGTATGTAAAATTCTTGATTGGGGTTACAGGAATAGCGCATTGTTTGATGGTTGATGGAAGAATTAAAAACCTTATAAGTGTCAAGGGGAGGCAATGTGGAGGGTGTTGATGAGGTATGGTTAAGAATTAACTTTTTTATGATGGAAGCAAACCATACGTTAGAATGTTTAAAGGGGAGAGAGTCTGGTTCGGCATGATAAGTGGTCTGAAAGCAGGGTGTGTTTTTGCTCTTAAGCTGCATATCAAAAGAAAAGGTAGTTTAACATATTTCCACTTTTAAAAGAGAGAATATTCTTTTTGCAAGAAATGGATGTAGTTTAAACTATTAACTCTTTTAAAATACTTTTCACAACACCAGTAGACATTTTAAAATAAATCGAATTAAGAAAACTCACTTAGGAACCTGACAACCAACGGGAAAAACTTATAAAGGATAAATTATCACCATAAACCGAAAAATACCGAATTAAAAAAGGGAAATTATATAAAAAAAACAAAAAAACTTCCAAGGACCGATGTCTGAAAGTTACAAAACGCCGATTTATTTTTCCATGCAAACTGCACTGGAACAAGTAATCTAGATACCTATATTTGAAGATGAGAATATATTTTACCAACCACCGTTTTAGTTAATGCAGGCCTGTTTTGCCAATCCAAATAGCCATTCCTTACGTGTAAATCAATGAATGAAAACAGATTACTTACCTAAACGGTGAAAGTGGCGTGCTCGCTCTGCTACGAGGGAATGTGTTAAAACTTACTGAAAAGAGAAATTTAAAATAATTTTTATTACAAACCATAAGAACCCACAGTGTTAGCCCATTATTTTGGCTAAAAATGGGTGAAAATAACATTTACAATACTGATAACGAAAACATCAAAGCTTCTGTATCATTTCCTATCTAAATAACACGAACAGCTATTTTTCATTCTTCCGAATTTCATATAACCATCGTAGCTTCCAAATACTATTAAAGCCTTATTTTCTCATCACAGGAAATTCCACCAACTATTGCTATTTTTCCCTAATACTGCCATTAAAAACCTCTCATTCTATTTACTTAATCTACAACCTTTCGACTTTATGGTCTGCCATTGACAGTTTTTCCTCATCACTGGAATATTCGAAAATTTTATGCAACTAGTCAAAGGAAAACTTTAATTGATAATAAAAAATAACACTGATAAAACATTAAAACAAGTTCACACCTCGATCAGAGAGGAATGACACATTCATATGATGGATGACGCTGTAAACACTTTCCCAAAACGAGACGAAAATGCTCAAAATTATTTGACGGTGCTTTTCGAAACATACAAGCGACGATTAAACCATAAACCTTTCATATTAAAGCCTTGATTCTCGCTACCTTTACTACTCGTTCTTCTTCAAACACTTTTCCAACGGAAATATAGGCCAGTAACACACACACACACACACACATCCACACATATATGTATATATATATATACATATATTCATATTTATACATAGTATAAATAGATAGTATATAGATTTTATATATATAAATATATATACTTATACATATTCATACATGAATATATTATATATATATATATATATATATATATATATATATATATATATATATATATATATATATATATATATATATATACTATATATATATATATATATAACTTTGAAAAACAGGACATTTGCTGAAATGTCAAAAGTTACTTTGGACTTTATTCTTTGTTAATTCATGCGCCTACAACAGCCTAATCCATTCAAAATACAGATGAAAAACACCAGTAACCTAGAGAGAGAGAGAGAGAGAGAGAGAGAGAGAGAGAGAGAGGAAGTCTTACGGCACAGAGCAAGCAAAACAGCTGTACAGGCAAGCCAACCAAGGTTTATTAATAAAGAGCAAAGCTTTTGTCTCAGCAGGGTCCGGGAAACAGGTGCACGAGACATATACATTGCAACGGCCCAGTTTGCAAGGAGTCATGGCGCTTAAAACTTGGTTGCCTAACCTGAAGAGAAATAGACAAGCCTGACTACTTCTTGCACCCGGCATCAAAGCTCAGTAATCACACTGCAAGCCATCGCCAACGCCCGGCGAACAAATTATTCGTCCTTGTTAACGTCTTCACCTTAATCCTTTGCCTGATCACTTATACTGCAACGATGTGCCACCCTGAATCTAAACGTAGTCACTTATGAGGCAAGGACGCGTCATGGCAAGATGCTTTTCCTCTCGATTATTTTGACCTTTAGTTCTGAAATTTTTTTTTTTTTAACAAACTACAATAAAGTACATATATTCGTCTTGCAAATGACACCAAAATGAGTACTGACACAGCTTAATACAGCTTTGGGTCTGGGACGGGCAGATATCGTACAGGCATAACTGAACTGTGCAATTATACTTACTTCCAATTCATGCTCTGAGAGAAAATTAACAAAATTATATATATATATATTATATATATATATATATATATATATATATATATTATATATATATATATATGTGTGTGTGTGTGTGTGTGTGTGTGTGTGTGTATATATATATATAAGTAAATCAGGATTCTTGGTCACTAGGAGTGGTAAATAAGATTTTGTGAACATGAATAAGATGAGATTCCATGATATTCTTGGAATATCATGGAATATAATATTATATAACATACATAAATAATATATATATATATATATATATATATATATATATATAAATATATATATATATATATATATATATATATATATATATATATATATATATAGATAGATAGATAGATAGATAGATAGATAGATAGATAGATAGTGGGTGTGCGCATATCTGTGCCTATTCTCATACATACACAGCACATACATAACGCAAATGTATACATATAAATAGGTACGACAGGTAGCGAGAGCAGCTAACTTGGAATGTTGCCACGATGACAAATTGTATGCCGCGGGAGGCACAGCCGATACGACCCAAGTTCCTTTTGTGTAAACGATCACAGGCATCTCCTTCGCTCCGTCTCTCCCGTGAAAGAGGAGCCACGCGCCTCTCATCGCTGTGTTGCGATGCTGGATGATATCGGTAGTGGTATTCCCTTAAACGTTTATTTTCTCTTGGCTGATTGTTTCAGTTCTCTGTAAAAGACAACCATTGAGATGGCTATTTGTCTGCTCCTCGGCACTTTTTCTGTCCACCCTCTGAACTTAAAAACTACCAAGGCTAGAGGGCTGCAAATTGTTATGTTGAGAATCCACCCTCCAATCATCAAACATACTAAATTGCAGCCCTCTAGCCAAGTTTTTCTTTTATTTAAGGTTAAAGTTAACCATGAACGTGCGTCTGGCATCGCTAAAGTTCCAACAATACAGGTCAGGACCAGGCCGCGACTGAGAGTTTCATACAGCATTATACACTGTACAGAAACCTTGATTGCACCGAAGAAACTTCGGCACTTTATTATTTTTTTTTTAATAAATAGCGTCGCGACAACTATGGTTCTCTCACAATTATGTGATTGGTTAGAGTCAGTTTAGTTAATTCACTTTAATACGTGGCCCTCTTCGGATATCTAAAAACAATTCAACATTTCTAAAGGAGCAACAGATCATTAGAAGCAAGAGATGATTATCAGCAAGATATCATTAAATTGTCAGTTGGTTTTAGCCACAATTGCCTACTTGGGGTCACAAAATCATGGGTTAACGATGTTGAAGTTAACGACTCAATTTAAAGGAGAATTCACAGTACAAGTTTCCCGTGTATCATTCTAGAAAGAATAAACATAAAAGACTCGCTTATACTGAATACGATATTATTCAATTTTCAACAAATGGAAGAAATGCTTCATACAGTGTACAATGTAGACACCCTTCATAGTAGAAGAATAGAAATCTTAAGTTCAAGAAAATTCCTCTTATATAAGTCAATGTTGGCTTTCCAATATCGAAAGAAACAACTCGCAAACCACAAAACCGGTGGAGTTTCACAGCATCTAAAAATTGATAATGACTGATATAGATATCATGAAGAAAAACCAATTGTCCATCTAAGAGAGAGAGCAAGGAGAAATGGAGTAAACATAGATGTTGTGAACAGCATTATTGGCCTACATAAACCTAAACTTTAACCCAGTCACAATGGTTATCGTTTCAGGATTATCTTACAAATGCAATCCAATCATACGTGCTCTCATTTGCCTACAGGAGAAAGACGATAAACACCGAGTTTATTATAGTCTGAGGCGTCCTTGAGAGCAGACTTCCTTGAGAGAAGACTTTCACAAATGAGGAAGCAGCACAGGCAGCAGACACGCGTCCATTTAAAGAAAGTGAGGCTCCACTTTCCTTAGAGAGATCAATTTATCTCTCCAAGGATTTCCTTTTCACCCCTCAGCCTTGAGGCCCAGTTAGCCAACAAGAATTCCACCCCTTAATAAAAACATACACAGTGTCTGTACATACTGAATAAACAAACCGTGACGGTAATAGTGAAATTTGGAAGCGCTCTACCTTAGATTTAACGAATTAAATGTCTAAGAATGTCAAAGCTGTAATTGTTGCAAGTGAATCGAATCTCAGAAAGTTTAAGTACAAGCAATTTACTCCGTGTACACTGAACATAAACAGCAAAACTGACTAGTTTAAAGCAAAACCGCTACAAAGAGATAAGCATAAGGGATCTGAGTGGACTTACCTTCCATAATATGACCTAATCATTCTTACTAAGGGTGCTTCTCACTGCACTAAAACGTACCTTAAAACACACCTCGGCAACGTAATTTTACTTGTCATAAACAGGTTAGGTGTAGAACGAGTCTTTGGTAAATGGTGGATAATCGTATGAAGCACACTGGTTAGGACAACCAAAAAGTCGTTGACTAGTATTCAACCTGTATTGGGTGTCTGTGCGACAAGTTGCCGACGTGTGCTTATGCCGAGCTTTACTGCTGGGTGGAGTCATACTTATGAAGACATGATGTGTAGCTATACAAAGTGGCTACAGCACTGCTGAAAAAATGAACCAATCACAAAAGGAAAAGGGTTAAGAAATTGCTACAACAGACAAACTAATCTGATGATCGACGAGGACTTTGAGCCAGAAACTGAAACAGATCACCTGAGTACAGCATCACTTGGATGCTGAGAATTCTCTCTTGCTGTATAGTTCAAGGAAGGTGCAATGCTCCCTGTTACTCACTGTATAAGTTCACTCGCACGGCAAAGAACGAAAATAAACGAGCAAATGAGATACTCTAAAAGAGTAATATCAGAATAATAACAACCATTAATTCATAATCAGAGTACTGCTATGCTATATCTGTCCCATACCGATGCCCGACCACTTCCCTCTTAAAATACTGCTGCTGATGAACTGTTCTTTGTTCTTCAAGTAAAAAACTATGATAGTTTTTTTAAGGATAACAACTTTTATTTAGTATGAAAGCTGTGGGCAGGTCATACATGACCAAAAACCTTGTTGTCACCTGAAGTGGTTCACTGATGGAGTCTGTATACCAAAAATGATGCCTTTGCCTCTAAAAGCTCTAAAGATGTGTCAAAGGGTCGAGCTGAGTTAGAAATCTACGGGCTTTGGACCCATGACGTCACTTTTTGTAATTTGTTACATATAATCAAATAAACAAGGAAAGTGCACACTGATAGACAGAACGACATAACAGACAGACAATCTCGTTTCACGTTCATTTAGACATATATACCTTTGAGCAAAATTTGACCGAAATAGGAGGAGTTGTGATGGCAAAGTAAGATAATAGACACGCTAGTGGAAATAAACTGAGATAAAAACCACTCTCTGATTTTGTCAGCAAGGCATTACTATTGCCCTACGTGCAAACAAAGAAAAATACTAAATGATCTTTGAGTATTACCAGCCAGGTAACCATAAAAAAATGTACTAACGTGTAGACTTACATCCAACTATGCTGGCCTTTATTGATTTATTCACTCTTGTAAATGTTTTATTCTATTTTTTTTATTTTTCTTTCAATATAAATACGATTTTACTTGATGGAAAGACGCCACCACGTATTACCGTAAATAGCGGAATTATCAGTGCACTTAGTTTGGGTGTCTCTCCGCTCTTTCACACTTATGTAATATATCTTGTCATGGACAAAAACAAATTTACACTTTATATACATACATATATAGTCTATATATATCGAACTACAAATGTCCTTTAATATCTAATTCGCTCTACCTCGGAATTAATATATTTTCATATATGTTTAACCGAGGGGGAATTTATTAAGCGATAATAGAATTGGCGATCGACAGACGCGAACCATCGACCTCTCAATTCCAGGACTGGCAGTGGTGGCGGGGTGGTCTGGGGCTTCACTGCCAGTCCTGGAATTGAGAGGTCGATGGTTCGCGTCTGCCGATCGCCAATTCTATTATCGCTTAATAAATTCCCCCTCGGTTAAACATATATGAAAATATATTAATTCCGAGGTAGAGCGAATTAGATATTAAAGGACATTTGTAGTTCGATATATGTATATGAATCACGGTAATGTGATAGTCTATATGTGTAAATGAAATTCATTCCAATCATGATAAAATATTCAACAAAATATTCACGTTTTTAGCAGACCATGCACTTG
>NC_061101.1:34515102-34565102 GCF_015104395.2 Macrobrachium nipponense
CAAATGCTCTTCCTTCCATTATAATTATTACAAACAATAACAATCAATATAATGATCATAACCGTGTAATTTTAATATCACTATCAATTAAAATTATCAACATAATGCTCTATTGATGAAGCAAGTGTAGATTCATAAATATTTCAGCAGTTCTAACCTTCCCTTACCTATTCAACAATTCAGTAGATACAAATTTATATCTTCAGATTTCCCTTAAACAGCCACAGTTAATGAAAACACATGTGAACGTATTGACCTCTATCTCTCTGGTACTATTGAATAGATGTCCTGGTTTCTGAGGATATTCCCTGCTTTTCCTCCATCAGACAATTCCACACTTACTATCTCCTTCCTCGAGGGTACTTAAGAGACCCTACATTTCCATACAATTCCAGCTAACAACCCCCTTTCCAAACACTTTCCCACGACTTTTCCCGACAAGATTTATTCCAGGAACACCCTACCTGCCTGCAATGTCTCTGCATATTTCACCCACCTTCATATTTTGACCATCTGGGATTTTGGGGGTCCTAAAATTCGTCCGAGGTAAAGAACAACCTACTCGGTTATGGATATAACAATGCTCTCCTTTTGCCGTTTTTCGTGAATTTATTTTTCATAGTTTAAAGAAAAATAAATTCATTTACAAGCTAAATACCTTCCTTTTATTAAACTGCATTAATCTTGCATAAAAATAAACTTAAGTATTCAACACTGGTATTATTGTCTCGAAAATGTGTGGTTTTTCATGCTGGATACCTTTTATATTTCTTATTATTATATCAGCAACAATAAAATCAAAGAAAACTTGTTTCACGGGCAGCATCAATTCAACAATTTAGTGAACAGGTCTTTATATGACATTAAAAAATCAGCAAAACAATACTGAAAATGCATTAGTTACAAAACGAGGGAAACAGAAAACAATCGGAATATTACTGTAGAAAAAAATATCAATTTTCGCAAGCCACCTCTTTCATGTTGACGCTTAGCTGAGAATTTCACGCGTTTCCTTTATTACTGAGAGAATCAATAAATACACCGGAGGGGAAATAAAATCGCGGGTGTTTTGAGGTAACGGGACGTTAGCATCCAGATCATCACAATATTTTTCCTTCTTTACAAAGTGCTTATGTAAGTTGCTGTCAAGGTTGAAGGTCCAAGTACAAAGGATGAGTGTGTTGGTTTTTATTACGCCCATATGTTATGGTATTATACAATTCTACGATATGCCTTTCTTTCCAACAAGTACGAGGCCTCAGATACAAGTTAGTCATCTTTTACGCAATTAATAGACCCACAAATAATTCGTTGGTCTATTTGGTTTCTCTTTCAGACAGATATGCAAGATATCGACATGAATCCCTCACGAAGTCTCTCTCTCTCTCTCTCTCTCTCTCTCTCTCTCTCTCTCTCTCTCTCTCTCTCTCTGACACCGAAAGGCCAGGTAATCAAATGCATTTCCTAAGAGATTTCTTCTTCTATTTCGTAAAAGCGAAAGGGAAAAACAATGATATTTTCTTATCGTGGGCGAATCCATTCCCAAATCGTGAGTTCCTTTTATGACACTAAAGGGCAAGCGGGTCACATAAATGTTTCTGAAAGGACTCTTATTTTTGTCACTCAAAAAAAGAACCAGGGGAGTAAAATATCAACTAAAATATCCAACACTATTTATTATTTCATCTTGTATTTCATACGTACTTCTGAAATATTTAAAAAAATATATATATTTGGCGTAATATTTCTTAGCGTATTTACAAATAAGAAAAAAAAGTAATAGCCAAATTACAAAACTCTTAGTATCGCATCTAAGAGGTTTACGGAAGCTGCAAAAGATAATGAATGACCCTTCTTCTAATGAAAGAATACCCAGAAGAAGGCCAACCTAATCGCCTTAAAAGTGCCCGAAATGAGAGATGAAAGCAGAGGAATGTAAGAGGGAGAAATACTACCCATGACAGAAGTTACATATCTAGAAAGCATTGTCAATAGTCATAGGACTAGAAAAACTAGACACAAAAGCCAGGATTACAGGTGGTTGAAGGGAAAATATACCGTTATAAATTTAGTAGTTAAGCGCGATATACTCTGAACTGATAGTTTGTAAGTGTACGAACTTCATGATAACTAAAAAAGTTTTAAACTATTACTGCAGTCGATAATTAATTGAAACATACACACACATGCATTATATATATATATATATATATATATATATTATATATATATATATATATATATATATTATATATATTAGAAATAATCAATAACTTGTAGAATAGAAATAAATTTGACACACATCAGGATCGGACTTTTATGACTTGTGTGTATTAGTTGGCAGCAGCCTTGTTTTTTCAACTAATATATATATATATATATATATAATATATATATATATATATATTATATATATATATATATATATACATATATATATGTCTGTATAATATATATTATACACACACATTAAATATATATTATATATATATATATATATATATATATATAGATATATATATATATATATATATATATTATTGCATAGGACCTCGCACCGTCCTTTATTGCTTATATCCTGCAGGGGCTTTCCTCCTTTAATATCTAGCTCCCTGAGACCCTTCGGGCGAGATCCATTTCGCCCCTAAATGCTGCAATTTCCTGGAACTTAATGAGAGATGCAAGGTATTGACTGGCCTGTCTTGGAGCATTTGCTTGACAGTGAACTTTACTTCAGCTCAAGTATTCTCTCTCTGAGAGAGAGAGAGAGAGAGAGAGAGAGAGAGAGAGAGAGAGAGAGAGAGAGAGAGAGAGAGAGAGAGAGAATTACATTTCAAAGATTTACACATTTGCTTATTTCATATTAAAGAAATTGTGAAGTATCTTTATTTTTTCCACCGCTGCATTTCTCTTTCACTTTGAGATTTTGATGGCAAACGTTGCTGTATGCCCATGGAGGATCAATGGATAGACAAATGGCTCATTATATAAACAAGAATACTGGGAAATGTGTCGCTCTAACAAACAATGTTAACTTAAGGAAGGTCTACTGGAAAACAAAAGTAGAGAATAAAGAAAAATACACTTCGTATATTTAATTTATCTCTCTCTCTCTAACAATATAATACACACACATATGCATATTTTTATACATGTATATATATATATATATATATATATATATATATTATGTATATATATATATATATAGATATATATATATATGAGTGTGCGCGTGTGGTTGTAGAGGTTCGCATATTGTCACTATACCTGAACCTTAAGATATATAATCCTCTGTACGATTATGTTACCATATCAAAAAGATATATAAACTATATACAATATAAATATATAAAATATATATATATATATATATATATATATATATATATATATATATATATATATATATATATATATATATATATAAACTCATCTATTATATATAATTCATCATAAAGCGTGTTCATTTTTATTAGCGAAAACTGCAGAAGGGTTGAGACTTTCACTAATGTTTTTTATCAGAAATCAAGAGGCAAAGGTCAAATTATAACAGACAAATAACAAATTGAAATAAATGAGCCAACGCACAAACTAGAAAGTCAATTTATGTCAGCCGGCTCAAAAAATAAATAAAAAAATAAAAAATAAAGCATTTGCATACAGCAGGACCTTTGAATTTCCACAGAATTTAGCAGATGAATAAACAGATCGTTCTACCTTTTGTTAAAAGCAGGAATGAAACCTATAGAAAAAAAATCCGTGGAATGACCTTCCCATGGGCTCCGGCAAGACTTTTAGAATTAACTGCATATCTGGCATTATGAAACGGGTGAATAGTGCAGTCTGTGAAGCTCTGAATGAAAACTGTTGATTAGAATGACGAACATAAAAACAACTTTTCTGGTATGCCCCGATGGTGCCAGAGATTAAAACCAGGATCACGGGAGTAAGACATTCAATAAAACTCAAATTCTCGTTCAACAATTTCAGATGCAAGTCGGTTGCTGAATCTTATGCAGGGAGTCAATATTCGGAACATGGAAGGATAAAAGAATGAAAAAACATTTTCCCAGGATATATAGATTTCTCGTATCTTGAAAAACTCAGTTCAAGATTTTTTTGTGCAACTGAAAAAGAGACAGACTGGGCATTTTCGTCACAAGGCAATTTTCAATTAAGAATGACACCTAGAATCTTAAATGAGCTGCTTGCAGTTCAAGAAATGCCGAGATTGAAAAGATCTGTGTTGGAAAGGGAAAACGAATTGTACTGACCTAGATCTCCTAATAATCATATTTTAAGCTTTTTCACGGTTTAACTTCTCTCACTCTACGCACTATGAACTCATTTTAGCTAAATCTCGTTTAGATTCACCAAACATTGGACAATAGTTATGGAGTCCAGGATCAATGTAAAGAGAATAACATCTGTATTATCAGCAGATTGTTTTTATGGCAAAAACTACACATTTTGCATAAGAAGGAAGGTTCAAGAACAATACCCCTAGGTACTCCCGAGACTACATTTATGGATTTACTATAGTAGCCCAATTCCTCGTTGGACAAGTGGTTTCTCGTTATAATGTGGTTCGGATCCCACAATAAGCTGCAGGTCCCGTTGCTAGGTAACCAATTGGTTCCTAGCCACGTAAAAATATCTAATCCTTCGGGCCAGCCCTAGGAGAGCTGTTAATCAGCTCAGTGGTCTGGTAAAACTAAGATAGACTTAACTATAGTAGCCATCAACAATTAATCTCAACAATCGATTACTTAAACATTAAGCTTAAAGACAAAAGCTTTAAGCTTAACATGGTCATACGCTGCACTAAGTTGAGACCCATCATAGGCATCTCATGAATCTAAGGATTTTTATAAGACACAGGACATAGAAAGAAGAGCATTGCAAGCACCCATTCCTTTGCTGAAGCCAATATGATAAGATGCTATAGATATATGACTGGCTCTGAAGCTTTTAAACAGTTGAAAATCTATAACTTTTCGACACGCATGATACTGATTCAATAGCAACATGTCGTCTATGCTAAGCTAATTTTTCTAAAAACTGAACACATCAAAAAGGTCAACAAATTAATATGTCTACCAGTTATATTATCAAATTGGTCTTGCTTATGCTTGAAATATAAAGCTAAGAAATACAAACACGCACACACACACACGAGGGGAAAACACAGCCTCTTCTCACTTCTTTCATGTTGATAATATAATAATAATAATAATAATAATAAAGATTATCAGTCTTTTTAACATAAAATGAAAACGGGTTTTTATGTCTAAACACAAAGTTGGACGAACGCCTGAGAATAAAAGAAATACCCTCTTTATCACTCTACAACCATTCGAAAAAAAAGGTCCTTTTCTCTCAGCTCAGACAGCCTGGGGTATTAATATCAAACTATATATTAAGAACTCTTGGCAACGAGTCAGTTAACAAAGAGATCTCCAGACATACGAAACTGAGCCATGTTTATTATTACTATAGCTTTTGTCTGACTTACAAAAAACAGTAGGAACAGGTTTTCTTTGCCGTTAATAATCAAAGAAATGGATAATGTCTGTCTGTCATTTGGAGTGTATTTGTATATGTACATAATTCACATACAATATGTATGCATATATATATATAATATAATATGATATATAATGTAAATAATATACATATACACTACCAGATAACCAATATATATTGTGTATCATGTATGTACATATATATACACACTCAAAATGACGGACACATACAATATCCATTTCTTTGATTATTAACGGCAAAGAAAACTTTTCCATATATATATATATATATATATATTTATATATATATATACTATATATATATATATATATATTCCACAACGAGGTATACGTACTATATACGGTAGCCTATGCTATAATTAAACCACAAGTGCCAGAAATCCCTTTAACTGTGTAGTACAGCTGTAATGACGATGTAGGCGTGACAGATACACCGACGGAGAGAAAAACAGACAGACAGAGAGACAAACGGTTGGCAAACTGGGCCACGTTTTTTTTTCATAGGCAATTAAATAATCAAATCCCCTAATCGATAACAAGAAAATTTACAATGGAATTTAGAATAAGTTTACATGAGCCAAAAGCACAGACGAGAGAGAGAGAGAGAGAGAGAGAGAGAGAGAGAGAGAGAGAGAGAGAGTCAGCATTATTAAAAAAACAAATGGGTTCGCCAGTTACCGATGGTTGGGGACATGTTTTATTGTTTCATATATACGAAAGGAAGGTTTATCAAAAATACAGAAAAAAAACATAATAATGGGTAAAAATATTTCTGAATTCTTTTTCAATTTTCGTTGTCCTCGTTCACTCAAACCCATCGCCCAGAAAGAGAGAGAGAGCGACGAGAGACCGAGAGAGAGAGAGGAGAGAGAGAGAGAGAGAGAGAGAGAGACTTTAAATATGATGCCCATAAAGTTTTAGTGGAGAGAATATTTCGCGTAAAACTGAACCTGCGACGATGAATGGGGAGAGAAAAGTAGGACTGGGAAGTATTGTTCTAGTTGCTCAGTCCAACCGCTGCCTTCTAAGGACCTCATTGTGACCCATTGTTCTGATCTGCTCCGAATATAAAACAAAAATGATGATGCAACAGCAAATGTCACACTATCATTTTTTTTTTTCTTATCCTGGGAGCTTCAAGACGAATTTCTTTGCATTTCTACACATTCGAGTAGAATATTTAATCCACCTTTTACTTTTCTTTTCAGGTTTCTGTATTTCCCATTATCTTATGTTACTTTTTTCGAATAAACACCATATTCTTTGGAAGTTTCAATTTCAAGTCAATGGCCATATGAATAGGTTCACCTTCTGAATAATAATAATAATAATAATAATAATAAATAATAATAATAATAATAATAATAATAATAATAATCATGAGCCTATGAATATAGGGTTATAGGATTATCTGTCTCGAAGATGTTTGGATGGCTGTATTTAAAAGTAGTTAAGGAGGAATTACACGGATTTAAGAACCATCTATAAGTTAAGAAGGCAAACTGAAGTAAAATTCCCTGTCTCAAACAGAGTTGGTATCGTCTTCTCTACAACTTCATCAGTCTTTTAAGCAATAGTGCCGAATATCGGGATTCAACACCCTGAACGTATTATTTTTAGACGTTCTGTTGGAAAAGTCCATTTTCTAATGAATCTTCGCCACATTCGCTTGTCCACCACTTTATACATTTATTAAAACGAAAAATAAATGACTGCTAGCTTCGTTAACTGCTGATTTCTCTCCAGGATAAGGCTTTAGAATTCTCTCACAGCTTCTGTCGTCCCGGCTTCTTAAAAAGAAAAAAAAATATCTCAAGTGTTAGCTTTACCGCAGCCTTCGGAATTGCAACATAATTTTTTTTATTATTTTGCATCAAACCGACGTTAGAAAGGGGCATTTGAAACACAAGGAAAGAGTACTGGTGCCCTTGAGAGAACACCAGGGTCTTGCTGGTAATATCTTAGCTCGTTTTTCATCACTGCAGACACTCCAGCACTGCGTCTGTCCTGTTTGTTGTTTGACATTTCTATAGACCTTAACTATCATTTAGCAATCACTACGAATTCTGACAAGCCTTTGTTTGTTTGTATGGTGTTTTAACGTTGCATGGAACCAGTGGTTATTCAGCAACGGGACCAACGGCTTCACGTGACTTCCGAACCACGTTCGAGAGTGAACTTCTATCACCAGAACTACACATCTCTCACACCTCAACGGAATGCCAGAGAATCGAACTCGCGGCCACCGAGGTGGTGCGCCAACACCATACCGACCACGCCACTGAGGTGACAAGACTTTGTCTGTTGAAAAGCTGTTTCTCGTTGGGTTTTGTAAGTGAATAATCTCTGATACTGTTTTGGAGACCAACGAAAATGTGTTTTTTTTTTTACCCTTGAGCCTAGCGTCACTCAATAGGCTTAACTATCCTACTAACACTGCACAAAAAAGTGAGTGAAACTTCTCTTTTTCTCTAGCTAAGCCCCTAAAGTAAGCGTCATATTTCGTTGCGTGAAGTAAGATTTTTACGTCCCACAATGAACAAAAATTAAAGACAACATTCGCCGGCAACACTGATTCATGGAATATTCTGTGACATCAATTATTTTCGCTTTATATATATATCTATATATATATATATATATATATATATATATATATATATTAACATATATATACATTTAACATATATACATATATCATTATATATTATAGATATATAATATATATATAACATAGATCCATATAACATATACATATATATATCTATATATATATATATATATATATATATATATATATATCTACATATATATATACACATATATATATATATATATATATATATATATATATATATATATATATATATACGATACTATATAGGCGAAAAATTTATTTGTACGGAACGTCTTTACACGGTTTGTACCTAAGTATATATGCAAACCCGATTCACGAGAGAGAGAGAGAGAGAGAGAGAGAGAGAGAGAGAGAGAGAGAGAGAGAGAGAGAGAGAGAGAGAATTTAATATAAATATACATGATGCATTCGGTTATAAATGTAGCAATAATTTTACCTTACAAAAGAGAGAGAGAGAGATTTAATATACATATACACGACGCATGTGGTTATAAATGCAAATATAATTCTTACAAATGAGAGAGAGAGAGAGAGAGAGAGAGAGAGAGAGAGAGAGAGAGAGAGAGAGAGAGAGAGAGAGAGAGAGAGAGAGAGAGAGAGAGAGAGAGAGAGAGAGCATAATACTCCTGTTGGGTGAAGATAATTGATCTGGGAAAATACAGGCCGAAATGAACTTCAAAAGGTTTTTAGCTGTTCACGGATTTTGGCACCTGTTTTCTGCAGTTGATGCTTATCATCTTTTAAGAGAGAGAGAGAGAGAGAGAGAGAGAGAGAGAGAGAGAGAGAGAGAGAGAGAGAGAGAAGCAGCGTCTTCCAATGTAAAGAATGCCGTCTTTTCTCTTTCTAAGGTTTTCGAAAGGATGCATCAAATTTCTCGCCACAAATGTTATCATACTATTTTTAACCTTGATTACTTTAACCTTGAAATCTTTAAGAAAAAGACTTTTAGACAATCAAGGTCATAAACATGTAAAAAAAATTAAGCTTAATCCCGACAATGCACTTAATTTTATTTGACAGAAAATCATATATAATTCACTTGGCTTTCTGAAAACGCTTTCGCGTTATGCTGTTGCCGGAACATACGTATTGAATTAACACTGAAAAATAATACTGTCGTTTTCCCTTACAACAATAATATTTACTTACTAAGTCACATACTGCCGATGGAAATGGGTCTGATGAAATTGCAAAAGATAAGAATTAGATTCGAACCTTATGCTAATGGTGGAAGTTAGTCTGAATAGATAGAAAATAGCGAGAAGTGAATCTGACGTATATGCCAACGATGAGAAGTGGATATGAATGGATTTTAAAAGAAGAGAAGTGGGATCTGAAGCATTACCTCATGACGAGAAATGACTCTGAAAAGATTGCAAAAGATACGAAGTGAATCTGGAGCATCAGGTAATGATAAGAAGTCGAACTGAAGCATTAGCTGAAAAGCGAATCTGAAAAGATTGTCACTACTGGAAACCAGATCTGATGAGATTCAAATGGTGGCAAGTGAATCAGAAGCATATGCAAATGAAAAGAGGATGTGCGGCAGTACCTAATATTGAGAAGTCGACCTCGAAATATTGCAAATTAACAGTGGTGGAACTGAAGATGTTCTATATAAACAAAAGTGGGTCTCTAGATATTCCAGATTGACAGAAGTGGATCCGAAGCAGATGCTAATTGTGGGAAGTGGATTTTAAGACTACAGATGGTGAAGCATACGCTATGATGGGAAGTTGGTTTGAAGAGACTGTAGTTGGTAAGTGAATCTGAACTACATGCAAATGACGAGAGGTGGATCCGAAGTTTAGTTAATGACTGGAAGGGGACTTTACAAGATTTTGAAAAAAGGAATTCAGTCTCAACTATATGCTAATGATGGGCAATGGATCTGAGGACATTGCAAATGAGTTATGTGAAGAAAAAGGTTCGATGGGAGCTATTTCAAAATAGATTGCATATGTTAGAAGTAGATTTTAGAACCGCGTAAAAGCTAACAAATCAACTGAAGCATAAGCAAAATTATAAACAAGTAAAACACTGTACAGCGTATAACCAAGGCCACCGAAAATAGATCTATCTTTCGGTGGTCTCAATATAATGCTGTATGAGCCCCAGCCCATGAAACTTGAACCACGACCCCGTTATAGCCTGTCCTATATCGTTGCCAGACGCAAGATCATGGGTAACTTTAACCTTAATTAAAATCAAGACTACTGAGGCTACAGGGCTGTAATTTGGTATGTTTGATGATGTGAGGATGAATGATCAACATAGCCATTTTCAGCCCTCTAGACTCAGTAGTGTTTAACTGTAGTTTTCATTTTACAGACTAAAAGTGGATCAGAAGCATCATTAATAATGGGGAGATCTAAAGAGATTTCAAATGACGAGAAGTGAAGGTACCATACCAAATAAATCTTGCGAGTTGAGACACAATCTCCGGCTGACTGTCACACTAAACATGAAAACTGCATTTCTTCACCAACTCAACGGCCCTCGTGCATCCCAGCCTTTTCATTAACAGCCGCCGGCAATTTCACCGGCTTACGTAAAGTCAGAGTCGGCCGTGCCCTATTTATCGGTGAAATTGCCCCCAAAGCCCAGACACCTATTATTAAAGCCTTGATCCACGCATGCATTTTCACCTTGACATTCAAAACTCTCAACAAAATGCGAGTAAAAAATGCGACGAAGTTTCTCCGGCACAATCGGGTTTTCTGTACGTCGTATCAAGGCCACTGAAAATAGATCTATCTTTCGGCGGTCTCGGTATAATGCTGAATGAGCCGCGGCCCACGAAACTTTAACCACGTCCGGTGGTGGCCTGGCCTATATCGTTGCCAGAAGCACGATTATACCTCATTTTAACCTTATATAACATCAAAACTACTGAGACTAGAGGGCTGCAATTTGGTATGTTTGATGATTGGAGGGTGGATGATACACATACCAATTTGTATCCCTCTAGGGTGGTAATGCATTTTGTCTTGGCATAAAGCCGATAAAATAACACAGGAAAGTCTTCGGAAAGAGCCCCGCCACTGAAACATTTCCAAACGCTTCCACAAGGAAACATCGCAACCTGAATTAAGATATCCCTTAGTGCAGGAGACCTCGCAGAAATAGCTTCTTTGTCCTGCAAAAAGATGCACTTCACAAGAGCATTCGCTTGCGCCTGTTCTCCGCCTTCCTATCTCCACGGAACACTGACAAGCTTATTAATTAACCCTCTCCCAGCCACGCGATGCTGACGAGTTTACTTTATAAAGCAGTAGAATCTTGCCTTTTCCGGAGTAAAATAAACCTTTACTATAATAATGTATATGTATGTATACATACATACAAACAAACACATATACTTACATTATATATATATATATATATATATTATATATATATATAATATGTATATATATATATATATATATATATATATATATATATATATTCAAGTCCACAGAAGGATAGACGAAAGCTATAATCTTTGCAAATATTTCCACAAATATATTTTGTCTGGACAAAACAAGAATATTACTGTGGATCCTTCTACTAATTACGTAGAAGCCCGATACGGTGTTTATAAAATATTATATATATATATATATATATATATATATATATATATATATATATATATATATTGTTTATTTTTTTTTTTTAATCGGGCAAAAAAATGCACTCAGAAGTGGGCAACAGCTTGACGATGATTGGTTGAATTTTAAGTTTCCGAATAACAAGTAGTTATATTTCATATAACTACTTGGTGATCCGGATAAAGCTTATTAATAACCTAAATTTCTCGCATCTAATATTTATATGTTATACCCGTTAATAATGCTATCGAGTTGAGAGACTAAAAAGAATGTGTTCACAAATCCCAAAGTCTCCGAGGTCAACGTCTTGAAATGTATTTCGAACACAGTTTTTCACGCCGAAATTTTGATGTATTTTTCATACATTTAAACACAGATTGGAACAAATCAAATCAATCTTAAGAACCACACATTTACCAATATTTTATGAAGCCTAGCTTCTGCTTAAAACGCGGGATCGATACAATAAAATTTTCTTGGGCGGTAAAACGAACTTCCACCAACTGCATTTATGGCAGGAGGACAACAGAAGTTTCCTTTGTTTGGAACCTTTAAAAACGCGGTAAGCACTCGATAGCAGTGTTATATTACTCCGTATGCCTTGTAGAAACTATATCTAGGACTCAATATTTCTGTGGCTCTTTCCATACCTACGCAGACCACATGCCCATATTATTCATAATCATTCTTGAAAGTTGACAATAAGACGGAATAAGTAAGTATAACAAATGTCTCATAACACAGATTTACATAAAATTCACTCATGGATAATTTTTCTTGAATGGCTTGCACGGGACCAGACAGTTTTCAGTCTGGGAAACATATTATATTGATGTCTGCTTTGCAGATGATATAACTCAAGTAGTTATACACGAAGAAGGGGCCCAACATTGAAGAGAAAAGTAGCACAAAAAAACAATGGACCCAATTGAAAGAATAAATCAATTTGAAAAGAAGTGGAAGATAAAGACAAATAATTCTAAATTCCAACTAGTATCATCGGTATCTGCATACAAACCTGCACAAATAATGGTAGACCAACAACCAATGAATTTTGTTAAAAGCACAAGAATACTAGGAATTCGGACAAAGAGGAATATCAAGACATGTCAGAGAAAGGCTAAGAATAGCAAGAATACAAAATACAAAGCTAAAAAGCTTTAGGAATATGAACACAATTACCAAAATCCATTTCTACGAAAGTCTAATAAGACAAATTAATGGAATATCCAATACCCACGTGTTTTAGTAACAACTTCCAATATAAGTGCATTGCATTACAAAAATTACAAAATAAGATACTAAGGTCTGCAGTGAGAAACAATCAAGATGATGATCTGAATACTGAACAAATACACACAAAATACAAAGTAGAATCAATTAACCATAGATTATAGAGACTGGCAACCATTATATGGAGTAAACTTGTTCAACACAACTGTGAATTAACAGAGCAATCGGACGCAGAAGAGAGAAACTTACAAACAACACAGACCACAGATGGTGGAGTAGAGTATCTTCCTATATTCATCGCAATGAATATCAACAATTATACTGCTAAGAAATGTCTTGTGAAAAAGTAGTACGTAGAATTTACTATACAAATATATTGCAAAATAATTATGATAAGTTAACATTAAGGTTAAAATGAGAAAATTAGAACTTTTGTGTAATCTGTACAATTCACCAGGTTAATACAATGTAAAAGCATTATTGTAATGTTAATATAAAGGCCATAGCAAGAAAAATTGTACCCTTACCCAAATAAAATGGAGGATAAACCACACTTTACATTACTTTTACTATTACTTAACTTTCTAAACTATTCCCTACCATGGTTAGCTAGCAAACTGCCCTCACTCTTTTTTCACCCATCTTACCCATCAGCTAAAAAAAAAAATACTAGGCCTAGGTTACATTGCTCTTACCATTTCTAGAGAAAAACACACAGACAGGCACATGCACACATACTCACACACACACACACACAAAATTAAAATATATATATATATATATATATATATATATATATATATATATATAATATATAAATACACACACGCACACACACACACACACACACACACACACACACATATATATATATATATATATATATATATATATATATATATAAATATATATACATACATACATACGTGTGCGTTTGTTTCCGTAAACAGGGCAATAACATAGCAAACTACATCTAGAACGCTTCTTATACTATAAGTAGCTTTGTCCCATCAAAGTCATTTATATATATATATATATATATATATATATATATATATATATATATATATATATATATATATATATATATATATATATATATATTATATATATATATATATATATATACGCAAGAAGGATGGTCTGGGCTAACACCAAGTCAATTAAACCACGAAAAAGTTTAAAACAGATTCTCCGTAATTTAAAATTTTTGGCTTTGGCAGACTTCAAATATTATGGTCTCTCCAGTTGTATAGCAACTAATAACAAATACTTCCTGGAATTAAAATATAAATTCAAATTTCAGTCCTTTTTATATTCCATTTATATTCCATTTGCACGAATGCAATAAAAGTGCTAAATAAAACAGTCCATTTATTCTTGGCTATTTCAAAAATGGTATCGGATCTGGCAAATATATGAAATGGGGAAAATGTCCAAAAGGTCTCCTGATAATACTTTGATGACTTGCATGAATAATTCTCTTTCACCAATGCAATAAAATGAATTAATACGAAAGAAGGCCGAGTGAGATTTCAAGTGAGTATTCATTTTATCCCCACAAAAAATTGTACTGAAATGTGCATAAAGAAACTTAGACTTAATTTTTTTAACATATGACTTTGACAGAATTCACGGTTACTTTTCCGAAAATGTCTCATTTTTCACACAACCGTCAGTAAGTTGGGCTTAAAAGTTTTCCAAAAGAACTGTTACCTTGATCTCTACAACAACAAAGATCCTACAATCATATAATATTCATGAACTTGAAGACCGTCTAATAAATATAAAAAAATTAAATATCAAGACCCTACAGTAATCATAATAATTATGAATAAGAAGACCCCTTCAATAATTATATAAATTTTGAATATCAAGACCCTACAGTAATTATAATGATTATGAATATGAAGACCCTTCAATAATTATACAAATTTTTAATATCAAGACTCTACAGTAATTATAATAATTATGAATATGAAGACCCTTCAATAATTATAAAATTTTTGAATATTCTGACCCTGCAATCTATATGTATAAAAAATGTATGTATGTGTGTATGTGCTGCATAAACTTTGACACGAATTGAGCAATTTCAACCAAACTTGGTATACATATTACTTAGTATCTGGGAAAGAATACTGTCGGGGTAAGACATCAGTGGCACCAAAGCAAGGGGTGTGGGGAGGGCGGTGGGAAAGAGGTGAAAATGAAAATAACTGTGAAAATGACAGATATTAGTGTCTAATCCATAGTTTTTGAGGTCACTGAGATGAATAGTGACATTCCCGATTCCTTACAAGTCCAAGTTCAGCCCCAATAGGGAAGAGGGTGAGAAGGGGTGGGGAGGGGGTGACATGTAACAATAACCTAAAACGATAGATATTAGTGTTTCATCCATAGTTTTTGAGGCCGCTGAAAGGAATGGTGACACTCCCAAAATCTTGTGTAGGTCTAAGTTCAGCCCAATAGAAAGATGGGATGGGAAGGTGGTGACATTTGAAAATAATGAAAACTACAAATATAAGTGACTAATCCATAGCTTTCGAGGTTACAAATATGAATAGTGACACTCCTGATGCCCTTGAAGTCCAAGTTCAGCCCCTACAGGAAAATGGGGTGAGAAGGGGTAAAAAATAAATGTAAAAAATGATGGATATTGGCATCTAATCCATAGTTTTTGAGGTCGCTGGGATGAACAGAGACACTTCCGATGGCCTTCAAGCCCCGATAGGAATGGGGGTGAGAAGTGGTGGAATATAAAATGTCAAACACACTGCCCAATGTAACTGAAGCAAGTATCTTAACAGAGAGAGAGAGAGAGAGAGAGAGAGAGAGAGAGAGAGAGAGAGAGAGAGAGATATTTATTGGTAATCATTCAGAGTTTTCCCGGGCAGTGCCGAGTTGGTCAGCTAGTAATTATAATGGTTGCTCAGCTAGTACTTACAATAATTACGATTATGAAGACCCAATAATTATAATAATCACGAACATCATCTTGAAACAGGAAGACAAAATATAAAATTCACGTTAAAAAAATCTGGTTGTTTTTATTTTTCAATATTTTTTTTCCTCCTCCCAAAATCCCACGAGAAAACGACAGGCTTGACAGGTACACTTGCCCGGACCTTGTCCCGACCCTTTGAAATCCAGACTCCTCGGAAGCAAGTCAACTTCACATCACGTACCTAAATATCTTTTACTTTCCAGTCTGCCTAGATTTCTCTTCAAGGGAAGCATTTTATATTTTTTTTTCTATTTAATGTATGTGTATTTCCCATTAAGGCAATTCCCACAGCCTGAACGCTAGTTCACAATATGAAAAATTCACACAATCATTTTCCACTGAAATATTTATATTTCTGGCATTCCTCTGAATTCATGACAGATACTTTAATGAGGTTCTGTCGTTGACAAAAGTAAGATTGTATGAATGGAATGGAATATGGAATTTTGGTCAAAGGCCAAGCACGGGGACCTAAGAGGTCATTCAGCGCTGGAAAGGAAATTGAGAGTAGACAGGTATGAAAGGAGTAACAAGAGGAAAAACACGTAGATGCACTATGAAACAATAGTTAGGGGAGGTTGAAATGTAAGATGGAAAAAAGAGAATATGAACGGAGGTATTGTAAATGGAATGAAACGGGTTTCAACTACGGGCCGAAGGGATGCTGCAAAGAAACTTAAGTAATGCCTACAGTGCACCGCATGAGGTCTAGGAATGTAAATAGACGGTTCAATCAAGCAGGGAGAGCCGGAAATGATGGATTAGTGATGAGAATGGGAACAAAATTACGAAACACAGCTGCAAATTCGAGAGTCGACCGAACTGCAGGCCTCCCTACCTTTTTCGTTTATGGCTTTTTTTTTCTAATATCTGCAAGTGTTATATTTCTACAAATGCTGTAACCCTTACGGTCACTTTTTTTCTTTACTAACGAAATATGAAATTCTTCACGACCGTGTAAGTATCCTCATCATGAGAGAGAGAGAGAGAGAGAGAGAGAGAGAGAGAGAGAGAGAGAGAGAGAGAGAGAGAGAGAGAGAGAGTATGAAACAAGTACATGACAATCAAGATGTTGAATTGAGAATGTTAGATGAATCGGCAATGACTCAGCAACCAGGAGCTAGACATGGTCATACTTAGGTTTAACTGATGGAACCGGGTATAATTGTATGATACGCAGTGTATAATAAATATATATATATATATATATATATATATATATACTATATATATATATATATATGATGTATGTATGTATGTATGTCTGTATGTATGTATGTATATGTATAGCATGTCATAATCATGCTTAGAGGTTCTGTTGTTGGGACCAGGTATAATTGTATGATACGTAATACATACATACACACACCCCACACACACACACACACACACACACACACACACACACACACATATATTATCTATATATAACACTAATATTATATTATATAACATATATATATATTATAATCTATTATATATATATATACCAGGTGTTTCGAAATTAGATGCCCCCTTCCACAGAACAAATGGAAATTATGAAGTCTTCTGCTATATCCTATCTCCAAGTACATTATCTTAAGTTTCTATTAAGCTATTTTCATTTTACATTTCTTGTATTTTCAGACTGAGTGACGGAGTTAGATACAGCCATGGCTAACGACTCGGAGGAAATCAGATGGATGACCGAATCCCGACTTATAACCTTCAAAGAGGCCAGGGATGCTGGCGGGCATCCTTCATTTCACGTTCCTGGATAGTAAATACATTAAAAGAGACGAATCCTTTGTTAAAAGAAATTGGTACAAAAATCCATAAGACTGTCATCGCAAAAAGAGTGAGAATCTTTGAAGGCCTGAAGTCCTTTCTCAGGAGTCAAAAGACATCATAGCTGAGGCCGTGGGTAGACCAAGAAAGTCTTTACATAAATTGGCGCTTGAACTAGAAACACAAAGGGGAAAGAAGAGAAGTTATAGTGCTGTATATCGTGAGTTGAAAAAATCTGGTATCAAGCCATTTCATGTTATCAGCAAACCCAACATCCCTCAGCAACAGAGTATACCCTGTTTGGTTTTGTGGTTCATTACTTAAAGATTGGGATGAAGATGACTTTCTCCATGTTGCCGCATCAGATGAATTCTTCATTTACACAGCCAGGAAGCCAAATCATAAAAATGACAATCATTTGGGCTGCAAACTTGGATGATATCAGCAATGCCGTGTGCTATCGCCAAGTTGTGAAATTTCCTGTATGTTTGGGAATTTTTCTGTTCACAGCCAAACAAGTTAATGTTGGATCATCAAAGAAAAGGACAGTCATGGAATGGCGAATACTTCAGAGAAACTGTGCTTACTGGTGGAGTATTTCCTTTCCTCAAAGATCCTGATATTGAGTTATCTGTTGAAGTCACATTTTTGCATGATAAGGCACCATGTTTCAAGGCTCTTCAGACACAGGAGCTGCTCCGAAACAGTGGTATCGATTTCTTCTCGTCAAGTGAATTTCCAGGTAGCTCCCCTGACCTTAATATGTGTGAAAACATTGGTAGCATCTTAAAGGATCATGTTGAGGTGCGCACAGTGAACTATGATGGTATAACAAGCCTTGACGACCTGCAAAGAGCGGTGACCAAAGTGCTCAGGGAAATGGAGTTTGAGTCAGCTTTTTTGCAATTTGCTGAAATCATACCCCTCAAAAATGCAGGCTGTAGTACAGGTAGATGTAGGCCACGCAAAATATTAAATACTCAGAGAGAAACTTAAATAATTACCTGTTCTGAATTACTTTTGTTTTTGTCCATATCAATTTCGAAACACCCTGTATATATATATATATATATATATATATATATATATATATATATATATATATATATATATATATATTTATGTGTGTGTGTTTGTGTGTGTGTACACACACACACACACACACACACACACACACACATATATATAAATTATATAATATATATATATATATATAATATATATATATATATATATATATATTATATATATATATATATATATATATACATATATGCCATGGTCATACTTAGGTTCTGCTGTTGGAACCGAGTATCATTGTCTACGTTAGTTTTCATTATCATCATCGCATCTAGCGCTATGTGAGGCCAAGTGCCTCCATGAAATTGAGCCACTTTGGTCCTTCACGTGCTTTGTCTTCCAAGAATCTCCACTGATCTCCATCCCCCCACCCCCCCTCATCGTTCTTCGGGGACTTCCTAATCTACTGGTGTCCACAGGTGCCTGTTATCTTTCACTGGATCAGATTTATCAGCTCTTTCTATTCTAAACCTGTTTTTTGAAGCATTTCTATATCATTCAGAAAATGAACCTTATTCACATGGAACAAGCCCACAGGGGTCATTGACTTGAAATTCATGCTTCCAAAGAATATATAGAACATATTTTTCAAACACCTAAATCAGAACGGAAACACTGATCAAGTATGATCAAGCAGTTTTGGCAGAAAATTTCCGTTAATTTATAAATCAAACATCCTGCTTTAAGAATGAAGGGGTCGTTCCGAGAGGGAATGAAAGACTACCAGAGCTTATTGCATCGTCACACCAATGAAAGGCCTCAGATGAATTATACTCTCCATTCTCGTTCCTGCCTGTATAGAGAAAGGGTGTGGGTGGGTAGGAAATGGGTGGTGGTACCATCTGGGAATTGCAATGGGAAGTTTACAGTTCCCTTTCGTCCTCAGGCTGCACTCACTCCTTACCCTTTCACTTCCCCTCCATTACCGCTTTTCTTCATTCTTGCTGCTTAACTATTGCTTCTAAGTGCAACTGGTATTTTCTCCCAGTTCTACCTTTAGGGCCTCGTATTTCATCTCCCTTATTTTCTGGATCTCTTTCTCTTCCTTTCCATCCACTCCGAAACCCTCATTTTTCCTGTCTCGAGGGCAGAATGGCGGAGAGTGATTCAGTGCTTGGCTTAGCAACCTCAGTTTCATAAAATCAAATCAAATTCTCACTCCAACACCCCTAATTGAAAACTCCTGTCCTTCCCTGACCACCTGCCACCCGGCCACGACCACCCGGCGAGAACTTCCTCCGGATTTCATGTTTCCCAGAGGCTTTCGAAGAAAGAGGTCCAACTGAAATCTAAAAGAAGGTGGCTTTACCATGCAAACCATGATTTTAATAAAGGCATTCACTTCTTTTGGTTCGCCCAAGACTTTTGGGAGTTAAGGCATTACATTTTCGTTTGATATTCTCGACGAAAATATGGCATTATGAGATTTCATAAACCTATGGCATTATGAGATTCCGCAAACCATCTCCTCAATAGGGACTGCATACCATGAAACCTCCCTGCGGCATACAGAATAAAATAAGTGACTCCTTAAAATTGAATGGATTATGTAATAATGATACAAGATCTTGAATACGAATTAAGGAGAAACAACACATAAATAATTGTATAAAATACCATAACCTTGTGAATAGCTTTTCCACGATTTCATAACTACATAGAATAACAATTATTAATACATAATTATATATATATATATAATTATATATATATATATATATATATATATATATATATATATTATATATATATATATATATATATATATATATATATATATATATAAACACCAACATTATAAAAAGCACAAAAAAGAGACTGCAGAACAACAGACTGGTTTGTCTGAAATTTTCTGAAGTCAGTGCATCTTGGAATGATTAAACATATACGTACGTATACACAAAACGTATATAAAAAAAATTGATATACCTTGAAAGAAATGATCTGCAACACCTCAAAGGATGCTTCTAAGTGAAGTGTAAAAGAAACTGATCGCTATTCAGTACAACCGAAATGTCTTCTACTTTGCTCTCGTTGACTTAACTCTTAAATTTCCACTGGAAGGAAAGAAATAATGGGGGTTCTGAAACGCCACACTCCATGCAATCCCGAGTACCCATGAACGGGAAGGTAAGATGCAGAACAGAAGCCGCCATCTAAGTGCGTGCACATGCAGATCAATAAACAACTTAGGAACTGTTTCCATCTATATACCTCCCCGAGACGATGTGGCCGAAAGTAATAAGATTGTTTGGTTAGGGAAAACTATCGCGAGAGTGTATATAATGTTTTAAGGGGTCCACAACAATAAAAAATTTTGCGAGTTCGTGCATAATTTTAAAACCCTTTACAAAGAGCTTTCGAACCCTTCCCTGGGTTCATCTTCAGTCCAAATGAACCCAGGGAAGGGTTCGAAAGCTTTTTGTAAAGGGTTTTAATATACACGAACTCGCAACATTTTTTATTATTGTGGACCACTTAGAACAAAGTAATAAGATTCTTAATAAAATTCTAGTTTTAAAAAAGCCTGGTTCAGAAGCATGAAATCACTCATACTGTATTATGTAAAATTTCCTTAACCTTTTCGTTACTCCGTATTCAAATAAAGGAAAGGGACATTTTAATAACGTTTGCATAAGACTTCAGTGTCACAAACGTGCAAAACGTGATAGAAACTAATTATTCTATTCAACACACCTTTTGGTTTTCGTCTAAGCGTAAGCTTCCGTCATCAGGGGGAGGAAATAAACCTCAAAAATATCCCAGGGAAGAAATCATGGACCAATTTATCATAGCAAAGTAAAATATTCTGTAAGTCAGACTGGACCATGCCAAGGGAATAGACGTCAAGCACTGCAGGTGACTTGGATTCAAAACCGATTTGTACGCAAGGAGCCTCAGCAAAAAGTGCAAAATACGTGCACTGAAGTACGCCTGTGGGAGCAGAGGGTGACGTGCAACTGCCACTGAATGGAAGCACGGCAAAAGGAGTGCTCCGCTGGCAGCAGCTGCTGCAGCAGTGTGGCGAACGAGGTGGGGATCAGAGATAAGTCTACGGAGACTTCTGGGTGTTCTTTTCCTTTACATCAGGGGTGTGCAACCTGCAGCCCAAGGGCCGCATGCGGCCCTCAAAGGCTTTCATTGCGGCCCTTTCTCCTAAAAATAAATAAGCTATAGAACCTCAAACTGAATATTCCAACAACCTCTCTCTCTCTCTCTCGTTTTCATCAACAACCCTTCCTCAATAACGATGGTACGAGGGGTCATCGTTATCAGTAACCCATTTTAAGACCATTGTAAACACCGAACCGATCATTATTTTCAAGGTTGGATGTTTACAGTTTTTACACTCTCTGCTATGCTTTGCAGCACAGCCGTACAGGAATTAATATAGTTTTCAGTTTATCTCAGACTCAAGTGGTGAAATCAGTTTGCTTAATTTGTTGTGGTTGATTTGTGATTACCGGTACTCTATATATTTTGCCCCAGCAGGAGAGATCTTATTGTACTAATAATCTTACGGTGCATGTAAAGTTTACATGCACCGGAAGATGGGATGGGCAATTTAATAACGGTTTTTCCCATTTGCAACATATAAACCGAAAAGAAATAAGGAAGATGAAGAAGAATCAGAAGTAAGCAGACAATCCTTTCTCTGTTTGTCATCATTCCCATTTCTATCGGACTTGAACCATTTATGAGCTGACCTATTTTCATCTTAGCACTGAGAGAATAAACACAATAGGCTACTGTGCTTTTCTTTTTTTCACTTTCACAGATCACGCTGACGATGAGCCTATAACGCTGGTGTGTCCAGAAAATTACGAATATAATTCGTGACTTTCTTCCATTTTTGTTTGTATTAACCGCATAGTTTTGATCAAAGGGAGTAAGTAGTTATTTGATAGTTTTAAGTTGGTATTGAATTAGCTTGTTTTCATTTTTAACCCTCATTGGTTCCATTATTACCTTGTTATAACTATACAAGCCGATATGGTGTGTACTGAAAGACAGAAGCAGAGACATCACTGATCCGTCCGCAGTATGGCAGCAACTCCTCCTCTATTCCTCTAAGTCTTCTGTGAAATTACTAATCTTCGTGTTCAAGTGTTTTTCGCAGATGCGTTTCTTCGTCGATAATTATACAGTGAGGAATATAAACAATATGTGGATGTTGTAAAACCCCCACTGGACCAACTATTGGTTTTGCCGCGACCATGTGCCACGTCGAGACGTATGCAGTTCTGAAGTCCTCGTCCTCGAGTTATGACCAAGGGTTTACTTTGATGTATTCAACATCGCTGTGTGTGATTGAGCCCAAGTGGAGTCCTAGATTGATGTGTCGCATAATTGGCTCCTTTATCTGCAACTTGCTCTTGTGGTGAACGTCGTCGTCACTTCCACTTCTATGCCCTCGCTGGACAATAACAGGCCGGTATGGGGTTCAACTGAAGGAAGCGGGTTTTTTTAGTTCGATTCCTTGTTATTGCCAGTACTTTCATTTATATTTAAGTAAAGGTCTTGCTAAATCCTTAATTATTAAATAACTATTCTTGGTCCTTTATTTTGTGCGAAGCCCTGTAAAAATTTATGCAGCTTAATTTTGAGTAATTCTGGGGAAATTTAATTTGACTTACTGTTTCCATGTCACTAATAGTGATACTGTTCATATTTTAGGACAGTGTGGTTACAAGCTAAACATATTCACTGAATAGGACTTTCTCGCTTCGTCTACGTTTTGGTATGAGGTCCTTTCGTCAACAGGAATTCCATTTTAATATTTAACATAAAGCGGTCTAACATACGAATGTACTATTTGGCTTGCCACCTTCAGCGTGTTTGTTGTTAATTGTAAGGTGTTAATAATTATATTAATCTGTGTTAAGGCTGTTTAAATTATTTTCCTAAGTATTGTTTAAGTGAATAAGTATAAAAAATAGTTGAAGTGTAGATTAATCCAGCCCTGTTCCAGCACAGGGCTTATGTCATAAAGCAGCCCAAAAGTGTGGTAAAGTGGTGTAGGGAATATAAGGTCTGATGTGGATCTTTGGAATCTGCCCAAACAGCAGAAACAGTTAATGTTATCTTACAGGGACTTTATTTATGCAACGTTGTCAAGTGGAAGAGTGGTCATAGCAACGACGAAGTGATTCTTACTGTTGACTGGCTGGTCCCTTCTTGCCTCTAAGTAGCAGATGTGAAAGTAGGGCCGTTAAAATAACAACGACCACCTAAGGGAAGATTTAGATATTTTCATTATTCTGGGGCATGACTCTTAGGGTGCTGCCATTGCAGAGTGCAGAGACTTTTTAGTGAGTAGTTGTTGTCAAAATTCACTCACCGAAAGTGCGCTGGAGATCAGTCCCTAAGGTGACATTTACGCATTGTTTCATACACCATAAATTTTGATGACACAGGGATGTGGAGAAAGAGCAATCAGGTATGGTACTCATGACCTAGAGCTCTTGAATAAGCCTCTGCCTGGTTAGCGTAGTGCTAAGAACATTCATGCGGTGCTTCTTAACAGCATCCTCTCGGCAGTGGCAAAAATCTGCTAGGAGAGGTGTTAAGTTGCCATACGTATATATGTACTGCTGTATCTTCGGATGGGATTGGAACTGATGGACCACCCTCTTCCTCTTCATGGGTCATACATGAGTGGGGTTGGGCTATTTCATTGTTGTTATCATAATGCTACGTTATACAATATTGTCCAAGTTAGAAGGCGTGGTGCAGTAAATGACAATGTCCATTAAGAGAATGCTCGTCCTCTCCATACTCAGAGCTCATGTATGCCCTCTAGAGATATTTTTATCCACAAAATAATGTCCTGGTAGCTTTTAGAGGTTGTTTGTTGTACCATACATCCAACGTCTTCCTTATCTGTTCATCTTGATCATGGTCGGGGTTGCTATTACTGTATTAAATTCTTGATGACCACTGTGCGAGGAAGAGCAATGAGTAATTGCTCTCATGAAATAGGTCCTGAGGGCAATGCACATGTGCCGATGGGGCAATTGCTTTGACCATTCAGGCAGGGACCAAGATTATAAAGATTTTGTTTAAATCTTGGTTTCCATCCATAAGTCCATCTCAGTTATGAAGCCACTGAGAAAAGATAGTTCCCTTCTACACTCCTCTCACGAGTGTACTGGTATAATGGAGGACACTGCATTCCTGCAAACGTTGATTTGCTCTGCCATTTACCCTGATGTAATTATATGTGAAAAATCTGTTCCTTTCATTATCCTCAAAATATACACACATGACCTTTGTGGCCGAAGAAGGGTGTCTTTTTGTGTACATAATTTCTATAAAGACTAAAAGGTGTTTCATTTACGAGTGATATCATTCAGGAAGATCCAATCAAGAATGTGCTCAACAGTCTCATCCAAATGCACATTTGTGAACAAGTACGTTGCATCCAGGGATCTATGACACCCTGGACACCTTTGTGGGCCCTTAATGAGACCCAAGAATTCTGCAAGGGAGCAAAGGCTGTAGCAATTGTGTATATATGGGTTCATGATATGACTATGTATTTATGCCATTTGGATGCGGAGTTGGGAATCTGGCTAATACCAGGGGGAAGGAGAGGTTTGCTGGCTTATGGGTCCTAATGCAACGAATTTAGACCCATCTTTGATTAGAGAGAGCTAAGTGATACCTCTTACACCTTTCATGACTGATAGAGGAGTAGGCCTTGTGCCTAATATCTTTAATTGGGTTCTTGATCAAGCATCAGACTTTAGTACTGTCTTTCAGGAAATTATTAAGCATCTGCTAGTATTCACAACTATCAATCAAGATGAAAGCAGCTGTTTTGTCAGCTTTATGTATGGTGATATTCTTACTATCCGTAACCTCTTTGCATATGGGTTTGGAAAGGTAGTGGCAATTAACCCCAAGCCTGAACAAGCGTTCCTCTTTAGGGGTGAGGACATGTTCCTTTTTAGGGGTGGGGACATGATCCTCTTTAGGGGTAAGGAACATGTTCCTCTTTAGGGGTGGGGACATGATCCTCTTTAGGGGTGGGGACATGATCTGTAATTTTACACGTCCTCTTTTGGCTGAGGGGGTTTCATTGTTACCACTGTTCAGGCGAATGATTTGGTTTGTATGGTGTTTTTACGTTGCATGGAACCAGTGGTTATTCAGCAACGGGACCAACGGCTTTACGTGACTTCCGAACCACGTCGAGAGTGAACTTCTATCACCAGAAATATACATCTCTCACTCCTCAATGGAATGGCCGAGAATCGAACCCGCGACCACCGGGGTGAGACGCTAATACCATACCAACCACACCGCTGAGGCGCTTTCAGGCGAATGAGTTTTTTCGTAATGTTCCACGGACAACTTTAATAGTCTTCATTTTTCAAAACACTCCAGGCAATTTTTATATGTACTAAGTATTAAAAACCCTAAGTTCTGTTTATGAAGACGTTACAAAACTTAGGCTTACTCAGGATAGAAAGTTTACAACACCACTATTTTCGTAACTATAACTCGTGAAAAAATGGCTGAAACAAAAAATGTTCATTCATAGCTATAATACTGAAGATTATCGTTGGCGCCGACAGTCACGAGAAAAAGAATATATATATATAAATATTTATATATAATATATATATATATATATATATTATACATACATACACACACACACACATGTATATATATATATATATATATATATATATATATGATATATATATATATTATATATATATATATATATATATATATATATATATATATATATATATATATATATAAACGTTCCTTCACAAACTTCTCTCACAATCGGTAAAGTTTCAGCGACCAGAAGAACTTTAATACCATAGCATCCCGTTTACTTGCCAATTTGCTGCAGAGAGGAAGGAAAGTTTCAGTGCATTTCCTGGGAATGTATATACAAACTACCGAGAGTCTAGGCTAAATAAGCAGCTACCTGAACGCAGGACGTTTTGTTGAAAAATAAGCTCGAGAAAGCTTACTGATCAAATTAACTTATTTTCAGGCAGCAGATGGATTAGGATACGAAAATGGACACTATTACACCAACTACTATTACAATTATGATAATAAAAAAAAGAAATTTGTTGCATGTCAGACACAATCTACACAGCTGGGCAAGTCCTAAAGGGAGCAGAGGCCAGAAAACGATAACGATCAATGGGACAGGGAAAGCAATAAAGTGCGAGGGTGTGGCGACAAGAAAACAAAAAAGTGAGTGACAGTAGTCCAGGGTAAGAGGAAGGTGGAAGGTTATGAGGAGGGTGGAGGGGAGGGGGGAGAGGGTGGTACACAAACAGAATCAGACTGAAGTTTGTGTATGTATTGGCACTTGTTTACACGTCTGGGAGGGGTCGTTTGAGATCCCTTGAGGGGGAGAAGTCCGTGGGTGTGCGTGTGTATGTTTGCATAAGGCGGGGTGGCATGATTACTACTAGTAGTAATAGTAGCAGTAATAGTACTCTAAGTAGAAAAAGGAGCTGGGGGAGGAGAAAGGGGAGAGGGGGAGATAACTAATAACTAAAACAGTCACTTGTATGACCATATATATACACATATATAAGTGTGTGAATATATATATTTACGTGATTAAATCCTTCTGTTAAAATAGGATAGGTCTCAAGTATATAAGGCCCATTAAAACACTCTGGTTTAAAGCTAAGAACTATAATTCGGTGGACTAACTTCTTATCAAGTAGTGAATGACAGAATGAGTTATATTGGCATATTTCCCACTATATATTTCGCCAAAGTAACTCCTCCCGTCATTCACTACATGATAAGGGTGAAAGTTAGGCCACCGAAATATAGTCCTTAGCTTTAAACCAGAGTGTTTTAATGGGCCTTTTATACTTCTATAACATATATATATAAATATATATATATATATATATATATATAATATATATTGTATATTATATATATCATATATATATATATAATATATATATATAATATACATATATATATAGAGATATATATGTTAAAATTATATATAGATATATGTATGTAATGTATATTACCGAGGTTCCAACCTCGGTAATCTTAAAGGTTGGTAGCTATGACCGTGCAACAGCAGGCACTGAAATGACATTCATCTCTCTCTCTCCAACACCACCCCTCTCTCTCTCTCTCTCTCTCTCTCTCTCTCTCTCTCGACAACACTTCTCTCCCTCTTTTTAATGGTGGGCCTTTTATACTTTATTATATATACCATACATACATATATATATATATATATATATATATAAGATATATATATATATATATATATATATATATATATATATGTATGTATATATATTACCGAGGTTCCAACCTCGGTAATCTTAAAAGGTTGGTAGCTATGACCATGCAACAGCAGGCACTGAAATGACATTCGTTTTCTCTCTCTCTCCAACACCACCTCTCTCTCTCTCTCTCTCTCTCTCTCTCTTCTCTCTCTCTCTCTCTCGACAACACTTCTCTCCCTCTTACCTAAGGCAATTAAATCAGACTCGTGAACTACAAAAATACATCTATTTAAGAGCAAAGTATTAGCTAAATATTAATTCAGGTTCTTAAGAAAATGATTAAAAGAAAGACTGAACTAAGATAGCCCACTCCATTCCTCTTCTACAATAACCAACATTAGTTTAGTCATAAAGCTAGGCATAGTCACAGTAGTGTAGTACACCACGAAACATTAGTTAAGTTCCCTTTTCTAAACAAGTCACCATATCAGTCCCCTTTGTTCCAGAACCGCCTATAAGAAGACAGGAGAACACATCGATAAGCAAAGATTATAAATCGAAATCAAAAGGTCATATGAAATAGAACATTTTTGAAACAAACATTCAAAATACAGACAAGCCACACTTTTGGCCATAGAATAAGTATGCTTACCCATTCAACACAGATTTCACACACTTCACTAAAAATACTATTGAAGAGGCCATCTTGGTCCTTCGCCAACTCTGTAGCAATCTCCCATTTTGGCTAACTTACTTTCTCATTATGTAGGGAAGAAGCTCGCACGTACACACGAACTAACACACATTGTTCATGCCCAAGAAACAGCCTCAAACCAGATTCATAAGGTATATCTGCATCCGCCCGTGCATAGACAGGACGTGGTCTGATCTGATTACACAACGACTTTCGGCATCACGCCACCCGAGGAAGATATGTCAGCATTTCCGAAGCTGAGCTGTCTTATCACTTAGGTGCACTGTTTCCATGGAGAAGCTAAATTGATGATCTCTACATTCTAAAAGTGTCACAGCCCATTGCATCCCCTCACTCAGAAAGAAAAGATACAAATCGCATTCACAACGGTGTTTTAATTATATTGTCTTAATTATTCCTTGTTGCAGATATATATATCTTTATATATACATACATACATTACACACACACACACACACACACACACACACACACACACACACACATATATATATATATATATATAACTAATATATATATAATATATATTATATATGTATATATATAATATATAATATATATATATATCACATATATATAGATATGAATATATATATATATATATATATATATATATATATGTATATATATATCTATATATATATATATATATACATTATAATATATATATATATATATAATATATATATATATATATATATATTATATATATATATATTATATATATATATATATATATATATATATATAGTCGTCCTCAGAAGCTCCACAGAGCTAGGAGCACTCAGAAGCTCCTGTTACCTCACCCTGCAGACACCACTTCATCCCTTTCTGCTCCCCCTGCCTCCTCTGGGGAAATCCCAAGTATTTTATACGTCCATAGTGCAAAGAAATATCAGCAGATAAGAAGACTACAAGCCCTGGATTTCCAGGTACTGTGAGAGTAAATTCCAGTTCAGTCAGGGAATTGTTTTGCCTTTTGTCTGTATTTCATTTCCATTCTTCCAAGGTGGACTTCCCCCTCCTTTGTTTAGCTTCTCATTCCCCCAATCTTGGTTCAGTGCTGTGATTACTCCCCTTGTGATACTAGTAAACATCCCCTAGTTAATTCAAGCAATGTAATAGTTCCTTCTGTGAACTCCCAGTCATTTCCATCCCCTCTGAGCAGTTTGTAAATTTGTTGATTGAAAGAAAGTGGTGTCATGCTCGCCCAAGTTTCCTCGCCCCAGTACTTATCCTAGGATACAATCTCTTTGCAGACAAACATCATGCCTGATTGTGCAAGAAATTGGGAACCCTTGGGAGTAAGCCTTGCATTTTCAATAACCCGTTTGTGCAAAATTCTGAACGGCGTGTCTGCATAAATTCTTAAAGTTAGGATAAGGAAAATCAGAGGTAAAATATTTTTTTATTTTCTGTGCAGAGAGTAATGATAAGGGCAAATACTTTTGCTTTACAAACAAGGACACATGTTACCCTAAGCCTAACTTTCTTTACCACGGCCTTGAAATTCTTGTGATTCATCCCTTCTGTCTAGTTGACCCGTGTGCAGGCCTAATTCTCCAGGGTTTTAAATTGGCTGAATCGGAGGGTCTTAGGTTCGCGATAGCTAGGGTGAAAAAGGGTACATGTTAGGGGTTTGTGCAGAGGAGGTATATTATGCGGGGTGAGAGATCTTTATTCTGGTTCTTCCTCTTCCCTTTAATGTATACGAGCTAGCAGTTAAAATACGAATTCTGAACATAACTAGGTTGAAAGCGTAAGATAGACCAGCGATTTGCATTGTTAGAAAAAGGAAAAATAATTTTTATCCCCTTCTCATCTTTGTCCTCCCTCGAGACGATATTAAAAAAAAAGGAGACCCCATATACATTTTATATTATAAAATGAACGGGCCACGCTTTTTCACGTTGAGTTTCCGTGAAATTCGTGACCAGATTCTTTCCTTTTTACTCACAAAGCCATATTCGTGTTGAGTTTCCGTGTTTACGAGGTTCATTTGCTATTTTACTTGTTCACGCTGAGTTTCTGTGAAATTCGTGACCACATTCTTTCTTTTTTATTTACAAAGCCGTATTCGCGTGAGTTTCCACGTTTATGAAATTCAATTGCTACTTCATGACCTTTTCAGGTTGAGTTTCCATGAAATTCGTGACCAGATTCTTTCCTTTTTATTTACAAACCCATACTCGCGTTTAGGTTCGGCGCTTAGGAAATTTGTTGTCAAATCCATTATTGGCGTCAAGTTCCTCCGAACTTTAAGTTACAGAGATTTTACGCCATGAGTTTCCCGCCGCACTACACGCCAGTAGTAACTGTATTTGCAGGGATTTAATGGTCATCTTGCCAAGTATCTGCGTTGAGTGTTCCGCATACCCCTGGCGACATTTGCAGTTTCGCAACTGCCTTCCATCCCATTATTCTTAGGCTAGATTACTAGCGTTTTACTGCTAAGGAGATGGCCAGTAACATAGCACTGGAGGAGGCCAGGGCCTTCACCAAAGCCGGAAGAGTCATGGGGCTGGAGGGTGCAAAACTGAACAATTGGGTAAATGATAAAATGAAGGAAGCTGCAGAGAGTGCCTACCAGGCAGCCGAAAGGGAGAAGGAGAGAGAGGCACAAGAAGAGAGAAGCAGCTGAAAGAGAAGCACAATAGAAAAGAGAAGCAACTGGAAGAGAAGCACAAAAGAAAAGAGAAGCAGCTCAAAGAGCATTCCAAACAGCCAAAAAGAAGAAAGAGAAGCCCAGGAGAGAAGAGAAGCTGCAGAAAGAGCCCATCAACTGGCTATGGCAGTCCAGAGTGCCACTCGTGCATCCCCGAGTGCCACACCCCCTGAGCCCCCTCCTTCACACTCTCACCTCCACAGCATGGGTGCCCTCATTAGGACTTGGGATGCTAACAAACCCAACACCCGACACCATGTCGAGCAGGTGTTCAAGAACTTCAATCCAACCCCTCAGGAAGTGGCCCTGCTCCTTGACAAGCACCTCACTGGCATAAGGACAGTATTCGATACCCTTCCCCTGAATGAGTTACAAGATCTCGCCCTCGTCCGAGAGGCAATCCTTGGGGTTTACGAGTTAACCCCAGACCAGTGGAGGCAGAATTGGAGGACTATGCCCATGGAGGCTAACCAAACCTGGACAGAGTGGGCAGCCAAGAAGACACCGGCACTCCATAGGTGGACAAAGGCCTCCAACGCAACATCTGTTGAGGAGGTCTTAGAATTCTTTCAGTTAGAGGACTTCCTGCCCTATGCTCCCCCTGATCTTGCCACCCACTTGGTGAACAAGGCCCTTAAGACTATTTTAGAGTGTGGTAAATGGGCAGACGCCTATGACACCCACCATCCGCTGCAGTTCTTTAAAAAGGAAAATACGCCCTGCTCTCCCTCTTACTCCTGCTGCCACCTCTCAGCCTACCCAGTGCCCCAATATTCCTCCTCGGAAACCTGGGATTTCCAGGTACTGTGAGAGTAAATTCCAGTTCAGTCAGGGAATTGTTTTGCCTTTTGTCTGCATTTCATTTCCAAGGTGACTTCCCCTCCTTTGTTTAGCTTCTCATTCCCCCAATCTTGGTTCAATGCTGTGATTACTCCCCTTGTGATACTAATAAAAATCCCCTATTTAATTCAAGCAACATAATAGTTCCTTCTGTGAACTCCAGTCATTTCCATCCCCTCTTAGCAGTTTGTAAATTTGTAGATTGAAAGAAAGTAGTGTGTCACGCTCACCCACGTGTTCCCTCGCCCCATTACTTACCCTAGGATACAATCTCTTTGCAGCCAAACACCGTGCCTGATTGTGCGAGAAATTGAGATCCCTTTGGAGTAAGCCTTGCATTTTCAATAACCTGTTTGTGCAAAATTCTGAACACTGTGTCTGGTTGCCCCAGCCACATGTTTCTAGTGGATCGACAATCAACCACCTTATTAGTTCCTGGACCCATGTAAATTAATGTAAATATAGTGCATTTAATACTAAAGTCCAGCTTTTATGTAAATTCCTCCTTCTTCAGTAATATCAGACCTCTACCATAGGTTTTTTTCTCTTTTCTTTGTTGTCATCTCTTGTTCCTCCATTCAAGACCAATTTTTTTAGCATTAGACTACATTTTCTAGGAGTGAACGAGCAGTTCAGAACACTATAGTACATATATATATATAATATATATATATATATTATATATATATATATATATATATATATATATTGTGACGAAGTGCCAAGTATCTGGTTACTACACTTACCATTCATTAATTGTTACCTCACAACAGCCAGACATCTGAACCCTCATCACAGGTACTAAACGACTGAATACTCTAATGGCAACAGTTATCCCTTAACAACTTACCAGTATTGCAGAAAATCAGACTAAGTTCATCAAAACAGGTGTGAGGTAATCTTGTAAGTAATCAAATTAATTAAAGGGCATCACTCCATCAACAACTTTAAAAGTCTAAGTATTTCCCTGCCTTCAAAAGTCTAAGTACAGAGTGGGGCGTGGAAACTTCCCGATTTGAAAATTAAATAAAAACCTGTTCACACTTCACAATTCTTTATCCTTCTTTTATGTCTTTCACACAGCATGGGAGATTTACTTTTACACTGTTTTAAAGACAATATCTTTTAAATGTCCACCTCCATAGTCAATACACTGATTCAGACGATTTCGGAAGCTTTGGTCTACTCTCTCCAGCATGTTGAGCGCTATGTGACAATGCTCAGGGAGTTTTTATGCCTGCTCTCATTAATATGGACCTGGATAATGACAACGTGTGGTTCCAGCAAGATGGGGCCACAGCCCACACCACGCGCATTTCAATGGGATTCCTGAGAGAAGCTTTTCCCGACCGACTGATTTCCCTGAGAGGAGACTTAAAATGGCCTGCGCGCTCACCTGATTTAGCCTCCTGTGATTATTTTCTGTGTGGATATCTAAAATCCCTGGTTTATAACGACCGTCCACAGACCCTGGAAGAACTACAGAATGCCATCCGAACTTAAATAGCCAACATACCGCTCAACATGCTGGAGAGAGTAGACCAAAGCTTCCGAAATCGCCTGAATCAGTATATTGACAATGGACGTGGACATTTAAAAGATATTGTCTTTAAAACAGTGTAAAAGTAAATCTCCCATGCTGTGTGAAAGGCATAAAAGAAAGATAAAGAATTGTGAAGTGTGAACAGTTTTTATTTAATTTTCAAATCTGGAAGTTTCCGCGCCCCACCCTGTACTTCCCTGGTTCTAAGTCACTTCAAATAAATTGAAGGAAAACAGATCAATTACCACTCTATGTTTCTACCTAAGCTAAATATAATCATATGTAAATATACTGGTTAGAAATAAAATACTTATAAAAATTTTAAATACAAAAATTTAATAATAAACTCAAAATTATAAGTGAAATTCACAATATCAGGGAAAATTACTGTTACTTGAAAACAAAGTAAAGTTCAATTAATTCTTGAATCAATTAAGTAAAATTAAATCAAAATTAATTTATCACAAAATTCAAGAAAATTAATTCAATCAAAATTCAAATGTGTTAGGCAATAATTGAAATTTGGAAATTAATTCACAAGTGTTAAATTCAATTAAATGTGCAATGATTACGTAATGAAAATAACGAAGTTAATTAAATTGTGAATGCAAATGAAAACACAGAAAAATGTGGAAAATACCAAAACTGCAAAAAGTATTAATCACACAGAATATAGAATAAAAACACACACTTCAATAAGAAAATGAATAAATGCACAAAACATAAAAATCATTTCAAATGAAACAAACACAAAAATTTGCAATGTGTAAAAATGTAAATACTTTCTCTCAAACCATAGCAACTATTAGTTATTAGTTCTCTAAACCATCGTAACCAATAGTTATTAGTTTCTTACCAAACCATCATAACCATTAGATATTAGTTGCAACTAATAAAAATATAACACACTTTACCTTCTTAGTATACCAATTTTCTTTCTTTGCTGCAGCTTGTTTCACACTCAAAAAAACAGGCGCCGTTACACACAAATGACCATTCAGTAAGTATGAAATCATTACATTACGTTGAAATCAAAAGTGCCGTGCGATGGAGAGAGAGAGAGAGAGAGAGAGAGAGAGAGAGAGAGAGAGAGAGAGAGAGAGAGAGAGAATTTGAACGCTTTGAGGATTTGAGCTCCAATGAAATCTTTCAATTCACATAAGAGCTGGGCAGTGGATCTGGCACAAAACGTTTTGGGACACAATTCTTTCCAGGAGCTTCGAATGTGACGCAACTTTACAGACAAACTGAAATCTGCACGTGGCATTCGGCAAAGACATGCTCGTACGAAACGAGTATACATTCATGTACGTACCAGTTCAACAAAGACAGAAATCGAGAGATAACTAAGACTGACATGTTTTGATAACAACACGAAGACTGCCAGCTCCCTTAATCTACAGGTGATGAAAAGTAACTCAAACAATTCTAGCTTTGAACTGACAAAGATAATCTCTCTCTCTTTACTACGTTATATATTCTTTTACAATATGTTATGCGAAATCTGAGCACACATTTTAATCATCCAAATTCTAAGCTAGCTTGGAATCTGAAAAAATGTTGCCAAAATCTATACATAAAATTTTATACAGTCAAAGAGGGGATATATGCATTTTGAAAGTAGCAATATGTAATATACCTCCCCCAGAAGATTGTTTATCACAGTGTTGAATCTAACGATTCGCAACGAGATAAATAATCAGCAACTACATTGTTTTTGGCCACTAATGTGCTGCACTCTTAAGTTATACTGTTGCAAGCACAAAGACCACCTGCTCAGTCTTTGATTATGATTTTTCATTCTCTGGATAAATGATAGTGGATTGTAATCAGACAACACTAAAATTTCTTCATTCCTAGGTCTGTTCACATTCACTTCAAACTTCTTCAATGCAGTGATTAAGGCTAAAGTTTCCTTCTCGATTGTCGAGTATACTTTCTGATGTTTTTTCAATTTTGAAGACATGAAGTAGAACAGCTCCAATGCCACAGTCCGACGCATCAACTTGTATCACAAACTTCTTGTTAAAGTCTGGAGCTTGAAGTAATGGTCTTGAAGTTAAAATGGCTTTTACCTTCTCAAAGGATTCTTGACACTCTGGAGTCCAAACAAACTTAGCTTTGGGACTAGTTAAGTCTGTCAAGGGAGCTACTATGGCTGAGAAATTTGGGCAGAAACGACGATAGAATCCAGCTATGCCTAAAAAATCTCTGTAGCTGTTTCCTGGTAGTACGTGGGGTAGCCTTACAAATACCTTCTACATTAGCATTTACTGGAGCAAGAAGGCCTTTCCCAACTTCAAACCCAAGATACTGCACAGTTGCCTTTCCAAACCACTCTTCTCTAGGTTGACAGTTAATCCTGCCTTTTGTAGTTTCTTGAAAACTTTCCTCAGAATCTTCAGATGTTCTTCCCATGTTGTAGAGTAAATCACTATGTCATCCAAGTATACACCTACTCCTTCTATCGATCCTAGCAGTTGATCCATCACTCGTTGAAATGTTGCAGGTGCATTCATCAGACCAAACAGTAGAACAGTATACTGATCCAGTCCAAATGGAGTAATAAAAGCTGACAGCAACTTTGCATTCTCATCTAAGGGAATTCGATAATATCCTTTCAACACGTCTATTTTGGAAACAAACTTGGCTTGCCCAATATTATCACATAACTGATCTATAAGAGGCAAAGGATAATTATCAGCCACACTGATAGAATTCAGTTTCCTATAATCAGTACACATTCTAGATGAACCATCTGGCTTCTTCACTAACACACATGGAGAACTGAAGTGACTTGAACTGGGTTCTGCTACTCCATGTTGCAGCAAATACTCAACTTCCTTCTTCAAAACATCTCGATGATAAGGTAATAAGCGATAGGCTCTTTGCTTGAAAGGTTTTCCATCTTCTTGAACCTTTATCTCATACTTGGTCAGATCAGCACGTCTAGGCACATCTGCAAAAATTTCTAGGAACTTATAATTACTTCACTTAAGTCTTCACCTTGTTCAACACTCAGATGTTTCAACTTTCCAAATTTTCCAAAATTGAAGAATTATTCATCTTGCTTGCAGCTCCCAATTCGTAGCCATCATCGTCTTCTGTAGATAAAGTTGTTTGTGTTACTGACACAGTTTAAGTTTTAGTTTCTGAGAAATAAGGTTTCAAAAGGTCCACGTGTATCTTCCTTTGTATTCTTCTTTCTGGTGTTTCAATCACATAGGTTCTATCACTCAACTTCTGAATAATCTATTAAGGACCTTGAAATTTATTAGTGAGGGGAAATCTCTTGACAGGTAAGAACACTAACACTTGTTGACCAACACTAAAACTTCTTAGCTTAGTCTTAGCATCATATCTCCCTTTCATTTACTCTTGACTCACTTTCAAATTTTCTAAAGAGAATTTTCTAATCTCTTTCAACCTTTTCCTTAAGTTCTTCACATACTCTCCTTGGCTTTCCTCTTGATTTCCTTCCCAATTTTCTGCAAGAATCTTCAACGGTCCTCTAACTTCTCTTCCAAAAATCATTTCATTAGGTGAACATCCCATACTTTCTTGATAAGCACTCCTAACTTCAAACAACATTAATGGTAAACCAACATCCCATTCTCTTCCTGACTCAGAACAATACTTTGTCAGCATACTTTTCAATGTCTGGTGGAACCTTTCTAAGGCACCTTGAGTCTCTGGATGATAGGCAGTGGATAACTGTTGTTTCACCCCTAACAAATTCATCACATCCTGGAATAACTTTGAAGTAAAGTTTGTTCCTCTGTCACTTTGTACTATTTCTGGTATACCAAACTTTGAGAAAAACTCCACAAGTTTTTCAGCAACTATCTTGGCATATATGTTTCTAACGGATCGCCTCTGGATATCTGGTAACAGGACACATTAATGTCAACAGATATTCATATCCTTTCTTTGCCTTTGGCAGCGGTCCAACCATGTCTATAATCACTTTGCTAAAGGGTTCTCCTCTAACTTCTATAGGTTGTAGGGGGGCTTTCTTGATGGTTTCATTCGGTTTTCCAGCTATCTGGCAGGTATGACACTCACGACAAAACCTGCTAACATCTTTGTGAAGTCCAGGCCAGAAAAAATATTTCATGACCTTCTCCACAGTCTTCCTGATTCCCATATGTCCAGACTCATGAGCTACTGCTACCACTTGCTTCCTCAATGGATATGGAATCAAAATTTGATGCTATTCACCCCATGCAGCATCTCCTGGTATATCTGTAGGTCTATACTTCCTCATCAGCAATCCATCCTTCAGATAATAACAGCTAGGAGTTTGTTGCATCTCTTCTCGATCAACAACTCTGAAAAACAAATCAGCTAACGATGCATCCTTCTTCTGCAAGTCCATTAGCTTCTTCTCTCTTGTCACTTGACCAACTTCAAGGGTTGAATTCTCAATATCTGCTAACTCAGCTACTGTAGTTTCACTACTGTCTTCAGTAACACTTTGACTACTCGGAGTCTCTTCAGGAACATCAGGTTCTTCTTCTTCGTCGTCGTCGTCTTCTTCATGGGAAATCTCTTCTTGGTCAGCACTATGGGAAACATCATTTCCCTAGAACAATTATTCTAAGCACAACGATCCTTCACTTGATCTTGGGTGTGTAAATCCTCAGTTTCTTCACTTGCAGTCGTGATTCTCTTCATACTTCTGGTAGTTACACAACTAGGAAACAGGTGGGGGTTACTACTGTAGGACTAATCCTCAACGGTTTGTCTGTCACTACAGGACAAGGAATAAATGGCACACCACCAACTTCATTCCCCAACAGAACATGTACACCTTCCACAGCCAGTGAGTTCTTTACAGCAAAATCTACATTCTCTGTCACCAATTCACATGACAGGTGTAAGCGGCATATAGGAGTTACTTCCTCTCCTCCTATACCCTTCAAAATAACTGAATCTCCTGTGAGACTCTTCTCCAACTGAGGGTGAGAACCATGTACTACCACACTATGGTTACTCCCTGTATCACATAATATTTTGACTGGTATCTGCACACTTCCTTCTTGAGTTGACAGCATACCCTCATAGATATATGGCTTAAAAGCCTCCACACTGCTAAGCCACTCACTGCTTGAGGTTACATTTCCACTGGTTGCTAAACATTCAGCTTAAAATTAGTTTCATTTCTTCTCTGGAGTTTGATTCCTTCCCACACTGCTCTTCGTAGTTTGTTTCACCTGGTCACCTTTCACTACTTGACAAACTGGCTTTGACAGCTGTTGATTCCGGTAACACTCTTGACTGAAGTGTCCTACTCTTCCACACTTGAAACAGACAACATTAGGTTTCTGTAACTGTCTTGAAAAATTGGATGAAGATTTCACATTAGCTTGCTGAGTTGTATTACCTTGTGTACTCTTGGTAGTATCACTTGTAGGTTTCCCATTAAATTTGTTCCTGTTATTTGGATAAGACTTAAAACCTGGGCGTTGTTGACTCTGGTACTTGACAATGTAATTGCGTTTACTACTAATTATATTGTAATCTTCACTCAGTGTAGCAGCTTTGTCAAGTTTCTTAACCTCTCTCTCTCTCAAATAGGCTCTTATATGTTCAGGAATTCCCTTAAGATACTGTTCAAGAACAAGTAACTCTTCTAACTCATCAAAAGTTTTAACTTTAGCAGCTTCTAACCAACGTTTGAAACACCTTCTCACTTTGTATGCATAATCTAAGAATGTTCCCTTCTCATCTTTTCTTAAACTCTGAATCTTTCAGTATGTACTCTGGGTCATCTGGTAAACTTGTAGCACACTGTGTTTAAGTACCTTGTAGTTTTTACATTGATCAGCTATTAAGGCTAGATAAGCACTTCTCCCTTTACAAATTAAGACACTTTGTAGCAAAACTGACCATTTATCTTCTGGCCATCCCATACCTGAAGCCACTTTCTCAGTGATCAAAAAACTCATCTGGAGCCTCTTCAGTAAACTTAGGGATTAACTTCTGTACTCTTACTACATCAAATACAGGGTCTTGATTACCTTGGTTAGGGTTAGACAGTGTTACAGGTAAAGTGGATCTAGCTCTTATCAATTTCATCTCCCTTTCATGTCTTGCAATTTCTCTTTCCTCTTCTCCTGCTTTTTCTTCTTCTCCTCTTTCTCTTTTCTCTCTGTCTTCTCTTTCTCTTCTTTCTCTTATCTCTCTGTCTTCTCTTTCTCTTTCAGCTTGCATTTTCAGCTTAATCAAATTCTCTTCTGCTTCAATGCGTCTAAGCTCTTAACTCTGCATCACTTTTCTCTTTCTTTTCTGCTTGCTTATTCATAAGATCAGCACGTGCTACATTCAACAACTCTTGAGCACATTCTAACTCATCTTCATCAGTTATTCTACCAGAGTCTATCAATGATTCCATAGCAATACATCTTATTTGTGCCATTACCATACTAGTAGACACATAACCACCACATGCCACTGCTTTAGTCAGAGTGGTTTCAGATAACACTTGGATGGAAGGGCCTGCTAAAAATTCCTGAACCTTGAACTGAGTCATTTTCCTCTAAGTTATCAACTTACAATTCAATACAATAAATGCAAAACAAAACTATATGGTCACTCTCCTAACAAAATATATCCCTAACACCACCAGTATATACTAGAGTGATAATGAAATCTGTTTTCCCGGGTCTCTGGGCACCATTAATACTTGTGACAAAGTGCCAAGTATCTGGTTACTACACTTACCATTCATTAATTGTTACCTAACAACAGCCAGACATCTGAACCCTCATCACAGGTACTAAACGACTGAATACTCTAAAGGCAACAGTGATCCCTTAACAACTTACCGGTATTGCAGAAAATCAGGCTAAGTTCATCAAAACAGGTGTGAGGTAATCTTGTAAGTAATTAAATTAATTAAAGGGCATCACTCCATCAACAACTTTAAAAGTCTAAGTATTTCCCTGATTTCAAAAGTCTAAGTACTTCCCCTGGTTCTAAGTCACTTCAAATAAATTGAAGGAAACAGATCAATTACCACTCTATGTTTCTACCTAGCAAATAAATATAATCATATGCTAAATATAACTGGTTAGAAATAAAATACTTATAAAAACTTTAAATACAAAAATTTATTAATAAACTCAAAATTATAAGTGAAATTCACAATATCAGGGAAAATTACTGTTACTTGAAAACAAAGTAAAGTTCAATTAATTCTTGAATCAATTAAGTAAAATTAAATCAAAATTAATTTGTCACAAAATTCAAGAAAATTAATTCAATCAAAATTCAAATGTGTTAGGCAATAATTGAAATTGGAAATTAATTCACAAGTATTAAATTCAATTAAATGTGCAATGATTACGTAATGAAAATAACGAAGTTAATTAAATTGTGAATGCAAATGAAAACACAGAAAAATGTGGAAAATACCAAAACTGCAAAAAGTATTAATCACACAGAATATAAAATAAAACACACACTTCAATAAGAAAATGAATAAATGCACAAAACATAAAAATCATTTCAAATGAAACAAACACAAAAATTTGCAATGTGTAAAAATGTAAATAGTTTCTCTCAAACCATTGTAAAATTAGTTATTAGTCTCTAAACCATCGTAAACCAATAGTTAATAGTTTCTTACCAAACATCATAACCATTAGATATTAGTTGCAACTAATAAAAATATAACACACTTTACCTTCTTAGTATACCAATTTTCTTTCTTTGCTGCAGCTTGTTTCACACTCAAAAAAACAGACGCCGTTACACACAAATACAATGTTTGTTCAGATTCCACAAAAACACTAAATAATACTAAATATACTCTAAGAAATATCAAATCTGAAATCTACAAGTTACGAGTGACCATTCAGTAAGTATGAAATCATTACATTACTTTGAAATCAAAAGTGCCGTGAGAGAGAGAGAGAGAGAGAGAGAGAGAGAGAGAGAGAGAGAGAGAGAGAGAGAGAGAGAGAGAGAGAACGCTTTGAGGATTTAAGCCCGAATGAAATCTTTCAATTCCCACAAGAGCTGGGCAGTGGATCTGGCACAAAACGTTTTGGGACACAATTCTTTCCAGGAGCTTCGAATGTGATGCAACTTCACAGACAAACTGTGAAATCTGCACGTGGCATTCGGCAAAGACATACGCGTACAAAACGAGTATACATTCATGTACGTACCAGTTCAACAAAGACACGTACCCGATCAAGACAGAAATCGAGCGATAACTAAGATTGACTTGGTTTGATAACAACATGAAGACTGCCAGCTCCCTTAATCTACAGGTGATGAAATGTAACTCAAACAATTCTAGCTTTGAACAGACAAAGATAATCTCTCTCTCTTTACTACGTTATATATTCTTTTACGATATGTTATGCGAAATCTGAACACGCATTTTAAACATCCAAATTCTAAGCTAGCTAGGAATCTGAAAAAATGTTGCCAAAATCTATACATAACATTTTATACAATCAAAGAGGGATATATGCGTTTTTGAAAGTAGCAATATATAATATAATATATATATATATATATATATATATATATATATATATATATTATATATATATCATATATATATATATAATATTAATAGACTGATTACCTAACCTCTATATCCGAGGTCATTATCTATTAAATGTCTTGTTCCCCTCGTTGAATAGTGGAGTTTCATCTTCTCCGCTTTATCTGGCATATATTAATATATATAATAATTTATATTGATTTAATTATTATATAATTATATATAAATTATATATTATATATATTATATAATTTAAAATTATATATATATAATTTATTTATAATATAATATAAATATATATAATATTAAATATATTATATATAACTCATAATATATATATATTTATTACAATATTATAATTTCTTTAATATATATAATAATATATATAATATAATTAATATATTTATATATATCTATATATAATATATATTATATATTATATATTATAAATATATAAATATTTATATATTAAATATAATATTTATAAATTATAATAATATTTATTATATATAATATATAATTATTTAATATATATAATATATATATATATATATATATATCATTATAATATATATATAATATATATATATATATATATATATATATATATATATATATAATATATATATATATATAGATATATATATATATATATATATATATTATATATATATATACATATATATCATATATTATATATATAAATATATATATATATATATAGATATATATATATATATATATATATATATATATATCTAATATATATATATATATATATATATATATATATAGAATATATTAAATATATATATTTATATATATATATATTTATATATATATATATATATATATATATCTATATATATATAATATATATATTATATATATAATATATATATATATATATATATATATATATAATATTGCTACTTTCAAAACGCTTTAGATATCCCCCCCTCTTTGAACTGTATGAAATGTTATGTATAGATTTTGGCCAAATTTTTTCAGATTCCTAGCTAGCTTAGAATTAGGATGTTTAAAAAGTGTGCTTTATCTGGCATATATATATATATATATATATATATATATATATATATATATATATATATATATATATTATATATATAATTGCTACTTTCAAAAACGCATATATCCCCTCTTTGAACCTGTATGAAATGTTTGTATAGATTTTGGCAAAATTTTTTCAGATTCCTTGCTAGCTTAGAATTAGGATGTTTAAAAAGTGTGCCTCAGATTCGCATAACATATTGTAAAAGAACAGATAACGTGTAGAGAGAGAGATTATCTTTGTCCGTTCAAAGCTAGACTTGTTTTGAGTTACTTTTCATCACCTGTAGATTAAGGGAGCTGGCAGTCTTCGTGTTGTTATTAAAACATGTCAATCTTAGTTATCTCTCGATTTCTGTCTTGATTGGGTACATGTTCTTTTGTTCAACTGATACGTACATGAATGTATACTCGTTTTGTACGCGTATGTCTTTGCCGAATGCCACGTGCAGATTTCACAGTTTGTCTGTATCACATTCAAAGCTCCTGGAAAGATATATATATATATATATATATATATATATATATATATATATATATATATATATATATATATATATATATATATATATATATATATATATATATATATATAAATAAAGGTTTTTTGCCACGCAGGAAAAAATGAAAAAGCGAGAGAGCCGAGTACTTTCAGTTCCCTGTCCGAACAGGAACCGAAAGTACTCGGCTATCTTGCTTTTTCATTTTTTCCTTCATGGCAAAAAACCTTTATTTATACATAGCATCACGTTTTATATACTTCGTTCAAGGTTATTTCAAGTTATATTCAAGATAAATATATATATATATTATATATATATAGATATATATATATTTTTATTTATCAGCAGCTACTAAGTTTTATCTTGTGGCTCTATTAAAGTAAACATTTGTTTATTAATTGCTGTCAATATTTTATCAGTTCATTTGAACCTTGAATTCTTGGTTCGAGTTTTGTATTGTTGCGCTTCCCCAACCGAATGTTATTTGCTAATTGGTACTCCACCCATGAAAAGTTCTTTTTACTTTCATGTATGAGTGCTTCAGTAGTTTCATCTTCTCTCTCCTGCCATGTTGGACTGTTTAAGAGGCAATTTACATATTTTTCGTTTGGATGGAGGGAAGATTGCTTTCGGCGCTCCTGTATAGAAGTTCTCGCCCTTTTTCTCGGCCCGTTGATCAGTGTGGCGATCAACACCTTGCACCATTGCTCTGCTACGTATATTTTGTTGGAAGTCTTGCATCGAGTGGACTCGTCTGCTGCTGATGCATCAATGTCCTTGGATGCATACACCTGACCCCCTTTTGTGGCTGCGGTTGCGTCCTCGTGCTTCCAAGTGTACCTAGACCATCGTCATTGTCTACGTCTTGAGTCCTCTCGACTAGTTATGGTGACGCCTCTAGAATCATCCTACAAACGGCCGTTGTCTCAAGATTTTCTGAGAGTCGTTAGGAGGCCTTTTGGTCGTGAAGAAGAGTAAGCTTCCGATTATGTGTGTTCTTTTTATCCAAGAATAGACTCATTTCCTTGTGGTTGGGCAATAGTGTCCTGGGTGGGGACGACTAAAGCCGGAGAGCCATCGAAACTATCACTCGTTTACTAAAAACTGCTTCAGTGCTGAGATTGTGTTTTTTGTCCGTACGTGGGAACATACACATATGTAATGGTACATTACCGTAAATATTGTGTTCAGTTTAGGTTAAGAATTTCTTTCTTTCTTTAATCTCTCACTTATTACTGACTTAGTGCGGAAGCTGTTTTTCTCCCTTCTCCTTGACACTTTCCCTCTAACTATCATTTGAGTGAAGGTTAGCTGTGAGTCTGAATGGGAGTTGTAAGTGTATGTGACTGTGCCCTCAGCCAATAATTCGAGGACGTGTGCAAGTAACTTCTTGTAATAAATTTGGATTTTTACATTCGTTTTCTATTAGCCCCTCAATAAAGTGTATTTTATTGTCTGTATTGCTGGTAAACTTTACTCTTTAGCCTACAAGCTATCAAAGTAAAAGCAATTTTGTTGGAAGGCCCAGTAAACGCCTGGACAAATTATTTTAAATTTAAAGTAAAAATAAGTGTTTTTGTTAAATATCTCATCAGACTAACAGAGTTCCTAACATTTAGGCGACCTTTTTACCAGGATTAGTTACCAGCAATATAGCAGTTAAGCACTTGAGGGATTATAAGGAGATAAAACTTAGGTAATTGCTAATAGGTTTCACCCTCAAAGTAAGTTAACATGGTTCCCCAAACGAAAACGTTGAGGGGGCGGCAATTCGTTTCTTAGAAGATGATGATTGGGAAAGAAAAGCTGTATGATTAAAAAGGGATGATTTGTGGTTCTTTGCAGACTTCTTTAGTTTGAGTCTCCCCACCGAGATCAGGAAGGGTCCTTTGTTATGGGAGGTGGTTAAGGCTGTTAATGCTTATAAAGAATCTATTTTGGAAGTTAGCCATGGTGAAGAAACCCCTGGTAGCAATGAAAAACAGGACAGTGTTAGTCAGGAACTAGCAGGGATGTCAGGTGACTTAAAGTTAGATATCTTGAGGGAACTGAGTAAAATAAAAGATTTGGAATTTAAATCCTTACAATTCCGAGCTGAGGAGAGAGCTAAGGATAAGCAACACGAAAAGGAGTTATTAGAACTTCAGATAAAGTTGAGTGGTGATAACAGTAATTATATAAATAATAATTTCAACTTGATGACTGCAATAAGGTTAATTCCTTGCTTTATCGAAGAGGATGTGCCCGAATTTTTCACGGCTTTCGATCGTATTACTATTAAACTCTCGTGGCCTCAAGATATGTGGACGACTTTAGTGCAATGTAAATTGAAAGGTAAGGCTCAGCGTGTATACAATACACTTAGTGATGAACTTTCCTCAGATTATGATATGGTTAAATCTTTATTGAATTTGCCAGGAAGAAAGAACAATTTTTTGAGGATTGGCTAAGGAGTAAGGAGGTGGATAACTTTGATAAACTAAAGGAGCTCATCCTGATTGAGGAATTTAAGAGAATGGAGTCTAAAGACCTTAAAATACATCTTGAAGAGCTCAAAATAGATTCTCTTCAAGAAATCGCAATTGCGGCTGACGAATACTCACTAGCTCATCGTCAGGAATCCGTGAAAAGGGAGATCAATTTTGGCAAGGAAGTTTCCCCCCACGACAATTTGAGAAAAAGTAATAAGCCAAAAGAAACAAGCTTTGTAGTCAAAGATGAAAATAACTACTCTGGCGTAGAGAGTAAGGTCAGTAGTGTAATACTGCGTAGTTTTTCCAATAGTAATAGATTTAGTAATAGAAGTACTACCAGTAGTAGTGACACTCTGGAGCGCAGGTCAAATATTACATGTTTTTGGTTAGTCGAAAGGGGCATACCAAGGCAGAGTGTAGGGCAGTGCAAATTACCTTGCTAGCCAAAACAGGGAAGCAATCAATCTGTTAACAGCTGAACAACCTTCAGAAGAAGAAACAAAGTGACTAAAATTTCGTAAGTATATCTTGAATGGGTCTATTTTCATTAACAGTGACAAGAGACTAGGCAGAGGTGTTAAAATTTTGTGTGACACGGGAGCCACACCCAGTTCATTAATTTTAAGAAACAAAATCTGTGCCTCAGGGTTTTGTGTTTGCCAGTAATGATTTTGTGGTCTTGGGAGGTTTTCCAAATACATTAGTATCGTGCCCTCTTGAAACACTTTATTTAGAAGCTGATTATTTTAAAGGTAATGCAAAATTAGCAATAGTGGATACTCTGCCTATTCCTGTAATTGACTTGATTTTTGCTAATGATTTGGTGGTTGAAAATGAACTAAATTTTTTACCAATTTTATCTTTGATAGAGAAAGACTGTCTTTGTGATGGCTCTTTGCCAGAGTTTGGTGATCCTGTTTCCATTGTCACTCATTCTTGTTCAAAGGGGGTAGACTTAAAAGAAATGGATTTAGACTTAGAAAGTGTAAATAGACAGGTAACTGACTTTGTGTCTAGTGGTAAATTGAGTAGTATAATTTTTTATGATGTCGACTGGGAACCTGAGGCCTTGAAGGAAGCCCAATCAAGGGAATTTAATGATATGACTACCGAATCTATTGTAAATGATTTCTCCAAACACTATTTTGTTAAAGAAGATGGTCTACTATATAGGGTCAGTAGAGCAGTGGAAGCTCCTGCTGACCAGATAGAAGTGGTCTGTCAGTTGGTAGTTCCTGAGAAGTATCGGGAGAAATTGTTATGGTTGTCTCATGAGAACAATCTTGCCGGACATTTCGGTGTCCGGAAGACGTTTCAGAAGTTAGCCGAACATTTCTTCTGGCCTGGAATGTGCACAGATGTAAAAAAAACATGTCCACTCTTGTAACACCTGCCAAATCGTGGGTAAGCCAAATCAAAAGGTACCTAAAGCTCCTTTAATTCCAATTCCTGCTGTCGGGAACCCTTTAGGGAAGTTATGGTAGATGTGGTTGGTCCGTTGCCGCAAACACGAAGTGGCAATGAGTATATTTTGTCCATAATAGATAGGATGTCACGTTTCCTTGAGGCTATTCCCTTACAGAGGATAGGGAGTGAGAAAATCATGGAGGCATTAATTGTATTTTTTACTAGGTTTGGTTCTCCCAAGGTTTTGCAAACTGATTGCGGTACAAATTTTACCAGCAGAAACTTTAAAAGGAAGATGGAGGAGTTAGGAGTCAAACATACAACCTCGACTCCCTATCATCCTGAAAGTCAGGGTCAGGTGGAGAGGTTCCACCAAACTTTGAAGAGTGTTTTGAAGAAATTCTGTTTTGAGACTGGTAGGGACAAAGAATTGCCATATGCATTATTTGCTATTAGATCTATTTCAAATGAAACTCTTGGGTTCTCTCCTTTCAATCTAGTCTTTGGTCATAGTGTGAGAGGTCCTCTTGATGTGGTCAGGGAGCACTGGGAAGGGGAAACCCCGGAAATCAATGTACTGGACTACATTTCGAATTTACAGGCTAAACTTCAAAATGCTTGGTCTTTTGCTAAAGAAAATTTGGTAAAAGGGCAAGCTGTAATGAAAAGTAATTACGACATAAAATCCAAACGCAGAGAATTTTCACCAGGTGACAGAGTTCTGGTTTTGCTTCCTATGCCTGGGAATCCTCTCAAGGCACAATTTTCTGGGCTGTGGAGAATTTTAAAGAAAATGAGTGAAGTAAATTACTTCGTGGAGACTCCTGGACATAGGAGGAAGTCTCAACATTGCCATATAAATATGTTAAAACCTTATGTTAGTAGAAGTAGTGAAGAAGTAGAAGTAGAACCAATTTCTTTAGTTGATGTGGTTACCGAAGTTGATGAAAAATTGACGATTGGACCAAATATTTTATCAAATAATTCTGATGTCCTTAATGACCTTTCTTCGAAATTTCAGCATTTGGATCCAGATAAAGCTTCTTCCCTTGTTGACTTAATAAATCAATATAAAGACCTTTTTCAGGATGCACCGGGATTGGCTACTATTTTAGAACATGATGTAGACGTTGGGGACGCTTAACCTATGAAACAATGCCCTTACAGGTTAAATCCCGTAAAAAGGGATATAGTTAAGGAAGAGGTTAAATACATGTTAAACCATAATTTGATAACTCCTAGCGCTAGTCCGTGGAGTTCTCCTGTGGTTCTTGTAAAGAAGGAAGGTGGGCAAAATTGACTGTGTTTTGATTATTGTAAAATCAACGAGGTTACTAAAGCAGATTCTTATCCTTTGCCTCGGGTGGAGGATTGTATCGACCGCATAGGATCCGCTAAATTCATCAGCAAGTTCAACCCATTAAAAGGGTACTGGCAGGTCGGTCTTACTCCTCGGGAAATTTCAGCTTTTGTGACGGGTGATGGACTGTATGAGTGTTTGGTTATGCCATTCGGGATGAAAAATGTAGCCGCCACCTTCCAGAGGTTGATGAACTTGGTAACCTGTGATTTGGAAGGATGTGTTGTCTACATAGACGATGTGGTGATCTACAGTGACGACTGGCCCACTCACATTAAACGAATGAAGGCACTGTTTGGAAAGCTTCGAAAAGCTGGTCTTGTTATAAATTTAAGAAAAAGTTACTTTGCTAGAGCCAAGGTTGTTTACCTAGGACATGAAATTGGATTGGGTGAAGTAGCTCCTAAAAAGGCGAATGTGGAAGCCATAAGGAATTTTCCTGTCCCTACCAACCGGAGAGGTGTGAGAAGATTCCTTGGTATGGTAGGATATTATGACAGATTTATTAAAAATTTATGTGACCTTGCCATTCCTTTAACAGATCTGTTAAAGAAAAATGTAAAGTTTGTTTGGGATAGTAATTGTCAGGCGGCTTTTGAAAAGTTTAAAAGGTGCCTGACAAGCTACCCACTTTTGCGATCCCCCTACTACTCTCCCTTTCTCTTTAGCCACAGATGCGAGCGACAACCGATTGGGTGCAGTGCTTCTCCAGAGAGACCAAGAAGGAATTAACCATCCAGTAGCTTTTCTTCAAATAAAAAATTGTCAACAGCCGAG
>NC_061101.1:34570102-34572012 GCF_015104395.2 Macrobrachium nipponense
GCCTGGGGTCAGTGAAGATTTTACCATCTGACACTTGTATCAACAGCTGCTATTTTATACAAGTAGCAGCTGTCGAAACAATGTCAGGTGGTAGAATCTTCACAAATAAAACAAGATAATAGGATCAACTTTTCCAAAGGAGCCTGGGACTGACCATATAGACAATATCTTCCTTAAGGCAACAATGAAGCAGATTAAGACAATTAACAGAACTAATGTTGGCTTAGCTGTGATCCCAGGCATCACCTAAGGGCATATCTCCCACTATATATTTCGCCAAAGTAACTGATGTCATTCACTACTCGATAAGGGTGGAAGTCAGTCCACCGAAATATGGTCTTTAGCTTTAAAACAGAGTGTTTTAATGGGCCTTTTATACTTGAGATATATATATATATATATATATATATATATATTATTATATATTATATATAATATATAATATAATATACATATAAAACTGTGGAACATTTTCTGTTAAAACAGAATTCCAAGTGATAAAAGGAACACGTAAAAATACCGAAAGGTAGAATGTTGTTGCTATATTTCTAAGAACAACTGTCTCCCTCGACAGGCAGGTATATGAATGAAATTAGAATGGCAGAAAAGCAGTATATATACCAAGAGATCCAGAGGTCAGCTGTTATGTCAGTCAAGTTGATAGCGTCTTAATCTTCTTAATCGCTGGTTGGAGGAAGATTTTATTAATAATATCCGAATCTCAAGCTCCTTTTGAGAGGTTCATTGTATTTCTTTGTTTAATCAGTAATGATTCTACTATATGGCTTTTGAACCGACAATTGCTGCTATATATGATATGTGATAAATTCCAGTTGATTCTGTGATAATCACAGAATAAACAGGAATTTGTCACATGTAATTTAGAGCAGCAATTGTTGGTTCAAAAGCCAGATTGTAGAATCATCGTATCATATATGAAAATGTCCTAGAACCAATGCACTAATATTCCAATGTGCTAACAACATAAATAGACCATCAGGTTAAAACTAAAGAAAACCACTAAATTCAAGCAAAAGCTCCAATTATAGAGTTGACTCTTGACTCTGGGTGAAACTCTATCAAGATATATGACAGAAAGAACCGGGGTAAAATGGTGAATTAAATTTGGCTCTCAACACTATGAAATACTTTTGAGAAATAAACATGCAATAATAAATTTGCATACATACATGCATGTATACATACACACATACATTGGGCAACCGCAGGCCAGCATTGTTTGAACCGAAATATCGCTATTTTTCATCGTAGGTGAAAAGTAAGAGCATATTTGGAATCCTCCTGAAAGGTTCTATCAGTACAATGTCTTTTTTTCTCCTCAACTCATATTAAAAAAGTTAGCATGGCCAGATACCCAGCTCGATATTCGGATCAAACAATGCTTGTCTAAAAGCCATCCCCTAATATCATCGTTATTTTTCATCGCAGAGAAAATAAGAGGATATTTGGAAAACCCTCGTGAAAACGTACTAACAGAATAATGATCTCTTTTTTTTTCTCTACGACTCACAATAAAGAAGTTCTGCAAGGCCAGATATCCGGACCAAAGCAGCACCCGGCTACTAAAACTATATATATCTACTATATGGTCCGACTTTTGGTTCAATTCGGTCCTGTAGCTTCGCCGTCTATAGCGAACATATACACATATACATACATGCATATATACATAGTCCTATCGTCAGCTTTATATATAAGATATATATGACATTATATATATATATATATATATATATATATATATATATATATATATATTATATATATATATATATATATAATATATATATAAATATATATATATATATATATATACATAAATAATATATAGATATATATATATATAATACTATATATATATATATATATTTTATATATATACACACACA
>NC_061101.1:34572512-34577512 GCF_015104395.2 Macrobrachium nipponense
ACATAATGAAAATAACGAAGTTAATTAAATTGTGAATGCAAATGAAAACACAGAAAAATGTGGAAAATACCAAACTGCAAAAAGTATTAATCACACAGAATATAGAATAAAAACACACACTTCAATAAGAAAATGAATAAATGCACAAAACATAAAAATCATTCAAATGAAACAAACACAAAAATTTTCAATGTGTAAAATGTAAATACTTTCTTTCTCTCAAACAATAGCAACTATTAGTTATTAGTTCTCTAAACCATCGTAACCAATAGTTTTTAGTTTCTTACCAAACCATCATAACCATTAGATATTAGTTGCAACTAATAAAAATATAACACACTTTACCTTCTTAGTATACCAATTTTCTTTCTTTGCTGCAGCTTGTTTCACACTCAAAAAACAGGTGCCATTTACACACAAATACAATGTTTGTTCAGATTCCACAAAAACACTAAATAATACTAAATATACTCTAAGAAATATCAAATCTGAAATCTACAAGTTACGAGTGACCATTCAGTAAGTATGAAATCGTTACGTTTACTTTGAAATCAAAGTGCCGTGCGATGGAGAAGAGAGAGAGAGAGAGAGAGTAGAGAGAGAGGATGAGAGCGAGAGAGAGAGAGAGAGAGAGAGAGAGAGAGAGAGAGAGAGAGAGAGATTTGAACGCTTTGAGGATTTGAGCCCGAATGAAATCTTTCAATTCACATAAGAGCTGGGCAGTGGATCTGGCACAAAACGTTTTGGGACACAATTCTTTCCAGGAGCTTCGAATGTGACGCAACTTTACAGACAAACTGAAATCTGCACGTGGCATTCGGCAAAGACATGCGCGTATGAAACGAGTATACATTCATGTACGTACCAGTTCAACAAAGACACGTACCCAATCAAGACAGAAATCGAGAGATAACTAAGATTGACATGTTTTGATAACAACACGAAGACTGCCAGCTCCCTTAATCTACAGGTGATGAAAAGTAACTCAAACAATTCTAGCTTTGAACAGACAAAGATAATCTCTCTCTCTTTACTACGTTATATATTCTTTTACAATATGTTATGCGAAATCTGAGCACACATTTTAAACATCCAAATTCTAAGCTAGCTAGGAATCTGAAAAAATTTTGCCAAAATCTATACATAAAATTTTATACAGTCAAAGAGGGGATATATGCATTTTGAAAGTAGCAATATGTAATATACCTCCCCCCAGAAGATTGTTTATCACGGTGTTGAATCTAACGATTCGCAATGAGATAAATAATCAGCAACTACATTGTTTTTGGCCACTAATGTGCTGCACTCTTAAGTTATACTGTTGCAAGCACAAAGACCACCTGCTCAGTCTTTGATTATGATTTTTCATTCTCTGGATAAATGATAGTGGATTGTAATCAGACAACACTAAAATTTCTTCATTCCTAGGTCTGTTCACATTCACTTCAAACTTCTTCAATGCAGTGATTAAGGCTAAAGTTTCCTTCTCGATTGTCGAGTATACTTTCTGATGTTTTTTCAATTTTGAAGACATGAAGTAGAACAGCTCCAATGCCACAGTCTGACGCATCAACTTGTATCACAAACTTCTTGTTAAAGTCTGGAGCTTGAAGTACTGGTCTTGAAGTTAGAATGGCTTTTACCTTCTCAAAGGATTCTTGACACTCTGGAGTCCAAACACAAACTTAGCTTTGGGACCTAGTTAGTCTGTCAAGGGAGCTACTACGGCTGAGAAATTTGGGCAGAAAAACGACGATAGAATCCAGCCATGCCTAAAAAAATCTCTGTAGCTGTTTCCCTGGTAGTACGTGGGGTAGCCTTACAAATACCTTCTACATTAGCATTTACTGGAGCACGAAGGCCTTTCCCAACTTCAAACCCAAGATACTGCACAGCCTGCCTTGCCTTTAAACCACCCTCTTCTCTAGGTTTTTGACAGTTAATCCTGCCTTTTGTAGTTTCTTGAAAAACTTTCCTCAGAATCTTCAGATTTTTCTTCCCATGTTGTAGAGTAAATCAATATGGTCATCCAGTATACACCTACTCCTTCTATCGATCCTAGCAGTTGATCCATCACTCGTTGAAATGTTGCAGGTGCATTCATCAGACCAAACGGTAGAACAGTATACTGATCCAGTCCCAAATGGAGTAATCAAACGCTGATAGCAACTTGCATTCTCATCTATGGGAATTCGATAATATTCCTTTCAACAAGTCCTATTTTGGAAACAAACTTGGCTTGCCCAATATTTCACATAAAACTGATCTATAAGAGGCAAAGGATAATTATCAGCCACACTAATAGAATTCAGCTTCCTATAATCAGTACACATTCTAGATGAACCATCTGGCTTCTTCACTAACACACATGGAAGAACTGAAGTGACTTGAAAACCTGTTCTGCTACTCCCTGTTGCAGCAAATACTCAACTTTCTTTTTCAAAACATCTCGATGATAAGGTAATAAGCGATAGGCTCTTTGCTTGAAAGTTTTTTTCCATCTTCTTGAACCTTTTATCTCATACTTGGTCAGATCAGCACGTTCTTAGGCACATCTGCAAAAACTTTCTAGGAACTTATAATTACTTCACTTAAGTCTTCACCTTGTTCAACACTCAGGATGTTTCAACTTTCCAAATTTTCCAAAATTGAGAATTTATTCATCTTTGCTTGCGGCTCCCAATTCGTAGCCATCATCGTCTTCGTAGATAACAAAAGTTGGGTTGTGTTACTGACACAGTTTAAGTTTTTAGTTTTCTGAGAAATAAGTTTCAAAAGGTCCCACGTGTATCTTCCTTTGTCTCTTCTTTCTGGTGTTTCAATCACATGGGTTCTATCACTCAACTCTGAATAATCTATTAAGGACCTTGAAATTTATTAGTGAGCGGGGAAATCTCTTGACAGGTAAGAACCTAACACTTGTTGACCAACCCACTAAAACTTCTTAGCTTTAAGTCTTAGCATCATATCTCCCTTTCATTTTCTCTTGACTCACTTTCAAATTTTCTAAAGAGAATTTTCTAATGTCTTTCAACTTTTCCTTAAGTTCTTCACATACTCTCCTTGGGCTTTCCTCTTGATTTCCTTCCCAATTTTCTGCAAGAATCTTCAAACGGTCCCTCTACACTTCTCTTCCAAAATCATTTCATTAGGTGAAAACCCCATACTTTCTTGATAAGCACTCCTACTTCAAACAACATTAAATGGTAAACCACATCCCATTCTCTTCCTGACTCAGAACAATACTTTGTCAGCATACTTTTCAATGTCTGGTGGAACCTTTCTAGGCACCTTGAGTCTCTGGATGATAGGCAGTGGATAACTATTGTTTCACCCCTAACAAATTCATCACATCCTGGAATAACTTGAAGTAAAGTTTGTTCCTCTGTCACTTTGTACTATTTCTGGTATACCAAACTTTGAGAAAAACTCCACAAGTTTTTCAGCAACTATCTTGGCATATATGTTTCTAACGGATCGCCTCTGGATATCTGGTAACAGGACACATTAATGTCAACAGATATTCATATCCTTTCTTTGCCTTTGGCAGCGGTCCAACCATGTCTATCATCACTTTGCTAAAGGGTTCTCCTCTAACTTCTATAGGTTGTAGGGGGGCTTTCTTGATGGTTTCATTCGGTTTTCCAGCTATCTGGCAGGTATGACACTCACGACAAAACCTGCTAACATCTTTGTGAAGTCCAGGCCAGAAAAAATATTTCATGACCTTCTCCACAGTCTTCCTGATTCCCATATGTCCAGACTCATGAGCTACTGCTACCACTTGCTTCCTCAATGGATATGGAATCAAAATTTGATGCTATTCACCCCATGCAGCATCTCCTGGTATATCTGTAGGTCTATACTTCCTCATCAGCAAACCTTCCTTCAGATAATAACAGCTAGGAGTTTGTTGCATCTCTTCTCGATCAACAACTCTGAAAAACAAATCAGCTAACGATGCATCCTTCTTCTGCAAGTCCATTAGCTTCTTCTCTCTTGTCACTTGACCAACTTCAAGGGTTGAATTCTCAATATCTGCTAACTCAGCTACTGTAGTTTCACTGCTGTCTTCAGGAACACTTTGACTACTCGGAGTCTCTTCAGGAACATCAGGTTCTTCTTCTTCGTCGTCGTCGTCTTCTTCATGGGAAATCTCTTCTTGGTCAGCACTATGGGAAACATCACTTCCCTAGAACAATTCTTCTAAGCACAACGATCCTTCACTTGATCTTCTTGGGTGTGTAAATCCTCAGTTTCTTCACTTGCAGTCATAGTTCTCTTCATACTTCTGGTAGTTACACAACTAGGAAACAGGTGGGGGTTACTACTGTAGGACTAATCCTCAACGGTTTGTCTGTCACTACAGGACAAGGAATAAATGGCACACCACCATCTTCATTCCCCAACAGAACATGTACACCTTCCACAGCCAGTGAGTCCTTTACAGCAAAATCTACATTCTCTGTCACCAATTCACATGACAGGTGTAAGCGGCATATAGGAGTTACTTCCTCTCCTCCTATACCCTTCAAAATAACTGAATCTCCTGTGAGACTCTTCTCCAACTGAGGGTGAGAACCACGTACTACCACACTATGGTTACTCCCTGTATCACATAATATCTTGACTGGTACCTGCACACTTCCTTCTTGAGTTGATAGCATACCCTCATAGATATATGGCTTAAAAGCCTCCACACTGCTAAGCCACTCACTGCTTGAGGTTACATTTCCACTGGTTGCTAAACATTCAGCTTTAGTTTCCTTCTTCTCTGGAGTTTGATTCCTTCCCACACTGCTCTTCGTAGTTTGTTTCACCTGGTCACCTTTCACAACTTGACCAACTGGCTTTGACAGCTGTTGATTCCGGTAACACTCTTGACTGAAGTGTCATACTCTTCCGCACTTGAAACAGACAACATTAGGTTTCTGTAACTGTCTTGAAAAATTGGATGAAGATTTCACATTAGCTTGCTGAGTTGTATTACCTTGTGTACT
>NC_061101.1:34582512-34597512 GCF_015104395.2 Macrobrachium nipponense
TCTTGCATCGAGTGGACTCGTCTGCTGCTGATGCATCAATGTCCTTGGATGCATACACCTGACCCCTTTTGGTGGCTGCGGTTGCATTCTCGTGCTTCCAAGTGTACCGAGACCATCGTCATTGTCTACGTCTTGAGTCTCTCGACTAGTTATGGTGACGCCTCTAGAATCATCCTACAAACGGCCTTTGTCTCAAGATTTCTGAGAGTCGTTAGGAGGCCTTTGGTAGTAAAGAAGAGTAAGCTTTCGATTCTGTGTTCTTTTTTTTATCCAAGAATAGACTCATTTCCTTGTGGTTTAGCAATAGTGTCCTGGGACGACTAAAGCCGGAGTGCCATCGAAAACTATCACGTTTACTAAAACTGCTTCAGTGCTGAGATTGTGTTTTGTCCGTACCGTGGGAACATATATATATGTAATGGTTACATTACCGTAAATATTGTGTTCAGTTAGGTTAAGAATTTCTTTCTTTCTTTAATCTCTCACTTATTACTGACTTAGTGCGGAAGTTGTTTTTCTCCCCTTCTCCTCGACACTTTTCTCTAACTATCATTTGAGTGAAGGTTAGCTGTGAGTCTGAATGGGAGTAGTAAGTGTATGTGACTAAGCCCTCAAGCCAATAATTCGAGGATATGTGCAAGTAACTTCTTGTAATAAATTTGGATTTTTTAAGTTCTTTTTGTTTTCTATTACCCCCTCTATAAAGTGTATTTTATTGTCTGTATTGCTGGTAAACTTTACTCTTTAACCTACAAGCTATCGTAGTAAAAGCAATTTTGTTGGAATGCCCAGTAAACGCCTGGACAAATTATTTTAAATTTAAAGCAAAAATGAGTGTTTTTGTTAAATATCTCATCAGAATAACAGAGTTCCCTAACAAACATAAAAATATATATATATATATTATATATCTATATATATATATATATATATATATATATATCTATATATATATATATATATATATATATATATATATATTTTTTTTACGTATGAGCCCGGCTTGAGAGAGCTTGATACGTAAAACAGAAATAATTGAGGGAGAACAGGTGAATTTACTTGAACTTACCGTAAAACGGGTTTATAGTGATAATTTACTCTAGAGGAACAGTCGCCAGAAAACTCAGCTAAATACTTTACAGCTATTTATTTACAAGAGGCTCGTACTAGCCTGGAGAAAAGTAAATGCTACTGGTCCCCACGTGGATTTATAATCTCTCACAAATGGATAATAAATGGCTCAAAATGGAATTTGTAAAAGCTGGTTTCATAATCGTGGGTAATGCAAACACTTGCGGGCAGAGAAGGAGAACTTGGCACGTGATCAGGGAAATTTTAATTGGGAAAAAGGAGGTCCCAGATTAAACAAGAATTAAAAGAAAAAAGGGATTTCTGGCCCAAATTAGTAGATTAATTAGTTCTATAATACTGGGGGTGGGGCAAAGGAACTCTAATGTTTCACTGAGGTATGCAATGACTTCATTTGTCTGGGACGATCACACAAGGGGAAGCATGCGGCCATTGAGCAGTGAGAGGAACAAAGGGATGAGTTCTTTTGGAATGGAAAGTTTTTGAATTGGGAAAATGGGGATCAAATAGGATAATAGGATGCAAGGGACTGGCAATATGCTGTTTCACAAGACGTACTGGATGTCGTGTTCAGTGGATATTTGTAGAAAAATGTGGCGCCCGGCTTCGTCTTAGGTCTGGGTCTCTTGGCGCACCACTAACACCATGGAAGGCAGGTGGTGCGGACATCCGTCCGAGGTCAACGTCTGGAGGACGACTGGGGCAGATCGCAGGTGCCTTGCCTGGTGTTGGGAGTCAGCTTACCCCCCCCACGAGCAGGGCAAATCCTGGAAAACAGAACAACAGCCAGCAGAGGGTTCACAGGAAAAGAGCTTTAAGATATAGGCCTAAGAAGTACCAGTCTGCCTACATCCTTCCCTTCCTTTGGAGATACGTCCCCTAAAGCTGGCAAATAAAGTCTATTTTCCCTTTTCCCCCAACTTAGCAACTCCCTACCCCCTCTGCTGGCGGGTTTTGGTTTCCCGCGTTTACTAAAAATCAGCTGATATTTAGGAGGTGGCTGCCATTTGCCAATCAAACTAATTAATTAATTACTGGGTAGACGAAGAGATCTATAAACGTCACAGCTCCCCCTGTAAGTTAAGAAGGCATTCACTCCCTTTCGGGCGTGAAGGTCTTGGCTTAAATAAGTTGATCGTCTCGACTACCCAGTTCTCCTACTCTAACTTGAAGTTTTTAGAGCAGCGATACAGCTAACTACAGTGACCTACCTAACTTATAGCTGGAGATGCTAAAGTGTTTACTAAACTTAACTTAATCGTAATTTGTTAAATTGTAGCTAGCCTAAGTAATAACTACGGGTTTGCTGTGACGACAGTCTACTCTACCCCTAGATAAGGTTACTTGAAAATTCTACTGGGCTACTACCCTAGTGCCCTGGTACTAATCATTAGCCTAACCTACTCAATACAGTTAAATGGAGACGCAATCATTCCAGAGTGTGGTACGCACAGCAGTGGTTCAGCGACCGAATAGTTAAAGTACATGAGGTTAGGTAAATGATGCGTGAGGATGATGAGTGGTTAGTGCATTACCAGGATGGAAATATAATGAGGTAATTATGACATTTACATGAGTGTTAGTATCACAATTTCTAGGGGTTAGAGGGTTAGTTTTACTGGAAGAGGATCAGCTGGCTACTTCTCTGGGTAGGTGCCAGGATCACTCTGCAAATGAATGTGACACTGTAACCTCAGGCAAAGGTTTCTGTCAACGGAGAGCAGTGGGCTCTTTGGTTAGTTTGTTAATAATTTGTTACGTCCCTTCTTCTTCTTCTTATTCCTCCAGGGCCTGGCTATACCAGTCCTAGGAGTAGACGGAGGCACCGACTCTGGGGTCGTAGAGGTGGAACCTACTGCAGGGGAGGCCCTCACTTCAGCTGCTGCGACAGCCGTCGTAAGGGGAAAACTCCAGGCTGACTCCTTGTCGGGCAGTTCCTGGTTTTCCAGAGGAGGTATGAAGGTAAGGTCTGCCGGAGGTTCATCCTCGGGGCGACAGAAGGTGAGGCTGAAGAAGAATTAGCCTGGGGCTGGAGATTGGCCATGGGCTGCGGTAAGCTCCATGCCTGTTGGAGGATCTCCTGTAGGAGGATCCTTGATTAAGTAGGCGCCGCGCTAGCTCAGGGCCAGGCGCAGAGGTCAAGTTCTGTGGTGGCTCTATATCCAGGCTGGACGGAGCTTGGCACTGCTCAGTGCTGCCAAGTGGCACTGGCAGAGAGTTGAGGTCGACTGGACCTGTGGTGGGTACCGGAGGTGCAATACCTCTCAGCGTGCCCTTGGAAATGGGAGACAGAGGGTACTGTCTCTTTTGGAAGGCTAAGCCTTGTGGAACTTGGACATTGTCCGCTGCTGGTAGTCGGCTAGGGCACCTAGGCCAATTCGTGGAGTGCCCTAGTACGTTGCAGGTTTTGCAACGGAACTGTGAATGATCAATCTCCCTCCTTGGTAACGGGGGAGACAGTTGGTGGACGTACTTCCTGGAGGAAGTAGAATTTCGATTACTCCTTGCTTTGGAGAGATTGGTCGTGGGGTCAGGACCCCTAGGCTTTTTGAAATGCGAGGGAGACTTCATGTCTTGCCCTAGGAGGAGGTCGTAACCTCCTGGAATGTAGCTTGCAACTGCAAGAGTACATACTTTGGAGAAACTTGGTCTGGTGACCCTCAATTGTACGGTCGGAAGGATCAGCTTGATATGGTTGATACCTTCAATGGTTATTAAGTGACGTCTATCGACGTAAGCCCCTCGGGGGATTCGATCTTCCCGTATCAGGGAGATTTGAGCGCCAGAGTCGTCGTAGGCTCTGACATGGCTTGGCGGATAATGGCTTTGGAGGGGTGCGACTGTTATAGGGCCCTTAGCTGGGGGTCCTAGTGAGGAAGGGTTTGTGACTGCCATTGCAATGGCAGGAATATTAAAATTTGCGCACCCTCCATAGTTGGCAGACAAGTGACCCTTGCGGCCACAGTCTCAGCAGAACTTGTTCCAGAACCTCTTCCGTGGCACTGGACGGTAAAGGCCAGATGGCCCCACAGGTTGCGAATCTGTGGAGTCACCAAGGCTGGCAGTGTGCTCTGGCACATGTCGTTGTGAGATGTCCTCTCTCTGTGGCAGGGATTTGAGGTAGGGAGGTTAAGGAATCCTCCATTGCATCACCCTCGGAAACAAGTCCGGGGTCAACTGGTGGGCTTACCTCTTCCAAAGTGGAGGAGGTAGGCGGTAAAATGGTAAGAGGCTGAGAGGATGCGGCAGGAACTTTGGGCTCTGACACTGGGTCAGGGCCAGGTTCACAAATAAAAGGGATGTCTGGGACATCGGAGGCACTAGCCTCTGAATCTAAAATTGATGATTGATTATGAGGCATGCTGCAGGGATCCGGTGCATCTGGTAGTGGGAGCTGCGTCCAGGGGAGATACGGCTTAAGTAGATCTCGGCCCAATATCACCTGATAAACATCATGAAATGGGTCAATTACGCCCAGGCGGCACAATGTGGTTTCTCTGATCTCCTGGTCCAGAAAGGGCATTTCAACATTCAGAAGGACCGAAGGAACAGAATAGAGGTTACCGTCAATCCATTCAAACTGAATTTCTTCGTCCGTCTGGATTTTGGCACCCCTAGGCAATGCCTTTCTTGAAATAAGGGAAACCTGGGCTTTGGTGTCTGCCATGACTTGTACCCACTGATAGGCCGTAGGAGACTGTTCATCAGGCAGGGCTACATGGTAGCCTTGGAGAAGTTCACCCTGGAAGCTCTCCTCCCAAGGTAGAGACCGACTTGGGCACTGGTCGGAAACCACAGCATGCCCACGCACACAACAAGTGGTGCAGAACCTCCGCAACCACCTCTTACCGGGAGTCCAGCTCATGGTCTGGGGCTTAGAAACTAGCCGAGAGATTTCGTCATCTCTGAGAGCTAGCTCATGCTTTCTCTCTTCTTCTCTTTCCTTTCTCTTTGCTTCTCTGGCTTTCTTTTCTTGCAGGCGTGCGGCATTCTGCTGCGCCTTTATCCACTGGTCAAGTGCTGGTCCAGTGTAACCGGCCTCCTTGCCTAGAGTTATGAGGGGTCCGAGCTTCTCTAGCTCTATGGCAAAAAAGTCGCGGGAAGCAGGGGAAGATATTTCCCTTAGGCTGCAGTAGAGGCTCTGATAAAGTTGAAAATAATGGCCAGGAAGGGTAATGGATGGAATGGGAGTGCCTACTGGGTAATGTGGCACTCACTTGGAAATGTGTTCTGCGATAATGGTAATGAAAAAAGTCTGAAAAGACTGGGTGCTCTGTGGCACTTGTGAAGTGTCCTGTAAGTTGGTGGCACTTCTGGGATGGCACCTTCTGAGGAGGTGAGACAATCACATGGAGTGTGTGGCGTACGTCACACTTAAGGGCGTTCCCAACTTGGGAGACGCTAGAATGGGCTACCTGTAGGTCCAATACAAGTGCACGGCACTTTCAGGAGGCGTTCCTTGTTTGAGTGATCCGGGATAGCGGATACACTAATGAATGGGCGTTCCGTAGGACGGACACGCAGGTATAGGGCTACCTGTACGTCTGTACAGGTGCGCGGCACTTATGAGGAGGCGTTCCTTTTGGACAGCACTAGTAGTGCTGGTATTGCGGCACTTCGGGAAGCGTTCCCTTGATTGGGTGATCCGGGATAGCGGATACACTAATGGATTGGGCGTTCCGTAAGGACGGACACGCAGGTTTGGACAGCACTTAAGGCTGGTATTGCGGCCACTTCGGGAGGCGTTCCCTGGTTGAGTGTTCCGAAGGATCACTGACCATTGTACATGGACACACTAATTTCCTTGGGCGTTCCAAAGGAAGGCGGACACGCAGGTTTGACAGCACTTAGGGCTGGTATTACGGCACTTTGGGGAGGCGTTCCCTTGGAGTGGTCCGAAAGATCACTGATCCTCGTACATGGACACACTAAAGAATAGGGCGTTCCGTAGGACGGACACGACTCAGGTTGAATGGCTACCTGTACGGCCTGTACAGGTGCAATGGCACTTATGAGGAGGCGTTCCTTTTGGAGCACTGGTATCGTGCTGGTGTGTCCCGGACACTACATGCAGCTTACTCAAGTATACTGAAGAGAAATAGTACTCTGTTTGGGGCAGAGTGTAATGGTGGAGGAGAGAAAGTAAAAGGTGGGAGTACTTCAGCAGCCAGTCGATGGACAGTGTCAAGAATTAGTGGCACTGTAAAATGGTACACTGTAAAATGGTAAGACCTGACGTGCACTGGTGGTGGCCAGTCCTAAACTGGTAGGCTTCCTTGTCTGGAAGTAATGAATCTGCGTGGCACACTGTGCGGTTTGTGCTTGCGGTATACGCAAGTCTTTTGTGATAAGAGAAAATGAAAAGACCACTCGGGCAACGACAGGTAATGGTAATTTTAGAAATGCTCAGTCCCTCGCTGAAGTACTCGGTAAATGAAATAAATAAATGCTTGCAAACTGCAATGGACACAGGCGCGTACGTATCAAGTTCAGTGTAAATGAAAGACACAAGAGACTAAAATAATGTTAATTCTGCATGCTATAAGTAATGAACGTAGTACTCTTGGCTTCGTGAATAATGGGTTCTGGTTCTCTCTCTCTCTCTCTCTCTCTCTCTCTCTCTCTCTGAGAGGGTGAAAATGATATATGAATGAACTCCCTTGTATTTAATTGAACTAATAATGTTAGTTTAATATGACGCAACTTGCGTTAAATGATTTACTTACGTTAACGTGTAATGAAAGAATTGCTTTGGATAACGTTTTATGAAAATGATAACGTGCGCGTGGTGAACGATTTTTACGTTACTGGTAGCGGCTTGCGCTTATGAAATGATTTGCGTTTCAATATGAATTTACAACAATGACGCGTTTTACGTTAACAATTCTTGTAATTTACTCTTTGAAGATTTACGTTAACTTTACGTAAGTATACTAGGTCCTTGTGACAAGTGAAATGACGGTAAGGATTTTAAGACGAAAATGTTAGCAAACAATTGTAAAAAGAAAAGGTTACGTTTAGTGCGAAGTGAAATGAAACTTTCGCTCAGCGAGCGAGTGAGCGATGCGACGTGAAATGCGGTGAGCAAGCTGGGCAGCGCGGGCTAGCAGAGCGGGTGCAACGATGGCGAATCAGCTGTCTGTAAGCGAAACGATTTACAACACGAAATTCTAATTTCTTATTCAAGGCGAATTACGTTAATTCTCTGGCAGGAAACGATAAATACTAGTACCGAGATTAATATTATTTACGTTAAACTTTCAAGACTTACGTTACTTTGCTTAAATCGTTGAGATAATGCTTAAAGGGATAAAAACATGGCTGCCGCTTTGTGAGAAACGAAGGTTGGTTGGGACAGCGCAGGCGCGAAGCTGACAAAGCTGGCCTGAGAGAGCGGTTACCAACACTTGGAATGAAAACTAAGTTAAAATGAATTCCCCTAACCTATCACAGACAAAAGAATTGTACACTTATTTTCCCGTAACTATTAGTAGAATACTCCTAACTAGCTAGGCTTTCTAATACAGCAATAAACCCTGGCAGAGCACTTCCTAGTTTGATCTGGTACTTTCTAGCATCTATACACACGTGTTCTGTCTCGTCAGACGAGGACAGTACAAAGTAACAGAGAATTCGCGGGGCAAAATGTTTGCTTGCCGCTAAAATAAAGCTCTGGCGCTTTCGCCGTTACAATAATAATATTTCTACTTACACTCTTTTAAACACTTCGTAAATAAAAATACTTAAACGTACCTTAAGCTAACATTTGTTACAAAATAATCATATTATGAATGAATGGTATACCTTACCGTGAGCCAGTGTGTGTCTTCTGCGCAAGTGTGCTTTGTTTTTTTTTCGCTTGAAAAACATTTACATTCGTTTTACGAGGGATAACGCGATTTACAAGCTTTTTTTTAAGCAAGCCCAGATTCGATGCTGGCAAGCAGTCGCCATTTTTACGTATGAGCCCGGCCTTGAGAGAGGCTCGATACGTAAACAGAAATAATTGAGGGAGAACAAGGTGAATTTACTTGAACTTACCGTAAAACGGGTTTATAGTGATAATTTACTCTAGAGGAACAGGTCGCCAGAAACTCAGCTAAATACTTTACAGCTATTTATTTACAAGAGGCTCGTACTGGTCTGGAGAAAAGTAAATGCTACTGGTCCCCACGTGGACTTATAATCTCTCACAAATGGATAATAAATGGCTCAAAATGGAATTTGTAAAAGCTGGTTTCATAATCGTGGGTAATGCAACACTTGCGGGCAGAGAGACTTGGCACGTGACTCAGGGAATTTGGAAAAAGGATCCCAGATTAAACAAGATAAAAGAAAAAGGGATTTCTTGCCCAAATTAGTATTAATTAGTTCTATAACACTGGGGCAAAGGAACTCTAATGTTTCACTGAGGTATGCAATGACTTCATTTGTCTGGGACGATCACACAAGGGGAAGCATGCGGCCATGAGGCAGTGAGAGGAAAACAAAGGGACGAGTTTCTTTTTGGAATGGAAGTTTGAATTGGGAAAATGGGGATCAAATAGATAATAGGATGTAGGGACTGGCAATATGCTGTTTCACAAGACGTACCTGGATGTCGTGTTCAGTGGATCTTTGTAGAAAAATGTGGCGCCCGGCTTTGTCTTAGGTCTGGGTCTCTTGGCGCGCCACTAACGCCATGGATAGGTCTAAATGGAAGGCAGGTGGTGGGACATCCGTCCGTAAAGGTAAACGCGGAGACGACTGGGGCAGATCGCAGGCGCCTTGCCTGGGTGTTGGGGGTCAGCTTAACCCCCCCACGAGCCGGGCAAATCCTGGAAACAGAACATACAGCCAGCAGAGGGTTCACAGGAAAAAGAGCTGAAGATATAGGCCTGAGAAGTACCAGTCTGCCTACATCCTTCCCTTTGGAGATACGTCCTAAGCTGGCAAGAGTCTATTTCCCCCAACTTAGCAACTCCCTACCTCTGGCTGGTGGGTTTTGGTTTCCCGCGTTACTAAAAATCAGCTGATATTTAGAGGAAATGGCTGCCGTTGCCAAATCAAACTAATTAATTAATTACTGGGTAGACAAAGAGATCTATAAACGTCACAATATATATATATATATATCTATCCATTCAGGAAATCACAGACAACCACATCAGTAGAGACATTTATTGAGACGTTTCGCACATACAATGTGCCTCTTCAGTCTGTCGAGATAAAAACACATACATATTAACATTCAATAAGAGCAGGATTCTTAATATATTAAAAAAAATACAAGACTAAAATTAACTTAAAATTGACAAAAAATAACTAAAAATTGACAAGTAAAAACGAAAAAGTAAAAAGTACAAATAAAAAACAAATACCAAGGCGCAACCAACCGTTAGCTGAGAAGGAAGGAGGTAGAATGACTAGACTTGGGCAAGAAGTTAAAACGTTGACTATGCCAGATAAAGCGGAGAAGATGAAACTCCACTATTCAACGAGGGAACAAGACATTTGATATATAATGACTCTAGAGTGGTTAGGTAATCAGAGTCTTTAACTGTGCCTAAAATAGAGAAGTGTTGTTTCTTAACCTCTATCTTGCAATTGATTGCGTGATTTTTTATGATTGAGTGTTCAGGCCTACTTAATTTTTGACCCGTCCTAAAACTCAAGCTCATGTGACTGTAGTATCTCATCTGCAGCAGCCTCCTGTTTAAAAGATGAAGTTCTGTGTCGTTATGTTCGTCCTAAGTCAGGTAGGAAAGAGGAAATCGCCGAACAATTAGTGGTTCCTAGGAAGCTTCTTGAACTAGTTTTGAAGTTTGTGCATGATGAGCAAGAACATTTGGGAGTAAATAAAACTTTCAGGTTATTTGTAGGGCATACTTTTGGCCTAAAATGAGAAGTGACGTGAAGAGGTATGTTTTAAGCTGTCATGAGTGCCAAATTGCCGGGAAACTGAATTAAGTAATTTCCAGAGCTCCATTGTGTAATATTCTTTCAGTAGGTGAACCTTTTGAGAATGTAGTTATCGATATGGTTGGACCATTGCCTAGAAGTAAAGGAGGGAGTATATATCTGTTGACAATCATTGATAGACTAACTCGCTATCCAGAGGCGATACCCATAAGAAGCTGTAATGCAAGGACTGTAGTTAAATGATTGTTAGATTATTTTTCTAAGTTTGGTCTGCCTCGTACTATATAGAGTGATAATGGTAGTAATTTTGTATCCAAATATTGCAGGGATAGAATGAAAGAGTTAGGCATTAAACCTGTAACTTCCACACCTTATCACCCCGAATCACAAGGAATTGTGGAGTGGTTTCACCAAATGTTAAAGAGTTGTTTACGAAAATTGTGTAATAACTTCGAACACGACTGGGAAGAAAAGTTACCTTTTGTTCTGTTAGCTTTAAGGTTGTCACCGAACGACACTACAGGATTTAGTCCTTTAGAGCTGGTTTTCGGTCACACTGCTAAAGGTCCTTTGGAAATGTTCAAATGTAATTTAATGCTTAAAGAAGGTAGAGAAGACTACATAACTAATCTAGAGTATTATAAAAACAATTTAAGAGATAGTTGGCAACTAGCGAAGGAGAACGAGAGTGGAAGTCATGGGGAGACTAAACGGAAACATGGTCTTTGAGCGAAAGAGAGAAGTTTCTGTGTGGGAGATAAAGTTTTAGTATTAGTGCAGAAAGAAGGTCCCTCTTTATCTTATAAGTTCGAAGGTCCTTTTTCAATTTTGGAAGAGAGAGGAAATCAAAATTATTTAATCGATGTGGGTAAGCGTAGAGCAAAGTGGCTGCATGTAAACTTGCTCAAGAATTACAAGGAACACCCCGTGCCGTGGCCACCGCCCGTGCCCGTAGTAACGGTGTCACTGAGAGAAATTAGTTTTGAGAAAAACTCAGAGGTGCTTAAGAATTTCCAAGATTTTAATCAGAGTTCAGAAAACGATAAATTAAGAGGAAAGGATAATGTTATAGCTGATAGCCTCTCTAGAGATTTTTCAGAATGAGTAGCCTGATAACCATTTTCTATTTTGGCACGAGTGTGTGAGTGAATGGAGAAGTGTGCGTGTTTAACTGGATTAAAGCTTTATGCAGAATTGTTCCCTTGCTGTTTGATTCTTGTTTCTTTAAAAAAAATAAAATCAGTTGATTTCATTTTTTTTTCTTTTGGGGGAACGTGTCATGGTAATTGCTCTATAGCGGAGAATTATATAATAAAGGAAAGGAAAATGCATCTTCTTCAAGTAGATCTGCCGCAAGGATGCATTCGCGCACATGTTGGAGGCTCCTGTTCTCATGATTGTTCTAGAATCTCCAGGTGGGATATGGAACTCAATAGGTGCCTACGCGTCTATAGAAACGCCGCGTATTATGATGTAACATTTCATCGAGATCCTTCTAAAAAGTTCCTGTCGGGAGTCTGTGACGTTCGCTGTTATGCTCCGCCCCCTTTCAGCCCTACCCCAGATCACTGTATATATATATATATATATATATAATATATATAGATATATTTATATATATATATATAATATATATATAGATTCAATATCAAAAAAACACTGTATCGTACTTCTAAGAATTCAATAGAGGGATCCACAGTAATATCCTTGTTTATCTAGATATAATATATACAAAGCTTAAAGCTTTCGTCCATCCTCCTGTGACTTGATCACTAAGCTTTGCTTAGTGATCAAGTCCACAGGAAGGATGGACGAACGCTTTAAGCGTTTGTATAAACATTATATCTAGATAAACAAGGATATTACTGTGGATCCCTCTATTGGATATATATATATATATATATATATATATATATATATTATATATATATATATATATATATATATATATGCCCTGAGGAAGTATGAGAGATTACAAAATTTACAAGGGATACCCTCTCCCTTATTATATTCCCAATAGTATTTATAGCCTAGTTTAAGTGTCATAACAATTCCATCACATTTAGTTGCAGACTTTCTATAAATAAAACGTGTATTGTTACTAATATAATCATAATGAGACACACTGTACTGCCATTACTCATGATTGCCCTAGCCTTCTGAATGTTTCATCCTTCCCTTACTCTTGCCATGTGTGACTTTATTTTCCTCATACTATCTGAATTGGTGTAATCTATAGATTCTTTATTACACCCTTGTTTAGCTAATTCATCAACAACATCATTAAAATATATACCACAATGTGAGGGTATCCAGACGAATTTTACACTGTAGCCTGACGCTTTTATAACAGAAACGTACTCTTTGCATTTGGTAACTATTCCATCATCAGAAGGTACTTTTGCATTTAAAGCCAAAAGAGCACTCTGACTGTCAACAAAGCCTATTATAGATTTTTCCTTATTTATTCCAGATTTCAAACACCCATAAATAGCAAACAGCTCAGCAGTGGTAGATGAGCTGTGATCACCAATACGTTTAGATATTCTCTCCTCTGTGCTAATACCAAATTTAAAATATTCTCTAATTACAACACCAAGACCAGCTCGACATCCAATGACAGAACCATCACAATACGCATGAATCACGTTATCCCTAGGGTGCTGAGATATCTTCTCCGAAAACAGCTGTTTAAGTTCATGGGGATTGTTGTCTCTTTTTCTCAAATCAAGTCGTTCTATACTTATATCACTCTTTCTCAGCAATTCAAGGTTTTATTGGGCGTGAATTAGGCAAGGTACACAGAAATCAAAAAACATTATAGCCACTCAATATTTTACAAAGCCTTCGTGAATATTCAATACTTTTGAGATGCCTATCATTTTGTCTAATCAGTCACATCGTGAAGTAAACATGAATATTACTTCAGATACTACTGCAACAACAATTCATCCTCTTACCAATGTACACAGTCAGGACAATTTTTCACCCTTCCGCATAAAAGTGAACAGGAATGAAACTCCGATTAAGAAAGTAGAAGTATCTCGTATGAAAACATTTGCAAATTACATTTCACCTACTCCTATGCTCTACGGGACAAAACTATAGACATCAGTGGAATGAAATGTGACTGTGTGTTCATTAAATAATGCTCCTTTTACTTAATTATGCTTTACAATATAAGGAAATCAAAACGAACAACAAAGAAAATAATCTTCTTCGTTATATTTCATTACCATCATGTATGCCCCCAGCAAAACATATTACCGACAACAACGATAATAGTTATAATGAGTTATTATGGATCGCCATCGACAATTAGACCACGCTTTCCCTTAGACTCCTCAATTACATTTCCCCGTTCAGCGAAGAATGAAATGAGATTTGAAGTTAAAAAGGTGAAGCTGAAATAATGAGATGAAAGGTGATGACTGCAGGTGCTTCGAAAGCAACAACTAATGAAGTCATCAATTCAACAATTCACATTCCCAATTACTGCTGTCATTTTCAACATACGATTTCCCCTCTTCTCCCCTCTTATCAAAAACTGCATTTTAAATTTTTACGACCAAAATGAAACATATGCAACAAAACAGGTGTTGGTTTTATACACACAATGTACAGATATTTCGCGCAAGCAACGGAGAGTAACGATTTTCACTTTACTTCAGGCAAACTACATACAGTGCAAGAAAAGATTACAATGACTCTCCTTTACACACAGCAACAATGCCTGACCGGGTATATCGGTGAGCAAGAGCCCGTGCTGACACAAGGTCAGCTTAATCAAAAACAACAACATCAGGAGGAACAGCTGTTTAGGATTACATCTGGCGAGGTAAAGATTATTGACAATGTGTACTTTCGCTTTAAAATCTTCCTCGCGATTCTAGAGCAGAATATAGTCAAGAAAATATAGATTTGGTTTTAATCAGAATGCTCTTCCTTTAAAAATTAAGATGAATTTATACTCATTCTGCACAAGATCTTTGAAGGATTTTCAAAAAAGAGAGTAAAATTTGCCATTAATCCAGATTAGTGTTTTCAATTCACTCTTGTTTCGTCTTAGTAACCGAGTTAATCGTAGACAACCAGCTATCACTTGAAGATTTATCCAAATGTAATGACCTTATTCAGCATGAAAATGGTTATATGCCCTTGAGTAAAGGCAAAAGATCTTGCATTCAGTTGGTTCACTTTCCTCGTGGCCACATACTTTGCTTATATTTTATAGCATGTTGTTATTCCCAAGGAGGTTAATCTAATCTCCTTAGTTTTTGCTGTGATAGAAATTAAATAAACATTATATATATATATATATATATATATATATATATATATATATATATATATATATGTGTGTGTGTGTGTGTGTGTGTGTGTGTGTGTGTGTGTGTGTGCGCGCGTGTGTAAATAAATTCTTTTCTTCTAACAGGATACGTCTTAAGTGTAAAAAGCACTTCAACCCTTCCTTTAGGTGATGCCTGGGGTCAGTGAAGATTTTACCATCTGGCACTTGTATCAACAGCTGCTATTTTATACAAGAGCAGCTGTCGAAACAATGTCAGGTGGTAGAATCTTCACAAATAAAACAACAAGACAATAGGATCAACTTTTCCAAAGGAGCCTGGGACTCTGACCATATAGACAATATCTTCCTTAAGGCAACAATGAAGCAGATTAAGACAATTAACAGAACTAATGTTGGCTTAGCTGTGATTCCAGGCATCACCTAAGGGCATATCTCCCACTATATATTTCGCCAATGTAACTGCTGTCATTCACTAATCGATAAGGGTGGAAGTCAGTCCACCGAAATATGGTCTTTAGCTTTAAAACAGTGTTTTAATGGGCCTTTTATACTTGAGATATATATATATATATATAATATACATATAAAACTGTGGAACATTTTCTGTTAAAACAGAATTCCAAGTGATAAAAGGAACACGTAAAAATACCGAAAGGTAGAATGTTGTTGCTATATTTCAAAGAACAACTGTCTCCCTC
>NC_061101.1:34599544-34604544 GCF_015104395.2 Macrobrachium nipponense
TACACACACACATATATATATATGTGTGTGTGTGTGTGTGTGTGTGTAATGTGTACATACTTATATATAGTACATATATAAATGCATCAACAAAATCCATAACAAAGTTTGGAGTCCAATTCCCAAGTTCAAAGACCCATGAAAAGCATCAAAAGGAGGGAGGCTAAAATACGTGTGTGTGTGTATGAGGGGGCCGAGCCAAAACCCCTCCCAACCTTCCTACTGTGAATACGAGAAAAAGGACGCTTTAATAGAGTTTCATATTTATAAACCCTACCTGACCTTGCGAGGGCCGAGTTGCCAAGGATGAATTATTCGCGTAGACTCGTCGTCTCTTACACCTTTAGACTAACATGGCCATGATGATGATGATGATGAAGCCTCGCTTTAGTCTTCCTAAATAAAGGACGGGCCTGACTTTGCTCTCTACTTTTAAGGGTAAGACTGAATTCGTTGGTTCCTTATGATTCTTATTTTCTAAGTATGTTGTTCTTGTATCATTTTTTTTTGAAGGGGTGGGGCGGAGGATATGATAGTAACAAATGTATTAATATACATATATATACAATCTTTCTGGCAAATCTCTCACTGGCACTGTCAAGTGATTCAGTTAAAAATAATAAAATACATTTATTTTACACCAGTCAAAAAAGGTGAGATAGTGCCTTATCAAAACTACAATATACATACGTACACACACACCACACACACACACACATATATAAATATATATAATCCTATTTCATATACATATTTTATTTATAGTATATATAAATTTGTATGCGTCTGTTGTATAATAAGCATATTTTATAAAATTTAGGAAAAAATACGCTCGGCGCATTATACATTTCTGATTTCAATGGAAAATAGGTTGAGGCAACTAAAGAAACCTCCAGCCTTCCTACGGAGCCACTTCATTTCCCCTTCCTCAATGGAGAATGGTAATGGAAGTTCCATGTCGCACAACTACAAAGAGCTATAAATATCGATGCTCCGGAGAGGGAACATTTCCATAATATTCATATGGACCATGTCACAAACATTAAGCCTAAATATATTCCATGAACACATCACCTCACATGACCATCTGTGGGGCAGATATCACAGGGGTAATAAAGTCATCCAAAAATCAATTCTCAGAAACTTGCAACAAGTCTTAGGAGTTTGAATTTGAACGGCAATGGCTCACAATGAGACCAGAGGCTACAGTGCCTGACACCGAAAAAATATATCTAAGATTAGTCGACGTAGAACTTCCCACAGAAAGTGAAGATTAGTGTTGTAAGTTCTGGGGCTTTTTACGGGAAGTCATCAACTATGGACTTCAAGACGTCCACTGGACTGATAATAGTTTAATCTACAACTTTTTTGTTTCACAAAATGTGGATTCATTATCCTAAGACTTTTCACATGATGTTCGGCTACATATTCTATTTCCTTCGAGTTAGGTCATCCTTGAACTTTTTAGAACAATTCAGACAAGCTTATCTAAGGTGTTCGTAAAAATTCAGACAAGCTTATCTAAGGTGTTCGTAAAAAGTTAAGCTTTGCAGATGTTAGAAGCTGTTATTCGTAAAAGGACGATTGGTTATTTCTAGTAATTTTTGGTTGAAATTACACTACTATTCAGAAGTAAGCTAGTTATCCTAAAGCTATTCCATGAGAAGTTCTTTGGTAGTAAACTGTAGGTTTGCCATCATGATCAAAAGCTTTTTCACAGAAAATTATAGCAGTTGTCTTAAGACTTTTTAAGGCTTTCATAAAAACAAAAGCAGACTTCTAATTCTTAGCTTTTGCCAGAGGTTACAAACATTAGCTAAAATATTTCTATAACATAAAATAAACAACAGAAATTATCACATTTTATTCCGTATAATAACTGATCAAATATTTCTACTTGATATCAAGGTTTCAGCAAAAAAAAAAATAAATAATAAAAAATATCAATGTTGGAAAATGTGAACACAAACGAATGCTATATACAAAATTATAAAGAAATACATTTTTCGTGTATCAAGTATGTCTACTCGTAGACGTAAAGGCCCTTTCTTTAGATACCTCTTTCAGTCACCAATCAGACCCTTTCTCTCCTCCTTTCTCGAAATACTTCCGAATGTAAAGGCTTTCCATGAATCTATCATCCTCCATTCTTTCCACATGACCGAACCTTTGCCATAGTTCTCAACAACTCCGCTCTCCTTATACCACATAAGAAATTCCTCTACACATTGCCAAGCGCCCCCCCCCCCCCCCCGGTCAGTGCACCTCACATGGTTGGCTGTAGGCATTACTTGAGGTTCTTTGCAGCGTGCCCTCGACGCCTGGATGCAACCCCTTTCGTTCCTTTTACTGCACCTCCTTTCATGTTCTGGATCTTCTTTCTTACATTCCACTCTCTCCTAACAATTGATTCACGGTGCAACTGCGAGGTTTTCCTCCTGTTACACCTTTCAAATCCTTTACTGTCAATTTCCGTTTCAGGGCTGAATACCTCATAAGGCCCAGTGCTTGGCCTTTGGCCTAAATTCTATGTTCAGTTCAGTTCTACAGTTTTCACCTTCTTTCTTTCATTAGCGTCCAAGATCCATACTTTACTTCCATAAAGGAGAGTTGATTGAACCATCCCTTCATACACTACAACCTTGGTTTTAAAATGCACTCCAAGACTCCTCCCAATCTTGCACGCATCCTACTACCACTCTTGCTTCGCCTATTCTTGCTCCATCATCCATTTTTCAATTTACCTTCATAATCTTGCTCTTGCTCGTATTTGCAAACCCTTTCCAACTCTTTTACGAGCTTCTAATTTTTTTCCCATTATCCCTAAACAATGATATCATCTGTTAACATAAACTAATCCACCCTCCATTCATGATCCATCTTCTTTCCCCATAACTTTGGAACTAAATTGATCGTCAATTCTCTTACTTCGAATCTAATCATCCAAAATGACTTTTAAAAAGCTGCGGAGACAAAGTAAATCTTTACATCAGACCCATTTTCCTACCGAAGCAGTCACATTTTATTTAGCAAAACATCATTAAACCTTTTTAGCACTCTCGACAGTTTATCCTCTACAGCACGCATCCCATCAACACATCCCACACTGCCTATGTCAGTTCTATCACAAGCCCTCTCTAGGCCCTTTTAACTTGTCAATTTCTTCATACTGTTTGAACATGCTTGTCACGACCAAGCCATAAGATCCAAATAGTGAAATCATGAAGAAATGTTTCCCAGCCACTTGATCCACACACACCTCCTTGTTCTACAACCATTCTTCCTTGACCACACTTACTGGTATCTGTCTTATCTTCTCACTACAAATTCTAACAGGCTTTCCTGGTATACAAAATAAAGTTACATCCCTACCATTCTTAGTCTCCCATATCACCCTTCAACTTTTATATTCTTTTGTACCTTTCCTTCATCCCATCATGACTGCCATTACCTACTACTATACCACAGCAACTCACGTTTATACTATCAGCTCAAGGTGTCTTTATTTTATGCCCTCTCAATCACCTTTGTTATATCCTTCCTTAGCAATAATTTCCTGAAACATTTTCAAAATCTTGCTGTCCTATTCAATTCTTGTATAACTCAGCTCGCCCTCTCCCATTTCCCCTTCTCAATAAACCTTCAAAATAGTCCATCAACTCAAAAATGAATTCTCCAGTCAGCATCTATATCAGTTTGTTCCCTTTTTTTCTTTTATTCAGGAAAATCTCTCTGAATTTGCTTCCTTGAAGAAAACTTGATTCCACTTGAAGTCTCTGCTCACCTTCCAAGCTTTTTTACTTTTTGTAATACATGCCCTCTTTCTCTGTCAAATTCTAGGTCTCCTTATCCATCTTTCTATACACATAACCCATCCTTCTGTACACATACGTGCAATTTTACCACTTGTCTAACTCTATTGCATCCAGAATAACTTTATCCAACCACTCACTGTTTTTATTCCCATCTTCCTAAACTTACAAACACTCTCTGCGGACTCTATATCCGCATTATGGATTATAAACACTTTTCGTATATGCCTTCATCTTCTGTCTTTAACCCTTTCCCATTTTCCATAATTTTTCTATTTATACGCAATTCTCTCTTCGTATGCTTTGCTGTTACAGCTAAATTTTCCATTTTTCTTCTTCAACCTGAACTCCCTTTCCAACTGAACCTCAACAAAGTTATGATCAGATATACTTCCAGTCACTCCTCTTTGCCACGATATTCATCAACTTGCTCTTTCTTCTGCTCTCAAATAACATAATCTAACACCCTCCACGTCATTATTTTTTTTCTTTCAATATGAACTTCTACTTGTCTTTACCCCAACTCATTTTTCATCAATATGCTCTTTAGCTGTTTTCTCTCTTTTCTTGGTTACCATTTACAGCTACATTTTCACCCGTTCCTCCAACCTGAACTTTCTGTCTTTTATTTTATTTCAACTAAAATAATAACCAGATATACCTCAAGCTGCTCCTCTTCTCACCACCAATAATTAACTGCACTCTTCTATAGTATACTCTGGACTAACATATAACCTTCAACTCTTTTTAATCATATTTCCTCTTTTCCAAATATTCTGATAATTGTTTTCTGTGCAAGCCATATATTTCTGACAATATGGGCTATTCAAAGCACATTACTAAGAGATTATTTCATTCTCATTTACTCCCGGAAACCCTGTATCTCGTACAATCATCAATTCCAGTGTGACTACATGCAGTTTTCTTTTCTGTGTAGAACAGGAGTCTCATGGTAGGGAACTCCGAATTTAGACTTGCATCGTCAAGACGTCAAGGCGGGACAAGTCTTTCTTACTAGTGAGCTTAATTAAAAATGTCTCTAAGATTAGGGATTGACGTCTTGAGTACCTCTTTAAATACCATTACTTTTTACGGTATACATTCACTAGGGAGGTTAATTATAATATAACATAAACACACACATATATATATACATACCATACTATATATATATATATATATATATAT
>NC_061101.1:34609544-34612044 GCF_015104395.2 Macrobrachium nipponense
GTTGTGGAATCTTCTGATCGCCAAATTTCAGGTATCGATTTTACTTTCTATTTCCTTATTTTAATTTATAACCTTTTCCTGTCACTTGACTTGGCCGGCACACTGATTTCCCTGTGAAGCCCTTTTGGGATTTTAGTCTGCTGACTTTGTCCAAAAAGGGTTTTCGGCAGAAGTTTTAAAGAAAGAAAGAGATAAAGTTTTACCAATATGTACTGTGAGACAGATTGTCATAAAAAATTACTGGGCGATTCAAAATTCAATTTCTGTCGGAGAGAAACGTCTTAATAACTTCTACAACACAGGCTGATCACATCAACGTTTCTGCTCCTCACTCCAAGTATATGTATATGTATTCTTCATGGATTCTAATGTCAATCCATATCCTCGCTTTAGACTGTGTCGACCTTCCTGAAGAACAAGTTCTCTCTCTCTCTCTCTCTCTCTCTCTCTCTCTCTCTCTCTCTCTCTCTCTCTCGGGATATCCCTTTACACGAAGATTCTAACTCCCTCAGGTAGGAGATCCTTCCGAGACTGACTCAAGACACGATACTGGGGAGTTAATCTCGAGCGCAATCCAGGGTGATCTAGCTATACTAGACATTGATCCGTTTGCTATTCCTATGAGCACATGTATATATCTAATATGCACACAAGTTAGAAATTAGAAATGCATGATTCTAGAATAAATATAACAACCAGAATGACGTGATGCATGATCCTTATGTGCATCACTACCCTAATATATTCTCTTGCATTTCAACACATTTCTGTCTATTTATTAATTCATCAATTGATTTTTTTAAATCGGAGAGATCTCTTCTTTCTATATTTAACGTCATATTCTTTGGACACTTGAATTTCAAGTTAATGGTCGCTGGGGGCTTGTTCCGGGTGACTAGGGTTCATCTGAATAAGAATAACAATAATAATAGCTTTTATCACAGCAGCATCAAATTAATTATTGGTTAAGAGATGATGTACGACATTACGTTGAGAACAGATAAATATAAAGTTAAGCATATCTTAGTTTTACCAGACCACTGAGCTGATTAACAGCTCTCCTAGGGCTGGCCCGAAGGATTAGATATGTTTACGTGGCTAGGAACCAATTGGTCACCTAGCAACTGGACCTACAGTTTATTGTGGGATCCGAACCACACTATATCGAGAAATGAATTTCTATCACCAGAAATAAATTCCTCTGATTCCGCGTTGGCCGAGCCGGGATTCGAACTTCGGACCACCGGATTGGCAGCCGAGCACGAAAACCACTCGTCCAGCGAGGAACTCCAGATAAATATAAATTAAGATAAAGTCAAGCACTGAAACTTGATTCAAAAAGCTTTATTTTTATAAGTAAAAATAAATTTGTTGCTTGTACGCGATAACTCACTGCACGAAGCCCACACTAGATATGAAAAATCAAGCCGAGAAATCCGCATCTGAAACCATAAATATTCATAACGTTTATAAAAATGACAAGGGATTAGGGCCTTCCGCAAAATTTGAATCGATGGCAACATTGCTGTGTTGCAAGGAAATTGTCATATGTTGCAGTTCTGCAATCATATTCATGACTGGCGACCCAAAATACTACATTGAACGTGGTTAGAAGGAAAAATCACATGAATTAGATTAAAGGTCGTTGTAACTAGCATAAGGAATAATGATCCAATTGTAAACACTCCTTTTCATCTACGGGCTGCTCTATGAGCAAGAGTCTGTTATGGCACAAGCCCAGCTTTAATCTTCAACAACAATCCTTTTTGTGCTAAAGCAGAAGGTATCCAAAAAATTAACTGCTTTTTCAGCCCTTTCTATAAACAAAGGGATTAGATTCCATCATTACCACAAAGATATATCAATCAAACAAATTACTAGCTTCTGAAACTATTTGAGAAAGGAAGCCAAGAAAATCTTTCTTACATCAAATAGAAGAATTCTTACTTGGAACCTCAGGTTACTGTCCCTAAAAGAATAGATAATCTAATAACAAAATTCCTATCAGAGAATGGCGCTACAAAATAAATAAATAAATAAATAAATAAATAAATAAATATATATATATATATATATATATATATATATATATATATATATATATATATATATATATACACACACACAATGTGCGTGTATAAGATAACCCACTTTACTACCACTAAACTATCACAAAAAGAAATGCATAAAACAAAAAACAAAAAAATCTTGTTACTAGACAAACGCGAAGCTAAATGGGATGGTCTATAAAGGCCGAGCCTTCGGTATGATAACATAATAGTGCAATATTCCCCATACACGGGAAAGGGCGGTTATCTTCGCTCTTGACTGACCTTTTCCCAATCAAACGTCGACGCCACCAAGAGTACAGGATGTGGCAGAGTGCTAAACCTGATCTCACCGAGCGTGGATGCCTCATAGTATTCCTTATAATAATAACCAGATCAAAATATATCGTCTTTCATAGTTATTATTATATTACAACGTACATTTGACTGAC
>NC_061101.1:34614544-34624544 GCF_015104395.2 Macrobrachium nipponense
ATAATAATAATAATAATAATAATAATACACAAACCTGTAGCAAATGAATTATGACTGAATCGATATAAACAATGTGGAGAACGTTGAGGATGTACGTATGTTACAGAAAATTAGTTATTGAGGGCAATATAACTTTTCCATGATGGAAATGAAGCACGAGTCAGAATTTGTGGGTTACAAAGTTTGGCCATAGACAAAGAGGCAGGCATAAAATTGTGAGATAAGAAAATGAGTCGTGAATGGAGATGTTTGCAGTTGATAGAGCGCTAACTGAGTTTAGCAGATGAGTCCGTTAGAGTTGACAATAAGAGAAACCCGAGATATAGCTATGGGGGTAAATTGAAACCAAAAAGATGGATTAATAAATAGTTAGTGAATGAATGAAACTTGCAGTAGATTTATATAGTTGTTTTAAAAGAAATTTCTGACTCACATCGAGATCGAACACGGGTCTTTCATTTGAAAGGCAACTGAATTACATAGGTCATAAAAGAATTTGGAACTTACGCACCACTGTATCTAAAGCTTTTACCTCGGCAGGCTACCTACACCATCTGGTGTTCCCAGGTGGTCACCCATCCAAGGACTGACCAAACCCAACTTTGCTTTACCTCGTTGATCGGAGAAGCTTTGCTTTTATCGTGGCATAGGTAAAAACCTTAGGTACAGTGGTGCTCAAGTTCCAACTTCTTTCAAATGAAAGACCTGGATTCGGTATCAGTGAGTCAGAAATGTATTTATGTTCCACAAGTAACTGTGAGTTGATTACGTCTATCCTGCATGATGGCAGGATGAGAGAAGAGATGGGTCTCAAAATTTGTGAAGCAATGAAGTTAGCAGCCCGTATACAAAAGTTTCACAGGAATATTGGAGTGTCTATGGAAGTAATGTGAGAGTAAAGTGTGGACGTTGACTCCCTCCCCACCCACAACCCAACAAAAATGTTGACGACGCTGAAATGAAATGCTTGCAGAGTATATGAATTGGGCATATGAACAATTTAAAGGGAGAGAAATTGGGAGATAAGCTGCAGTAATACGAGGTCACCAAAAGTGTGAGGACAGGAAGCAGCAGTTTTGCCTTGTTTCGGTCATGTACAAACAAGGATGGTAGATCGCGAAGAAGAAACAAAAGTGTACAATTCGGAAGCACTGACACTGAGGATGAGAGGAAGAACTAGGAGGAGGAGCTGAATGAATGAGATATCAGATAGGAGGGAAATCAATACCCAGATATCGGTGAGTGCATGGAAAATAAGAAATGGATGGCACATTCATTTCTAATCCTGTATGTGTAAGCATTTCGCTCTCTCTCTCGTCTCATCTCATCTCCTCTCTATCTATATGATATTATATATATATATATATATGATATTAATATATATATATATATATATATATATATATATATATACTTGATTTTCATCTGGAATTTTATCATGAAAAAGGCGAATACGTGGTATTTACACGACCAAAGTTACAGCCACGAAGTAAAATTGCTCCAACTGTCCTTCGTGGCTATAACTTTGTTCATTTATACATACATACTACTATATATATATATATAGTATATATATATATATATATATATATATATATATATATATATATATATATATAATTTTAGGTACATCTGACTCCTCACATACTACATCACAAAAGCTGAAAACGACTCGATATTACCACCACCATCACAAATATTATCGTAACTGATATCAGCCTTTAACGTTTTCCGCAAGCGAGTAGAATCTTCTGTAAAGTTTTACCGGCAAAAACCTATTTTCTTAGAACACCATGAACTATTGTCAAACCAACAAGTGGTTGGATAAATAAAGTGATAAAAAGTTTGAGATGAACAAGTTGGTTTTACAAAAGGCGGGAGTTACGCATTGCATGGAATTTATAAAATCCCGTTCAATAGTAAATTAACAATACCTTGGGAATAACTCAAACCCAAAGGGTATTACACCAATATATGATAAGTGTCCATACCTTGTGAAATTAATACAACTTGATGCACTCCGCTCTCATTTAAGATGGGACCTGATTTTTCATGTGTTAAGCATTTCCTGTCGAGTACAGGTTCTATACTTGGAATTTAAATCAACTCATACCTACTGAAATAGCTCACTAATGCCAGTAAGTTTGCGAAACTTTTTGATACCTTCAATTACTAAATCACAAATATCTCATTGATAGCGAATTCACAACAACTTGGATTAACTCACATCCAAAGATAATTATTCATAAGTGCACCTAATCTTATAGGGATTTAGGACTATGCCTTCTAAGGTTCCTACTGGGAGACAGAGACTTAATGCGCTCAGCCATCACTAGAGATACATTTCATCCAGGTTCACTAAAGCTTCTTGTCTCAGATTCGGGTTCTGTAATTAATTTCAAAATAATCCATCTTCACCACGATAACTCAATAATAAGTATGCAAGACGTGACTTATCTAGCGCAGGACATTAGTTGCTACTATAGTAGATTCACATCAACCGTACATTTGATGTCTTGGCCAGTCCCTTACGACGCTCCTGATTGGCTGTTGATAAGCCAATGGCAGGGCTGGAAACTCTCAGTCTCTCGAGAGAGTTCATATAGAAAGGATGTATAGGAGGGGTGGAACATACATCCTATCCATGTGAACTCTCGAGAGAGACTGAGAGTTTCCAGCTCTGTGATTGGCTTATCAACAGCCAATCAGGAGCGTCGTAAGAGACTGGCTTAGACATCAAATGCACGGTTGCACAGTGGGCCAGCAGGTGGACAAAATTAAATTTTTGCCTTTTCCAAATTATCATGGGTGTCATAAAAATCAGAAATACATACTTTAGTGACAAAGGAATGCAATATTATAGATTGCAAGTAGTTGTTGGTATCAGTGTTTTACAGGATTAAACATGACTAAACAAGTTGCTCTGGCTGCATACAGTTTTTCCACCTACAAAAAAATCTTATTGTTTCTTTAGCTACGGTTTATGAAAGGTGTGTGATCTTTATATTTATGATCTAAGTGTTGGGTGCAACAGTATTTGATATAAGTCGCTCAAAATTTGTTGAAAATTTTAGCCATATTAAAGGTTATGATAGAGCACAAAAAATTGCAAAGCTTTGCAAAGATTCCCAATGGTGTTAAATGGTAGATAATGAAGTCCAAAACAATAGAACAAAAAACTTTTTGCCACTAACTGCCACTTTTTTTACAGTGAACATAATTGTCTGGACAACTATGAAAAAATATTAGCAAAGATGAAGACAGGCTTTAAGAGTAATAATGAGCCATTATATCTTTTTATTTCAGATATAGGACAATAACAAGGTGCATGAATATGGGATGTTTACTAACCAATATCTGTTTAATGAAGTTAGTGAAGCGATAAAGAGAATGGATATATGCATAGTTTTCATGATGGTAAAACTACATAATTTCTGCTTGGAAAGATTGAAAATATACGTGATGACACTATAGCAACAAATATTGTGATTAACTTTCTGTAAAACTTAAGAATTAAGTGGAGAAGTGTTAACAGAACCAGAAAGTTATTTCTAAGTAAGTACCAAGGTTGGCTTGAAGCTAAAGTGTATCAAAACCCAGAAGATGAAACTCCTAAGAAATCTCGAGGACGACCTCCTACAACAGAGAGTTTTCAGGGCTCATCCGAGAAAACAAAACGAAGGAAAACTGCAGAGCTTGTTAACATATCTCCTCATAGGCTCACATATGCTACATCAAGAGTTCTAAGAAAGAAGGGACAATCAAGAATGGCTAAATCTTTAGCCCAAATTTCTACTGAAAACCAATGTACTTCATCAGAAAATATCACAGTGTTTTCTTTTTCTGCAAATGAAGCTCTGGCATTGATCTTAGACTGTGGCCTTTCAAAAAGAAGCTATCAAAATTAGGGGAATAAAACACTTGAGAAGAAATCAAAAGTTTTCCTTCTTACAACAATGTTCGTTCTGCCAAAGAAGAGTGCTTACCTTCTACTCAAAATTGGTTAGTAACTGATTATTCTGCAGAAGTGACCTTACAAGATTTATTAGACCACACAACAAGGAGAATATTTGAAGTAGTGTCTTTAAATGAAAGAGATTTAGAAATAAAGCAGTTTAAGTTCATTTGTAAAGTTGGATTTGATTATACAACTGGTCAAAGTGTTTACAAGCAGGTTCGAAGTGATAACCAAGAACGAGATGTCATTTTCGAGTCCTGTTTATTTCTTACTTGTATGGTACCTTTACAGCTGAGTGGAACGGCAGAAGCTAATGAGAAAATTATCTTATGGAAAAATAATAAGCCCTCATCGCCATTTTTTTGTAGACCTATAAGGTTCAAACAATCCATGAAGGAAACTTCACAGGTTTTAGTGGAGGAAGAGCAATACTTAAAAAATGCGTCATTCATGATGTGAGCATTACAATGGTAGATGGAAAAGTGGCATTCTCTTTATCCCTTGTCACCAACTCAATGCAATGCTGTTCTTTGTGTGGGGCATCACCTAAGCTAATGAATGACATAGAGAAAGTTTCAAAGAGACCCCTGTCAAATGATGGCATCATGCATGGACTTTCATTACATGCCTGGATAAGATGTATGGAATGTTGCTTACACTTGTCATACAAGTTGCCTATAAAGAAATGGCAGGCAAGATCAAAAGAGGAAAAAGCAAAGGTTCAGCAACAAAAATCGAAAATACAAAAAGCTTTTCGTGATAGGACAGGATTAGTGATTGATATGTCAAAACAGTCAGACTTTGGGACGTCAAACGATGGAAATACGGCTAGAAGATTTTTTCAGCTTGCTGAAACATCAAGTGAAATTCTTGGAATAAAGATAGAATTGCTGAAGAATTTGCACATCATCTTATATACTTTATCATCTGGGTTTGATATAAATGTCACAGCATTCAAATCCTTCAGCATCAATACCGCTAAAATTTACGTGGAAGAGTACAATTGGTATTATATGCCTCAGAGTTTGCATAAAATTCTTATTCATGGAGGTTCGGGAACTGAACAGTTTAATCTGCCAATTGGACTTTACTTCGAAGAGGCCCAAAAAGCCAAAAAAACAAAGACTTTAAGAAGTTCAGAGAGTCATTTTGCCGGAAAATATTCCGAAAATAAAACTAATGACGACTTAATGCAACGGTTATTCTACTCATCCGATCCCCTGATAACGTCAATGAGAAATCAGACAAAAAACACATCTAAGAAAGATCTGCCAGATGAAACTCGACTGCTCCTCGTTACAGATTCTGAAATATCAAGTGAAGGACCATAAACATAATGATACACGTACCTTAACTGAAGATCATTTACGCGCTTCTTTTATATAGGCTAGCTGGCTTCTGCTTTTAGCATTTATTCTTGCATTCCTTATCATCTTCAAATCATTTATTTTACTTACTTTTACCTTATTTCAATGGTGTAATCTCTTGAAAGGAAGCTTTTATTTTTTATTTTTATGTTCTTTATTCGCTATTGTACAAAATGTATTACAATTAAGATATTATTGCTTTAGTTTCCATGATTTCACTTATTTCCCAAGAAAATAAGATTTACAGAAATACCAAATTACAGAATATATATGCTCATAATCACCGATTTGTACTGATTTGATATTTTTTTCCTTTTATAATGGTTTAGAATAATGTTATTCCCATATAAAGCTAGTTTTTGCACTGAAAGTATTTTTATCCCTTTAAGTCCCATTCTGGGCCACTGTGGGTTGATGTGAATCTATACTATAATACCTAATATCTAACATTTCACTGTGCTTTGGCATTACAGTACACCGAGCTATCAAGGTGATGTAATGATTTCAGTTAAACCCAATGCTCATATGCGCTGATGGCTAAGGTCATTTAATCATTGTCTATGTAACTTCCCTACATGTATGGGTTCGAGTCCCAGTCAAGGAGGGTGTACTTACCACAAAAAGTTCCTTCTGGGTGTAAGTTATTATTAGTCTTAATTCGATAATAATAAACTACTCATTGCTTAATGTTTGAAATATGGTTATGTGTGTATATGTATATATATATATATATATATATATATATATATATAATATATATAATTATATATATATATATGTTATGTTGTAGGAAGCCCACTAAAAAAATTTTATTTCTCTTTCTGAAAGAGGGAGAGAATGCACTACTCTCCGAAAGCTTAAATAAAAACTTTAAATTTTTTCAAAATTTTAGTGGGCTTCCTACAACATAATATTCTAGTACGAGGATACAGTGTTTATTAAACTTTGCTATACATATATGCATATATATATATATAGGTATATATATATATATATATATATATATATATATATGTACGTATGTATGTATGTATGTATATATATATATATATATATATATATATATATATATATATATATATATATATATATATAAGCAATATACATACAAATAATATAAAATTTAGCTACTATATACCGTGAAACTTCTTCTTCTGCAAGCAAGATATATTTTAGGCTGAAAAATCCTCCGGTCTCTTTGTGCTCTTTCTATTTTTATATTTGACAGACGATGCTGTCCCTCTGAGCCTCTTCCCATTTCTTTCATACGTTTCAGGAAGTACACAGAAGTGTACCACAAGGAAATAAAAAAAATGCAATCGCATAGATGTATGAGAATATAAAATTGTGTATAAAGATATATATACGTACGTATGCGTATGTACGTATATGTAAATGTATATAATGTATATATAAAATTATATATACTTACATATATATAATTTATATATAATATAAACTATGAGCACAAACCATGCAGTTACTGAAAGAGGCAAACAAACCTTTTTACGAGATAAAAAATATTTCTTTGAAAGCCAACATTGGGGAGAGAGAGGAAGAGAGAGGAGAGATGAGAGGGAAGAGGAGAAGAGGAGGAGGAGAGAGAGAGAGAGACGAGAGAGAGAGAGAGAGAGAGAGAGAGAGAGAGAGAATCTGCTATTATGATCAAAAGAAACTCTTGCCATAGTGACTCATAAGTGACAATGATCTACCAGAAAAAATATTTACAGAGCGTTCCCAGGTCCCTATTGTGAAGGGTTACTGCGCAAGCAAGTTTCCCCATAAAGTAGTTGTGACTCTTAATGCCACATCCTAACCACTTCATCTCAAGGGATAATGAAATCTACAATTCAGGAAACTCAATAGCCTTACTCCGATGAAAAGATATTTGATTCGCCCCACACTTGCAATCCAAGCTATAAAAATAAATTAAAACGCCATTATATGGTATTCCTTACATGAATACTCTCGAATACGATGTTATTTGTTGAGTTACACGTTAATGAGAAAATCTCAATCAACTTGCAAAATAACAGGGCACCATACTCTTCCAGTCGATTTAAAATAAAAATAATTAATGCAGCAACAATTCAACCACTCTCATAAGCTATGATCCTAATTCTTAGACATATATGTGTATATATATATGAGTGTATATGTATATGTATATATTATACATATACTATATATATATATATATATATATATAGTATATATATATAAATATATGTACACGGGCAAAATACCTTCATATATGCACATACATATATGTATATATAATGTGTGTGTATGTATGTGTATGTATATGTGTATATATATATATATTATATATATAATACATATCTGCTTATATCATATATATATATAATTAATATATTATATAATATATATATATATATATATATAAGAAGATATGAAGTAATGAAAAGTTCAGTAAGGACACATATCTTACAAAGCTCTCTGAACATTCCGCTAAAACAACCTTCTTTACCACACCTTCCTATTTGTTCCCCCTTCCGCTTCATACCGATGGAGAGAGAGAGAGAAAAAAAGTCGAATAATCTCAAATCGTGTCACAAGTAGCTGCGACAGTTGCCAACGATCCATTTATCTCCTACCAGTAGTGCCTCAAATACTCGAGATGTTCGATAACACCAAGTGTTTTTCTGGGGTTCCATTTACAGGTTACGCTTTGTTTGTTATGGGTTTAACTATACACAAATAAGCGGACGAAGAAGCAGACAGGATTACAGGTAGACAGGGAAGAAGGGGTTTACACAAGGAAGAGGAATTACATCGCCTCTTGCGAGAAAGAAGGTTAGTTGGAACTGGAATGTAAGATTTAGGCCAAAGTCCGAGCGCTGGGACCTATGAGGTCATTCAGCGCTGAAAGGAAAATTGGGGGTTGCAGCTAGGAGCCGAACGGACGCTGCAAAGAACCTAAGTAAGGCCTACAGTGCACCGCGTGAGGTTCACTGATGCCTTTAACCCCTACGAAGGAAAGAAGGTTAGTGAATTACGGGAAACAAGCAGGATGAGACAGAATACCAGGGCTTTGAGGTAAAAAGAAATAATATCTCCAAATCTTAAATGGAATGGAATATAGAATTTTGGCCCAAAGCCAAGCGCTGGGACCTGTGACGTCATTCAGCGCTGAAAGGGAAATTGATAGTCCAAGGGTCTGAAAGGTACAACTGGAGGAAAACCTCGTAGTTGCATTATGGAACAATTATTAGGAGACTGTAGGAAGTAAGATGGAAGAAAGAGAATATGGACAGAGGTACAGCAAAAGGAATGAAAAGGGTTGCGGCTAGGGGCCGCGGGGACGTTGCAAAGAACATTAAGTGATGCCTACAGTGCACTGCACGCGGTGCACTGACAGCACTAACCCCCCATACAGAGCTAAATCTTGAATTACAGGCACTGCTCATTTCCCAAAAATAGAAATGGGGCTTATAAGCGTAGCCGACTGAACCCCGGTATATGATAAGTTTGATAACATTACAGTTTCGTATTGTTTCCTATTTATTCAAGCATAAGCGGAAGCAGAATCAATATAGGACGCATTTTCTACCAACTGGTTATAGGAATGCTTGTTTTAAAACACCTCTAAAGTCTACGTGAATATGCTTAGTCACACTTTATGACTTTGTGTATTTCGTGTGCATTTTATGTGTGTGTAATTTTAAGCACATATATGTGTGCATTTTGTGTGAAATTTCACGTATAAGTGTGCGCATTTCCCAATCTGAAAGTTTACATTGCAACAGCATATAAACGATAAAAAATTAAAGTTCAGTTTGAGTTCAACATGTGCAAGACATTCTTGAGAAAAGGGACAAGATGCAATAATCGGTCAATACCCCTTGCACAATAGAGCAGCCAAGACAAGACTTCCAATACAGAAAAAAAACAGCAACTCCCCAGGTCGACAGCCAAGAATAGAACCCACGTAGTATCCCAAATTAATTGGAATTTCTTCTATAGAACTAAATAGGACCCACCACAAAATGGATCTAGACGGGCTAAGCTAGAACAGGTTGCTATGGGCCATTTTTTCTTCTTCTGCTTCTTTTCTTCTCCTCTACTGCACTATAATGGTCATCCTGATTGCAAGGGACAAATATACATAATTATATAGGTATCATTTTGTCACTCATCTAATGGGCTGATCAAAATTTCCTTCACTGTGCATCCTACATTGGCTCTTTCACAATACACTGACAAAATTTCTTCACTCAAGATCATTTTAAATCCTGTTATTTTGTGATGGCCAGCGAAGTCTCCATTATTGGCATTATTTGAGACCCGGAAAGACGCTAACAAAGGCTTTATTTCGGCCATCTTTTTAATGGCAAAGCGGACTCCGCTCTACTCAGATTACCACAATATACCAGCTGAATCAATTTCTTACTTCAATAATGATGACGCTAGTGATATACGTATTGATCGAGTCAGTTATTGTTTTCCCTGCACTCCAAGCTTTGGAAATCTTGTTTTTACGTTCTATAATCTCATACCTTCCCTTTCTTCATCTCTTTAGATTAGACTACTTCTCGACAATGAACTGTTCAACTCAAAGGATTCCAAAAACATATAGAAATCCACAGAGAATAAAAGTAGAACATCGAAAACACCTCCGGAACCAATGTATTTATCTAAATTCTCTCTGCTC
>NC_061101.1:34629544-34657044 GCF_015104395.2 Macrobrachium nipponense
GACGCCCTCCGGCTGAAGCGGTTGTTCCTGGTAGCAAAGTGCTCTCCTACAATAAGGACTCGAGTCCTATCTTTTCCTACGTCTACATATATTTTCCCCCGGAGGAGTAACGAGTGCATAATTCCCGTCTCCTGTTCCAGCAAGGACCTGGTGAAAAGTGCAGAAAAACGAGGAAGTTGTTCTACGAGGAACTCGAAACGATAAGACACGAGTGAAGAAAAACAGTCTTTTGACGAAGCGATGTGATACTGTGACTTTTTCTCCAACCAACACTGAGCCATTTTGAGACAAGGCTTAGACACTCCTCTACCGTCATGTTTTGCGTGTGTGCATGTGAGGATAATATCAGAATAGCCTTGTCGAGGAAGTTTTCGCTGTGTAGCAGAAAGAGCGAGGATACGGAGTGGTTTTGTTGCGAAGGAGCTGGACGTGGGAATAACACTCTTGTCTGTGAATTGCACAGCCTCAACAGAACGAGGTTCCATAAAGTATCTGGACAGCAAAAACTACCCGAATGACATGCCCTTAAACACCTTCAATAATAATCAAAACAAAATCTAAAGTATAAAATAAAAATACATTCTAAATACTAAAATTATAACAAAAAGGCCGACCCAGCCAGTCCATGATGATCTGACGTAATAACACAATCCTCTTAAAAATGACCCTTAAATTGTCTCCCATGCCCAAGTTAATAGAGTCGTTTCAGTATGCCTAAAATACCTCTCATTACCAGCCACTTAACCCGAGCTATCAATAGCCCGCCTTTTCTTGCAGGGATTATATAACTACAGCTAGCTCTATCTGGCTTCAAGGAATGTTATAATGTCAGATACTACAAGGTATAAGTGTGTGTGTGTGTGTGTGTGTGTGTAATATATATACATATACCTATCTATCTATCTATATATATATAATATACATATATATATATAATATATATACATATATATATATATATATATATATATATATTTGTATGACATATATACATACTAATCGCGTGTGTGTGATATATATATATATATATATATATATATATATATCTATATATATATATGTGTGTGTGTGTATGTGTGTGTGCGTGTGTATATTACACGAAAGGTGCATACACAATCTACATATACGTTAGGTGTAATTTTAATGCAAAAATAAAAAGTAATGTACTAAGTACCTGAAAAGAATATAAATTCATGATAACTACCAAATATGGTACGCATCCCTGTTCGTATGCTCAAAGGTGTAGGTGTGTATGTATGTATGTATGTACATACATCGAGCTACAAATGTCCTTTAATATCTAATTCACTCTACCTCGGAATTAATATATTTTCATATATGTTTAACCGAAGGGGAATTTTATTAGGCGATAATAGAATTGTCGGCACCCAGGCGCGAACCCAGGACACCATACAAATCCAGGAACATCAGTGAAGAGAGAGAGAGAGAGAGAGAGAGAGAGAGAGAGAGAGAGAGCATTCATAATCATATTATTCACGTCATCTGCAGCTCCAAACAGCATTCGAAATCACTAATTCAAACAACGAAAAATCTTGCTTTAAAATAAGAAGTCGAAGGGGGAGGCAACGGAATGCCTTACAAATTGAGTTTGGGCATACAGCAAAAAAAAAAAGGGGGGGGGGTTGTATCTCGAAAAGGATTTGGACCTCACTTTCCGTAAAATTGACACAAGTTTAAGATAAGCAAGAAAGTTGGGAAGTTATAGCAATCGTTGGAAACGGAAGCAAGGGAAATATTGCAACGTACTGTAGTGGAGGGAAAGAACCAATACCAAAAGTAATAATCAAGGGTCAATCAATGCTCATTTACGCAAGATCGAAGACGAAATGTTTGGGAAACATCTCTCTTCAATTACTTCTTCGACTCTTCCTTATAAAGAGACGATGAAGCCTCTCAGCGTTTGGGCTGATTCTGGAAAAGACTTCTGCAGAAACCCCAACGAGCCTCGAGCAAAGCAAAATCCAGAACTATGCGATTATGCCCATCTCACTGATTGGATTTCCCCTCGCCTTGGCAAATGCGGTCGTGAGAGAGAGAGAGAGAGAGAGAGAGAGAGAGAGAGAGAGAGAGAGAGAGAGAGAGAGAGAGAGAGAGAGAGAGGGCGCACTTGTTCACCAAGGGGGTATTTCTACACGCGCCGGCCAACTTCACCAGAAGAGAAGCCGGTAGGCCAAAAATGAAAGTCATTTGAACTTCGCGGGCCACGTAACAGAAGGCTAGAAAGGGAGGCCGTACTATTTTGAGCTGGTCGGCCACGACCAATCCTCTCCCGCTACTCAGGTGACGTCACGATCCCGCCAGCCAATCGCCCCCATCCACATTGAGACTTCAGCTTTATTTTAGCATTATAGCTTATTATACTTGAATACTTATACCACTATTATTTATATCTATCTCGTCGCCATATACGTCACCCTTTCGCAAAGAAGCAAGTCGCCAGAAAAAAACGAATCTACTTTAAACTGCCTCATGTAGCGAGAGTTTTCGGAACCGCAACTCAAGGAAACATCGATATCAGAGAATTACATCTGACGATTTTACTCACTCGCTCACATAGGGAACTAATAAACTGTACGACATCACTACAATCGTTTACTAACTGCTACAAGATAGCACATTCGCCCCAATCGACGTGGCGAGAGTTATCGTGATAACAAGATCAAGTTGGCGCAAAAGTAAAACGCAAGCCTAACCTCACTTGTTTATAGCCAAAATAAACATTTAGGTATTAGCTCTCATTTCAAATATCGTACTTATGAATTAGTTTTCGTTAGGATATAGAATGCCAACACAGATAATAGTAAAACCTTGAAATTTTATCGAATAAGTTGTAAAAAGAGTTAACATGAAAGTACGGTTCAAAACCGCATTTCATCTGTTATTGTTGCCAGACGTCTGCGTATGTACGTACGTGGCTAAGACGACTCGGGCCTTCAGTTTACGCTGAGCTGGGATGGAGGGTGTGTGACGATCACTTAAATGGAAAATATCACTTGATACGCTTCCCGCTGAATTACCCAGTATCTCGTTCCCGTGTAAAAACGCAGAAATACACTAAGTGGACATGTTCTTATAATATGAACCTGTGTTCTTGACGCTGTGAATGAGAGAGGTAGGCCGAGTCTTTGACTATTTCTTTCGCCTTTTTTTTCCTCCCATGGCAAATGGTTTAGAGAATAATTATAGCTCTGTGCAACTCGGGTTCGGACTCGCACACCATAGGCTGATTCTGTGTTTGTGAACGGAAATAAAGAGAATACAAAAAGTTCTGTCAATCAGCTGTACTCCGCTGCGCTAAAAATTTTTCCCAACCACCTGGTACCGGATGAATAAGAAGAAGAAAGATAACACTCTCTGCAAAGGCAAACAAACGTTGAGCATACGAAACGAGAACAGGAGAACACCGTAAGAACAAATGCATTTATAGGTCTCTCTCTCTCTCTCTCTCTCTCTCTTTCTTCCTGGTAGTGGTGGTGGTGGTGGGTGGTGGAACAGAGTGCAAAGGCCCTAAGGGGAAGTATCATTTGCCGCAACACAGGAGAGAAAATGTTTCGTGCTCGGAAAGATGCTTTCCTTTTTATTTCACACTTCCTTTTAACTTTTTCTTTTCCCTTTTTTCATACTAATTTTTATTTATTTTTTTACATGAAGAAACTTTAAATGTACTTGACCTTGTAATGTACTGCGTAGCTTGCAAACGGAAACACTGTTTAAGTCATTGTAAATGTATGCGCGTGTTTATATATATAATAATATATATATTTACAAACATACGTACATCATATATATACATACACACATATATGTGTCAAAAACATCTATACAAGTACTTACACATATCATGTACATACATATGCAATACACATTTAGACACGTATAACTGAGAGATTATATGTGAGTGTGTGTGTATATATATATATATATATATATATATATATATTATATATATATATATATATATATATATAACTTCCAAATGACCACCATCCAAGTACACGCAAATCGACAAACTCACAGACCCACAACAACGATGCCATTACCCCTCTCACACAATCAGGAAGCGAAAAGCTTTTATGTACACGTCCTGTCAACCGTTCGAACCTACGCAAGAGCGAGAGCGGGAACCAGAGCAAGAGAGAGCACAAGAGCAGCTCTTGTGAGTACCCAAAGAAAACTACAAACCAGAAAGAGGATTAGGCGAAGAGAGCTCTTATGTTTTGCCCGTGTACTGTTTGACGCTCCAGAGCGGCTTTTTACTATTTATACCTCATGGCGCATTACGTTCCCAGGCTGCTGCTGCTGCTCGATTTTTCTCCATTGCTATCTTGGCGTTTTCTTGGTTTGCTTCTGCGTTTTTGCTAGGTCAAGTTTAGTTATCGGATCGCTGCTTTTTTTTGCGTTTCAGTGGTGGTCAAGACACGGATATGAGGTGGGGGCTGATGATGACATTTCTATTTGTTTTCTAATTCTCTCGCTCTGTTGTGACATTAGATCAGACCATTTCAAAGTCAAGATATGAAAATGTGTTATTATTATTCATATATCGTCCTCTCTCCTCTCTTCTCTCTCTCTCTCTCTCTCTCTCTCTCTCTCTCTCTCTCTCTCTCTCTCTCTCTCTCTCAGGAATCTTGTTGTGTAATATCCTTATTAGATGTAACTGCACATCCTTAGGTAACACGTTAAAAAAACGACGCGTGCCGCATAACGTTTGCTTACTCTACATTATGTGACAATTACACAGTTATGCGTGTGGTGTGTGTGTGTGTGTGTATATATATATATATATATATATATATATATATATATATATATATATATATATATATATATATATATATATATAAAGCAGCCCAGCTCCCTCATCAGGTGTGTCTCCGCATACGACAAAAGCATTAGTCGTTGCAGCATTAATCATTCAACTGCAAAATCAAGGATGAGACCCCTTTGCAGCATTAGCAGCTTTACAAGGTCGCCTCAACCTGTTCTTTATTAATTTTTTTTATGGATTTCACCGTGGACGTTGTTCTTGAGAGCTACCTCTCCCGTCCAGTGACCTGATCTGTCCTCAACGTCACGGATCTCGGAAATCTGTACTTCCATCTTTTTTTTTCATTTATCGTAGCACGAACAGTAGGCTAAGTATGTATGTATGTATATGTATATATCTATATCTATAATATATATATATATATATATATATATATATATATATATATATATATAATGGCTTTTTACAGCCAACACCAAGAAGAAGGATATATATTATATTATATAATATATATATATATATATATATATATATATATATATATATATATATATTTATATATATATTCCCCTAGAAGGGGTTGGCTCTAAATGATGTTACTCTTTCGATTTGCATATATATATATATATATATATATATATATATATATATATATATATATATATATATATATATGGGACGAGGTTCAAGCAGATTACGTACATACCAAGAACATTAAAATGGTCACCATTCCAAGAACTGACCAGACTAGACTCTGCTTGACCTCTCATGAAAAGAAACGAATCAACGCCTCATCAGCCACCCTTATAAAACAGTGAGAAGACAGAATCTCTCGAAGAGAGTTCTCGAGAGACTTCAAAAGCGCCAAGAGCAACAAGTCTACCTCCACAGGGCCTAGCATGACAATCGGCTTCGATTTCCTTCGCGAGGTCTTTTAGTTCCTGGCTCCTGTGACCCAGTTCTTTCCACAAACGAGACTTTCCCATCCCCATAGATAAACAACGTGGGTCCTCAGGGTCTTTTTCATTTGCTCCCCAAAATTAACCCGATTTATGCAATCATTCGAGCACTTCTCAATATATCCATTTTACTCTGGAATTATGAATACTTGTCTTGTGCCACATAGACGTTTTATAAGTACTTGCATATAAGTTATACAGAAATATACGTATATACACACGCACTAGGAAACACACATATATATGTGTGTGTGTGTGTGTACATGCATACACATACATACATATAAATATATATATACTTACATACATATATATATGTATAAATAAAAGTGATGCCACAGAGGAAAATGGAAAGGCGAGAAAGCCAAGAACTTTCGGTCTAACACGACCCTTTACTGGTGCCTAAGTAAAGGGTCGTGTTAGACCGAGAGTTCTTGGCTTTCTCGCCTTTCCATTTTCCTCCGTGGCATCACCTTTATTTATACATAGCATCACGTTTTATATACTTCGTGATCAAGTTATTCATATATATGTATGTATAATTGATATAGTATATATGAACGTATAACTTACACCAGCCCTACTTTACCACAGAGATATCCATAGCGTTCCTCATCTTCAAAATATTGTAACAGACCATATGCTTACGAATACAATATTCTACGTTACGTGAGAGACAGATCCGCTAAATCTCCGATTGAGACTTACAACGCAATACAATACGTGTGCGTATGGCCGTAATGCAGGCCGCCGTACCCTGCAGCTTAATACCGCCCATCTCATTTCAAAAGATCATCTTCGGTTAGGATCTTCCGTGCACTGCATTACTTAGACTTCAGTCTCTCTCTCTCTCTCTCTCGTCTCTCTCTCTCTCTCCTCTCTCTCCTCTATCTCCTGCTCTCACATATATATATATATGTGTGTGTGTATTTTGTGCATATATATTCTATATAAATATATATATATATATATATATATAATTATTATATTATTAATTAATATATTCATACAAGTAATTTTTACCAAAATATAGCATGTGTTCTTTGAAGATTAAAAGCACCAGTTGCACGACAGAAACATATATTTAGATTGACGATTTAGGAATGAAGAGTGTCGTCATAAATATTTGGCTTGGCGTTGTGTAAATAACATTGTTTTTTCTGAACCTTTTAATTTTAATATATATATATATATATATAATATAGATAATATATATATATATATATATATATTACATATAATTATATAAGTGTGTATGTATGAGTACAGATATTAGCAAAGAAAACACCTTCCTTATATTATGCTACGTATCCCGAACACAAAGCTTACCACGTGTCCAAACAAATGAAAACGACATTAATTACATAACACAAACAAACACACAGCTATCTATGTTCAAGGCACCTGCGTACCAGATAAAATCCTTGAGCACAACAGCCATAACAGTCACCATTTCTAAAACCTTAGTGTGTGCCGACGATGTTTATATAAATGTCTCCATCATTAAAATGCCTCATTAGACAGTCAGCAAGAGAGATCTCGAACGGTTAACGAACCACCTAAAGTAAACAGACAATTAAAAACGAAAACCCTTGCACTGGCTCTTGTTCTCAAGTCCCACCTGGGCGTTAATAAACACGAGTGGCGAGTTGGATGGATGATATCATACGCTCATATAGTAAGAACAAAATCGTAACGCATGGTATTCCGTATTCCCAACTCTCTCTCTCTCTCTCTCTCTCTCTCTCTCTCTCTGCTGGTCATCAGTACTAACTTCACTATCATGGGATTATTTCCTCCGCCTGATAGGTGAAAGAACTCTTAAAATACACACACAAACGAATTATATACATGACAAATCAGGATGTGTGTGCGTTTATATGTTGCGTTAAGCCGCCTCCAGTATACCATATCAGATGCCGTCATGACTACACATAATTGCGTAAACACAACATGAAGAGTTGAAGTGAGAATGAATAGCAAATGACCCACATCCCAAAATTACGTGAATGCCTGCAAAAGCATAAAGCGAATGCGAGCATAGTTGCAGGCAAACTCTTTTCCACAAAGAAACAGACCTGCTCATACTTATGAGAGGGAAAAAATCAAGAACCTCGAGTGGCAACATCACAGAATGCCAGATACTTCCACGGAAAGCGTTTTCTGCTTACCTGAGAAGATGCCGACGGGAAAACTTTTGTTTAAGTCTTTCGTAACAAAGTCAAGACGATAATGAGTGAAATTGCCGATATTACCACATCGTTGCCACATCAGAATGGGCTTCTAGGCTTCACGTGACACTCTGATCGAAGCTCTAAGGCTGGAAATAAATGGACGAGCCTATTCGGCTAGAAGGTATCCCGGCCTGAACGTGGCATTGTGGAATTCCTGAGGAGTTAAATAGCCTACTCGACCACACCGAAGAAAGTACATTCACCGCAGTACGCAAATCTGAACTTTTCGTAAGCTCGCTCGCGCGCGCGCATGTTATGTGGAATGGATGAGGGAAAAGGTGAGGTTCAACGCCCTGGGGGAGCGGGGGTGGGGGGAGAGAAAGAGCAAGGCTGACATTTAATAGGATATTTTGACCAAATCTGTGGGATGAATTAAACTGAAGCAACAGAGTACTGTTAACCTAAGACAATAAGTAGGACTTAAGACAGACTTGTGCGTGCTAATTATCCAAGGCAAATCAGTCTCGATCAATTGTGAGTGTGGCTGGGGAACGGACGCCGGAAATCGTGAGAAACCAACAACAGTGATGTTGATAACAGTCAAACTTTACCCTGCTAAACCACCGAAAATTATTTTAATTGCTAACTTATTTTTATTCTTAGCAATCAATCATACAAAATCACAGAACTAACAAAAAAACATATAACAATAAATATTATAAGAAACGCACTTAGATAGAAAACACATAAAAACATAGCATAAAAAATATACGATAACAAAAAAGCGTAAAATCTGTGGGTATTCCACATCGAAATGAAGCCGTCCAGGAACGAATCCGCGGAGTCAATCCTACAAAAATGAAGTCCCTCATCAATGGCTAATACTGCAACAGCCACCTAATGTGAAACGGAATGCATGCGTGCTTCTCGTTGGGATATATATATATATATATATATATAATATATATATATATATATATATATATATATATATATATTATATATATATATATATATAGGAAATCCGCTCGTTCAAACGATCCTTTGCTTGCAACGACCACTAAAGAATTGGTAAACGAGTAAGAGAGAGAAAGAAACAAAGCAATTAGTACAGGATCCGGACCACAATGCCCACAAAAATATTTGACGGAAAGAGAACAGGACAAAAGAATTACTATTTCTTTTCTCCAACATTTCTAGATTTGATAGATTACGTGGCACGCACACCACACACACACACACACACACACACACACACACACATATATATATATATTATATATTATATATATATATATATATATATATATATATATATATATATATATATATATATATATATAATGTATAACTGAATCACGAAAATAAGAAACGTGATGACTATATAAATAAAGACAATCCACGAAGGAAAGAGAGACGGTGGAGTTCTGCAAGGCCTTCCGACTTCTTGTCCTTGACTTATCTAACTCTGCTAACTGCTAAGCAAAGGACAAAAAGTCGCAAGGTCTTGCAGACTTCCATCGTCTCTTTCTCATTCGTGGATTTTGTCTATAATATATATATATATATATATATATATATATATATATATATTATATATATATATATATATATATGAATATATATATATATTTATACATTATATATATATATATATAATGTATATGTAGATAGATAGACAGACGGATAGATAGGTAGACAGATGAACAAATAGACAGAGACAAAAGATCGCGCACAGTTTATTCAAACCTGAAAATATCTGTGACCCGTATGTCGGACGCTGTAACTTTGACGTAGGAAGGAAGAAAAACAATGGTCCGCGCCGTGGGACACATGTCAAGTTACTACGTCACAGCTCGAGAACGCCATGTGATACAATAGGAATTCGAATCTTCAATAAGAGAGCCGTGATTACGCCATGTTGGTGTGCGCGCGTGGTTGTACACCTTTCGTGTGCACCATTGAATTCCTTGGATTTCTTATGTTCTTTAAAATATAATAATAATGTTTCCCTTAAGATGGTGTGGCTTACGATAACATGCAAGGCAGTAGTCACTCGTGAATAAAAACCGAACTTTCTAATTTCGTGAAAGAATCGGTTTCCACTCTGTTATTATTATTATTATTATTATTATTATTATTATTATTATTATTCAGAAGGTGAACCCGTATTCATATGGAACAAGCCTACATGTGCCACTGACTTGAAATTCCAGCTTCAAAAGAATATGGTGTTCATTTGAAAGAAGCTAAAGTAATTGATAGGAAATTCAGAAAGAAGATATCATTAAATAATATAGGAAACACTATTATTATTATTATTATTATCCGTTACATCACTCACTTCCTACTAAGATACATGATCATCACGTCACGCCCGCCTATTCAATTCTTGCAAGTTGCAATTAGGATTACCTCTAATGATATTCAAATAGTCTTCATCATCAATTACTAAAATTACTTTGTACCTACAGCCATAATTTCCTTTACATGCAAGATTCACAAATCTCGCTTTAGGAGTACGGAATTATTTTTGGAATTCGGTAATTAGAGCCTCAACTGAACAAAAGTCAGTATCGATTCAAAACATCTACTTCATGTTATTCATAAAAATCAAATATCTAGTTTTGTTTATGCACAATAAAACAAAATTTACTTATTGAATTCATGAAAAAATAAATATGTTCAGTCTTTAACTTACAAACAACAATTATATACATAAGGCAATTCACAAAAATTAAAACATTACCTTCAGTATGTCAAAGTTAATACTGCGATAACACCACTGACAGCGAATGCTCAAATAAGCTCTTGACAAACTACGCAAAATATTAAGCTATCTTTAGCACATCCATTCGGCAGCTAACCCATGAAATGCGGCAAAATAAAAAAGAAATAATGATAATAAAAACTTCATGACTCAGGGAAACAAAAAATAAATTCCCTGCAATGAAAAATGATCGTATCTAGCAGAAGCAAACCAAGAGGCGCGGAATGCAACTGCACGCAATTGGGTCATTAGGGGTCTTTTGTCGTCTGTGTCAACTGACAAAACGCATCTGTACTGCAACCACACCCGCCCGATGTTTTGATTGAAATGCCACGACTGAGGTCTACAGACCTTCACGCCTCAATGGGACGAACTATGAATTATTTTCTATATTGCCGATTTTTATTTCTTTTTTCCCCGAGTGATTTCATGTTTTACACAGTCGTTTTGTGTGGAATTTATAGTGCTGGCTGGATTAAAAACAAAAATCATCTTTTGTAAGATTCACAATGAAAAAACTGTAATTTTGAATCTTTTGTAATTGTGGTGGTGTTATAATTTTGTAGGATATATATATATATATACATACATATATATATATATATATATATATATATATATATATATATATATATATATATAAATGGATTCACTAGCAATCTACAGCATTCATGAACTTTCACATCAGAGTCTGTTGCTGTTATGTTATGTATACTATATACTATTATATATATATATATATATATATATATATATATATATATATATATATATATATATATATATATATATATATATAGTATACATAACAGCAACAGACTCTGATGTGAAAGTTCATGAATGCTGTAGATTGCTAGTGAATCCATTTACTTTTCGGAACAGATGACCCGGCAAAGTTCCACAATTACTCCTTGTCAAGGCTATAGTAAATTCACACCAACCGTGCATTTGATGTCTAGGCCAGTCCCTTACGACGCTCCTGATTGGCTGTCGATAAGCCAGTCACAGGGCTGGAAAATCTCAGTCTCTCTCGAGAGTTCACATAGGCAGGATGTATGTTCCACCTCTCCTGAAAGACGAATCCCTCAGGAGAGGTGGAACATACATCCTGCATATGTGAACTCTCGAGAGAGACAGAGTTCCCAGCCCTGTGACTGGCTTATCAACAGCCAATCAGGAGCGTCGTAAGGGATTGGCCTAGACATCAAATGCACGGTTGATGTGAATCTACTATAGTCAACTTCAATAACATTCTGTTGGTGAGAGGAGATTCTACGGCGCGTTTATCCTTCCCCTTTATTGTCTTCCTTGGGCCAGAGTTATATGAGTGCATCCGGTTGCCAGTTCCAACGAAATGCACACACAAAAAATCGACAACAAAATACACTCAATTTTATTAAAAGCGAAAGTCTACCTCAACCCTCTCTCTTCGCTGTGTCACAGCACAGCACAAATTCTGAGTGACAGCCCAGAGCGCGAATTTGTTTTTGCACCTTGTCAGAACCACAGTCAAATGACATGTATCAGTAAACGAAAAATGTTCAAACGCGTCCAATACAGTTAAGTCCTTTTGTGCTTACCCGGGGAGTAAGCCTACTGACTACTTTGATGTTGTTGTTCTTGTTATTCTTGTTGTTCTTTTCTTCTTAAAGGGGATAGGAAAGGTCTATGGCAGGGCCTATAAAGGTCTTTTGCATTGAGTTAAAGATATAGGAATTTAGGATAGGATATCCACGATTTATTTATTAGAATGAAAATGTAAAAAGGTACATAATGTGCATGTTAAACACTACAGAAAAATTATTTCTAATAAAATATACCATATTCATTTTAATTTTCGTTGGTGAAACAAGGCTCTATTTGCCCTCAGATTTTAGCACGTTTTAATTTACTTTTAAAGTTGGGAATATAATGTTTAAAATTTATGCGTGAGGGGAAAATCTTGCAAGCGTCCCGAGTAAGCTGGAGCTTGGATCACGCCTTGTTGTTTTATCTGGAAGCAGACAATGCCGTGTTTTATTACCAAATGTAATGTTTACAAGTTTCGTGTGTATGTACACACACATTAATTATATATATATATATATATATATATATATATATATATATATATATATATATATAACACACACACAAACACATACCCACATACCCACACTGTGTGACCTCAGAAGGCGTTACCCTTCTGTTTTTGAGCAAACATTTTGGGAATAAGGTTGGCAGCGCCACTGCATATACATACATCAAAGAGGCAGACTGGTGGGTAAACACGGCTTTTTCCAATAGTTTAACAGTTTATCTTCCTTGCATACATTCGAGTACACACCTCTATCATCTAAAGAATAAGACAGGCTGGCAGAGTTTCAAGTTGAATGAATTCTAAGCTTACTGCTGCTATCAAACCTTAAATTAAAACGATGTTCGTTGCACTGTGTAGTGAAGAATAAATAATAATAATAATAATAATAAATTGAATGAATTCTAACCTTACCGCTGTTGTCAAACCTTAAATTAAAACGATGTTCGTCGCACTGTGTAGTGGAGAATAAATAATAATAATAATAAAAGTGGTGTGATCAGTAACATACTCGAGTACCAACTAAGAGGAGCCAGGTTGTAAACCAGGGCATGGACAGGCGTATGGGCAAGCTCTCTTAAAATCCACCATGCCTCTGTTCACCTTAGCCGTGAATAACGAGAACTTCGGTGCCTTAATTTGTCAGTAGTTTGGGCTAACTTATGATGCTAATTCATGAGAATAAAGCTCCTTAATAAATCCATCATTTACTGGTTAAATGGTCAAGAGTTTCGAGGCGAGATGTTAAAAGATACTGGAAAACATGCCCGTGATTGGCAACTATGGTGGAATATAACATAGGGTAGCAATCTCACATTTCAAGACTTACTGGGGAAAATACTATTGGTGCTCAGAGATGATAATAATAATAATGACATCGATTATGTTATCACACTGCCATTTAACCCTTCTTCCGTGCCTCCCCTCACTCCATAATTACTTAATTTTGTTACGAAGATAACACCACTATCGAGGGTTGTTACGTCACCGATAGGGTTGTTTGTCAATCAATGACGCGATAAAATACGAGACTGCTGATACGGGTGAAGAGATGCTACTTCAGGTGTAATCACTTCCATTCACAATTGAGAGATTAAGCAGAAATTTTGGATTACGAAACAAAAATATATCGGCACCAAAGTATATAGTACTATAGTAGATCTCTCTCTCTCTCTCTCGTTAAGATTAGTGAAGACCCTAATATTTAACAGGTTCTGAAACCACAACTCTGATAGGTTAAAGCGTACAATTTGTTGACATATATATATATATATAATATATATATATATATATATATATATATATATAAATCTGATATGTTAAGGCGTAAGTTTGTTGATATATTCAAATTACACACACACATATATATTTATATAATATACATCTATATATATATATATATACATATATATATTAGATGTAGATATACGTATATATAAACACGATAAATATATATACATATATATATATATATATATATATATATATATATATATATATATATATATATGATGCCAGTTGTTTTAGATTGAAAAATGAGGTCAGTCAACGAGATATCTTGAGGTTTCTGAAACTCACAAATGTCACAAAACTAATCATGCAATCTCACCAGGATTAAGCTCCACAAATATATATGAATGTGAATACAATAATAAAAAAGGAATTAAATACCTAAAATATACTAAAAATGAACTAAAAATTGACTCTAACCTTTAAAAACTGGGCCAAAACGGATAAAATACATTTAGATTGCGCTTCGATGAACTAAAATCCACTTAATACCTCCACTTAATACCGATGACAACCAATACACTGATATATTCGCCACTTTTAAAAGCATATTCGAACTCAAATCGCTAGAATATTTTACACACACCTCTGATGAAAAAAAATAAATGAATCTTCTTTCTTTTTTAAATACCGTTAATGAACACCAAACTGGATATGATTTTAAACATTCCTAATAATTCTGAAATTAAAAATCTATAAACGGCATCTAATGAAACAAAAAAACGCATTATCTGCTATTTATACAAATAAAAAAAATTTAAACATTGTAATATTTCTATAATGATCATAAAAGTTAAGAGCCGAACAAAAATGACACCAGACTAATGATATGCAACATTTGGAGGAAAAAAAAACGAATCCCCAGTAATTAAAATATATGACGATATCTCACATGTCAACAAGATATCGAGGGGGTGAGCGAGCGAACGAACGAACGAACGAACTCCTCCAGCGGGAGAAACGAAACGGCCCGTCGTCGTCGTCGTCCTGATAAGTATTTCTGATAAGCAATTGATATGACGATGGATGTCAATATTCCCTGACAACTTTGCGTCTCGCGATTTGCACTTCGTGGGGACGACGCACCGCGAGGAATTATTACTTGCACTTAGCTTTCGTAAGGTGTAATAATAATAATAAAAAGTTTATTAGAATTATTATCAGATCATCATTATTATAAAATTAGTTCTTATTTATTTTCCGCATCATATTCATCATACTCTCAATTATTATTAATTTATCATTTTTTTTCTGCTGCAAATATATATATATAATTACTTTCAACATTTACTAAGGGGACATATTCTCTTCGCATAAAAATGAACAAAATATGCCAATAACAAATTTACAGTAAATTTTCATGAAGCGTTTATATCATATACACCCCACACAGCACATTCTCTGAGAGAGAGAGAGAGAGAGAGAGAGAAGAGAGGAGAAGGAGAGAGAGAGAGAGAGAGAGAGAGAGAGAGAGAGAATTTAACTGTATATCATGTCTCTATTTCTAAACTGAAACTGAGTGGTTAGGAAACCAATTAAAAACGTGGGGAACACAACAATCCAGCTCTTGGGTCCGACAGACTACCTTCCAGCATTAGGAAGATGAATGTCTGCCTTATCTCTGATACATATAAGTAGATAATCTCCTCGTTGTGAGGGAAGAGGCTATATATAAATTGTGTGTTTGATTAGCACAATATGGAGCGTCAATTTCTATTATAATACTTACTAAATTTAAGTAGGGCAACTGAGACTGCCTTATTTTAATTTCAAGCTAACATTTTCGCAAAAACGATTAAAATATATATAATTAATAATAACAGATACATCAATTAACTACTGAAATCCAATTAAAATTACCTGAATAAACTACAGATTATTCACACTGTTTACATACAATACTTGCGTGAATACAATATACATAAGAAATAAAATGTATAAAATTACACAAGCATACTGCTCATGATATAAAATCATTGAAATTGTGTAAAATATACATATATGTGCATGTGTAAGCGTGTACGGAAGAAATACACAAAAGTATTTCAGAGCACATCTAAATACATCTATTACAAGTGATAAAGAGATAAGACAGAAGGCCATAGGCTTATTTAGCATAGTTGTAGAATTTCTCTTCGAACTTCATAAACATGAATATATAACCCGATATTATATTGTATGTTGTAGTTTGTATGAGTTAACTAGAGCGGATTTAATTAGACACATGAAATATAAGCTTACTTTCATTTACTATCTTTTCTCGAGAGTATCTGCATATTATTATTATTATTATTATTATTATTATTTTTATTATTATTATTATATTATTATTGTTATTATTGTTATTATTATTATTATTATTAATTATTGGAGAAAAAATAATTTATCGGTACGTATATATTTATAAATAAGTCTCTCTGTAGAGATTTATTTGTAAATATATAAGTAACCCATAAATAACTGTGGATTTGTTTCTCCATTTCAAGACATGCTACTATGAGTCATTTTTAAATATTATTATTATTATTATTATTATTATATTATTATTATTATTATTATTATTATATTCAGACACGAAGTCAACAGTGTGCTTGTAATATAATGAAATTGTCTGACCTGACACCATTCCAGGAATGAGCTTTCGATCTCCCATTGTTCGTTTACTTCGATCGATCTCAACTGTTTTTTTTTTTTTTTCTTCCCACAGAGTAGCAGAGAGTTGAGGGGCCAGGTAAAAAAAATAGATCGCCCGCCGGCTACCTATCGAAGCCGAAAGAGCCATCCTTTCCACCAACATGGAGGACGGCCATTGCTACCCCTTCGAGGACGTTCTCGCTCACTTCAACTGCAAGGAGGAAACGGGCCTCACTGCTGCCCAGGTCAAGGATAACCAAGAAAAATATGGCCCCAACGGTAAGACTGATAGATCTCGTTCAACTCCACTGAATTTCAGGGTAGAACCTACGCCGCAGAGCACAGGGCTTAACAGCGACCCTCATTCCAGGGAAATGTCTGAAATAGAATGGAAGAGAATAAGGGATTTAGGCCTAAGGCCAAGTGCTGGGACTTATGAGATAACTCAGCGAGTCAGCGGTTAAAGGGAAAATTGAAAGTAGTGAGGCTCGAAAGGTGTCACAAAGAGGAAAACCTCAAAGCAGTTGGGCTACGAAACAACAGCTTGCGAGGGTGGGAAGTCTGATGGAAACGAGAGAAAATCAAAGGAGGTACAGTAAAAGGAATGAAAGGAATTGAAGCTAGGGGCCGAGAGGACGTTGCAGAGAGCATTAAGTAATGCCTACAGTGTACCACTGATGTGCACTGACGGTTCTGTGAAAAAAGTAGATTATGGCTAACTTATTTAAAGCGTTCCAGGGTCTAAAATGACCAGGCTATATGATAGTGTGCTATGTTTTGTAGATGTTACTTTCCCAAGCAGTCAGCTCCTTTATTGATCGTGAATTCATATCAGATTTGGAACTGCGTGATTTCCCAAAACTTGACAAACAATTATATGCACTGACACGAAAGCTAGATCAATTTAACCCAGACATTTCTCCCGTCTAGGTTCAACTGATCTAGCTTTCGTGTCAGTGCGTGTAAATGTTTAACTGTTGGGAAATCGAGCAATTCAAAATCTGATACGAATTCAAGATCAATAAAGGAACTGACTGCTTGGGAAACAAGATCTTCTAAACATAGCACAGGAACCACTATCTTATAGTTAGAGCCTAGAACGCTTTCAATAATATATTAGCCATATTCGATTTTTCAAAGGACCCTTGAAAGTAACCTTTTGAATCTAAGACCTCAGTAAGTTTGCTTGCCTATTACTTGCAACTAGAAAACAGGAGTCTATGTAAAGAGTTGATGAAGATGGTAAATAACTCAGAGAAAAAATACGAAATAAAAAGGAAGAGAAAAAAACAAGAAAAGCCCGCCAACAGTAAAAGCAATTAAAAATTGTGATGAAAATCTATAATTTCACACAACTACAAATATGAATGCAATTCACATTACCGAGCATACACTGAACAAAATCAATAAACGCCAAACAACTAATCATAATTAAGGGTGTACTTATAAATCCTAGTGGGTTTTCCAAACAGCTTGCAAACAAAATGTCAATTAAAGGAAGCAACTCTCAGACGATTTGTCAAGAAAGCAATATGACCGTGATCAAGCGACTTTGAATTCTTAATACTTAATATTTTGAAGAATGCTGCCATTCTTATCATCTATGCTACGTGTACTACAGATCCAGCACAAGAGAGAATACAAACAGGCTTCACTTCTTCGTGGAAGAAACGAAAAGTCGTACTCTCCTAATCACTTCATAATGGCAGTTTTCAATGGATCCTGGCATTATTCAAAAGATGATCATTTACACATTCATACGAAGGTGAAAAAAAAAGAGACAATAGGAATGGAATGTAGAGTTTAAGCCAAATGCCAAGCTCTGGGACCTATGAGGTCATTTAGCGCTGAAAGGAAAATTGAGCGTAAAAGGTTGCAAAGGTGTACCAGGAGGAAAACCTCAAAGCAGTTGCACCACGAAAGAATTGTTAGCAGAGGGTGCATAGCAAGATGGGAAAAAATTACATGAATTGAGCTACAATAAAAGAAATGAAACGGATTGCAGAAAGGGGCCGAAGGGACGCGGCAAAGAACCTTTAGTAATGACTACAGTGCACCCCGTGAGGTGCATTGACGGCACTACCTCCCTACAGAGGAAATAGGCAATAAGCTACCTAAGCAAGTTCCAAAAGAACAGATTGCCTGTAAGTGAGACAGGTAAACAGAAACAAGAACTACCACGTAATACAGATAAAAATAGTAACAAATACATATTCATAAACAACAGATAAGGAATAAGTACCAAAAAAAAAAAGATAAAGGGGATTGGCGATTTAAAAGATACCAGCTTATCATATCAGTTCGCTGATCTAGATCTAATTCATACCTAAAGGTTTAAGCTAGAAATTTATAGTCACTGCCTTTAGTCATTACTGGTAACGTATCTTGAGAAAGTCACTAAGCTACGTTTTTGTATAATATCAAATACCGTACAGTATTTGGAAGAAAGATCATAAGCTCGTTTTTTTGGGTATAATATCAAATACCGTACATAAGCCAATTAATGCCTGTATTATTATTATTATTATTATTATTATTATTATTATTATTATTAAAGATGAAGTAAGAAACTTGTCGCTTCATACTGGGCAGACCTTTTCGCACCTACAGCCGTAACTAATGATGGCATGACGTCATCATACAGGTGTTATCATACCACGCTTGAAGTGTTCCAAAGCTTTTAATATCGTGCGCTTTAAATATATATGAGTGTAACGTCTGTATATGCATACACCACATGAGTGTGCACAGGCTCATTAACCTGTATATTCCAGATGACCTTCGCAGACATATTAATAATCCTATTTATTGAGTGAATGACGTCATCGAAGGGAAGTTACTAAAAATTTGCATTGGTGTCGTCTAACACCTGTTTTCCCTCTCTCTCTTCTTTCTCTAGTATCTTCATACGAATGACGTATTCGAGAGAGAGAGAAAAAGTTTCATACCGCAAGACATTTTTCAGGATTTCAAAAGGAATATCAACATTAATAACTGGGGATTTGTAATAAGTTTCTCGATAAGAATCTATAGTATTTTTCGTGGTAAGAATAAGAATTTCTCCAAAAAATGACTTATATTCATAAAGAGTGATATTTATACAAGAACTAAATTTCATCGACGACAGTGCTCTCTCTATTTTAGTTTTCTTAAATACAAGAACACAATGTATTATACATATAATATAAAAGGTAAATGCAATATGCAGATGAAAATATAAAGAATGAAAACAGCTGGTTGCAGAAGATACTATGTATGCCAATTGGAATGTATACAGGATCTTTCTTAGAAACTTGTTAATCTACAATTTTTTCTAAATATACTACGAAATACAATATTCAGTACGCAAGTTCAAATCCACTCAAGAAAACATATCCTTTCAGAAACTAGAGCTATGATATTTCACCGTATTTTCCTCTTTCTTTACGAGTCAAACACCACATTCATGTGGGAGGAAGGACGCCGCATCTGTCCTCTGGTCTCATAGGCAGCAGCCATATCTTGTTACAATACAACCAACACTCTTCCCTGGACCTTTCAATTTCACGAGATGACAAGACGCTTCGCTCATGTAGGGGAGCAATGGGCCAGACGCCAAGATGGCCATGTGTGAGTTTGGACAAAGAATGAAGGGAAGAATGGATGACCAACCATGATTTTCGTGAATATTTGAAATCTGTCATTCAGTCAAGCACTCTGCTCTAGATGACTATTACAGCAGTTTGCTATGGAATCACTACTCATTTCTTGTCTCAAATTCATGTCCGAAAAACCGTGCAATTTCAATCTGCATATTAATATTTTTACTTTCAACTAACCTCAGCCAATACAGATTCCGCATAAACGAAATAACATTTAAACCAAGTAAATGTCAACAATCATAGGTGCATAGATTCGGCAATGACTTTCACATGGCTGAATGGGAGTTCCGATATCTGTTTAAAAAGAAATCTTGCATGTGAAGTTATATCATATTTACAAGCAAAATGTTATTAATCATAAACTAGGTTGTATCGTATAATGGAAATACATTAGTTTAAAATAATTAAAACAATGATTCCTATGACACGCAAAAATTATAATTTGGGGGATACAGCTTAATTTTTAGGATACTGAGAAAAACAACAGGAGTACCATTTATCTCAGTCAATATAGAATTAATTCTCAGTTTAGGGCTTTACCACATATATTTTTCTTTGTTAATTCTCATATAGTTTATTCAATGCATCTGAATGGTATTAATTTTGAGGTGAAACCATCACCATCATAATCATATATTCCTTTCTTAGCAAAAGTCTTATTAATTTTGCTATTATCAGTGCCGACATCTCTTATATCATCTCATTCAATCGTTCTCGTTGTGTCCCACAGAACTGCCAGCAGAAGAGGGCAAGAGTCTATTGCAGCTGATCCTGGAACAGTTCGATGACTTGCTTGTCAAGATTCTTCTGCTTGCTGCCATCATCTCCTTCGTAAGTAATCAAATCAATTTTTTTTTTCTTTTTTTTTTTACTTTTAGTTTTATAGGCTAAATCTTCTTTTGCTTCTTCTTGTGCATTTCATTGGCTTGTTCGTGTGATGTGAATTTAAGGAAAATCAATTATTATTATTATATATATATATATATATATATATATATATATATATATATATATATATATATATATATATATATATATATATCATATTATATATAAATAATCATGATTCGTGATCCAAATGGATGAAATACGTGCGTGCTTCGAGTTTACAATAGATCGCTTTCATGCTTTCATTTACGTCATGGAGTGTCTCTATGTATCACCTTTCACTCAAGGAACTTCTCGTAATGTTAATCGTTTAAATAATTTTTGCTACATTTTTTACATTTCCTATGCCTCGGAAATCGACCATCTCCAACTTTTACACCATTTCAATTTCGTACCTTTAACTGCTACAACTTTCTATACATTTCAATCTTCCAACTCGCGTTACTTTAAATTCTGGCTTAAATTTTTGTTTCCAATGAAGTCATTATGAGGTCTATTCCTACACATAGCGATGAATAAAACTGAAAATAATGTTACGAGTCAGTAACGTCCCGAGGTAGTCGACATCAATATGTAATATTATCTCTTGCTTAAAACACTGCAACGTTTCGGTAAATACCGGCACATCACTGGATAAAAAGTAAGAAATTCTGCACCCTCTTATCCAAGAAAACATGAGCGTTATGGCCTTCACAAAATGACCCCAAACGCCCACAAAGACAGCCACGAAACAAACGAATAATGATCCGTCATTCTGAGTCATGGAACTCACCCCTTACAAAGGTCAGATATATGGCAATTTACGGTAGCTTAGTTAAGTTGCACTATAGACTATATTTGTCGGGATGATAATTTCATGTATTTTGCCCTTATATGTGTATTAGGATAGGGAGATGTGGCAGCATACTCGCGATCAAATTAAAGTAGCACATAATGTTTCGGTATTGAAAATTCCGCGGTTCAGATATTTGCAACCTGTAAGACATCCCAACAGGTCAGTGCCTGCGACGTATGTTATTTAATTTATACTTAGATTAAATCCACTCCTGAGATCTGATAAAAGTAACTCATGGGATTTGATAAAATCCACTCATGAGATTTCTGACTTTATTGACGAAAATAAAACAGAAAAAGAAACGGAGATATCAGCCGGTTGAGCCTCGTGACGTCATCAAGAAGTCACCAAATGACGCAATCGCTCTCAGATGCTCTCAGCAGTGGCGAAACTCACCATAATTATTAAGTTTAAAAAACCGCACAGACAGTAAACTTGCACTGCTCGCAGTATATTTATACTTGGTTGTAAGGCGCACTGAAAATGCTATTTACCTTAAATGAAATTATATAAATATATACAGCGAGTACCAGAAAAAAAAAAACTAGTCGCTATAGATAGCTCATATGGGACGCTCAGCATACGTGCATTAGAACGAATTTTGAAGATAAGGTGACTTGCATTAATTGCGTCTCTCTCTCTCTCTCTCTCTCTCTCTCTCTCTCTCTCTCTCTCTCTCTCTCTCTCTCATATTTTCAATTAATATAAAGAGTTCGACTTCGTGACTTTAGCAGCCACTTTAAATCATAGCAGTTGTGGTTTCACCAGATAGATGACTATGTTACTAACGTCAATTATCGTCCTTGATATCAATACTTCATTTTACCTTGGTTACGAACGAGACTTCTGAACATCCTTACTTTCTTTCTCTCACTTTCAAGCCAAACTTTATTTCTAAATACCCATTACAATGACCGGTCAGTTTTAAATGTTAACCTCCATACAGTGGCAAGCAAGAGATGGCTCGTTTATTTAAACAGATGCACAGAATAACGTTTCAAATTTACTGTCATTAAATAAATGGTATGATAAAAGGAAAGATATGAAATTCAATCCGTTGTGTTGGGATAGCTGGCCTATGGCATGGACAAGCAAATATTCCTATCAAAGCTAACCACATGGAATATAACCTCTCTAGAGAGAAAACGCTATAGTCCTTGTACCCTCTCATCAAATCATTAAACACTAATTGTTTTAGAAACAATTCACCAAAACAATAGACTGAATTAAGCATTTTCATCCACGTGATAAGTTTCGAAGACGGAATTTCCCAGGTAAGAAGGACATACCTTACCAGCGGTGATTCAGAACTTGGATCCAGTTGCCCAAAACCGTCTCACAACTGTGCAGACCAATGGTCGATCCCAGATAATAAGACAAGGGCCACTAACGTTGGTAGCTGTTAGTTACTCAAAGATTGTATCCCTTAAATGTGGCCGAGGGAGGAAACGCGAAGGAAAAATGAAAGAAGAAAGTAATCAGCATTTCGTTAAAATGTATAAAGTGTAATTTAAAAAGACGGAGGGTGGGAGGATTTTGAAGTGAAAATCATTATCAAACAGGGGGCGAAACCATTCATCCAATTTTCTCTCTCTCTCTCTCTCTCTCTCTCTCTCTCTTCTCTCTCTCTCTCTCTCTCTCTCTAATATATATATATATATATATATATATATATTATATATAATATATATTATACAACACACATATATATATAATAATACACTCATGGTTAGTTTTTATGAAAAATAAAAGCCGAAAGAGATAGAAAAAAAAAAGTAGCTGGAAACGAACCGAAAAAGGTGCAGACACCAAGACATTCTATTTATCATTACTACTAGCAAAGCCCTTGGTTGCCACTAGGCCACTACTCAGTATACACAGAGTAATTCATTCAGTATGACATGTAGCCTACACGTGACCCATTGAGGAGAGAATCCTTAATATTAATATCCGCATATATGGGGGGGGGCGGCTTAAAAAGATTATTTTATAGATTCGCAAGCATAGGACAATCGATAAACTGGACATAAAAAAAATAGATTCAAGTACAAAAAGTGGTTACATACGAGAGAGAGAGAGAGAGAGAGAGAGAGAGAGAGAGAGAGAGAGAGAGAGAAATCTCGCATTGAAAATAAAAAATCAAACTTGACAGTCTCAACCAGGAAACGGTATAAATTATCAAGCTTTCTCAAGATAAAAAAAAAATGTCTTATGGCTGCAGGAAGTGAATGATTAAATTTCTCGTCTATGACGCAAATAGCCGCGTGATACAGTATTTGTCCAACTCTCTCTCTCTCTCTCTCTCTCTCTCTCATCTACTTGTTTTATCCGACTTGCAACCGCATTACATTTACCTCTAATTGATTTTTATGTAATTTAATTGTTTCTCTCGCGCTCTCGGCTCTCTCCTTCTCTCTCTCTTTGTCTCTTCTCGCTCTCTCTCTCTCTCTCTCTCTCTCTCTCAGTTTTATCGCATTCTTATTCTGATTTCATTTACCTCTCATGTGCTTTTATGTAAATTAAATGCAATTATCTCTCTCTCTCTCTCTCTCTCTCTCTCTCTCTCTCTCCATACCCTATTTCGACTCTCACTCGACTTGACGCACACACAAGACGGCCTCTCACACGTCCCATTGACCGTCGTCGCATCCCCAATACTGAGACGATCCCATTATAGCCCCATGGCACTGAAGCGACCCATTGAGAAACACCATTAGCCCCCGGTGTCATATTAGGGCCATTTGCTTCCTCCGATGACTTCTCTCTCCAGCTTCCATTAAACTGCATTGTGACCTTGAACCTTCGTCTCCTCCTCCCCCTCTCCTCTCCTCTCCTCTCCTCTCCTCGACCTCTTTCCTAACTCCATTTCTACATTTTATTGTATTTTTTCCTTAAAACTGGCATACAGTGAAGGGCACTCGGTTGCTCCTTACCCGAGCGTTCGTCGTTCATTTCGTGGAACTGGTGGATTAGCGAATTAGCTGATCCTGATGGTTCTGTGATGTAGTGTACGTAAATGCGCGTGCATCACATAAATATAACTATATATACTATAACTATATATATATATATATATATATATATATATATATATATATATATATATATAGATAGATAGATAACTAAAATAGCTCTACCATGTCAACAGAAACCAAACAACTTCACTTACCAACTGACATTTCAAAAAAAGAAAAATTAAACTACTGAATTTATTTCTACCTCAAAGGGTTATTAATTACAGGTTAATTACAATGAGCATCATACCTACTGAAAAAATGGATATGATTGTACTTTTACTTTTTGTATGTGCGTAAGCGTAAGTTTCCAAATTGATTGATCGCCTATATAATGGTTTTCTGGCGTCACAATACCAGGCCCAGCGAAACCTGTTCGATAATTAATTTCACGATCACAGAAGTCAACGGTACGAGATAATCTTTAAACATTCTGTCTGATTTCAATAAAATCTGACGGAAAGTGACGGAGATAATTCCGCGTCGACTGTTCTTGCATCATTAAAACAGACAGCCAGATGTCAGATATTTCTTCACGATTTTTTTTATTGACTTTCGCCTTTCATTTTATTTCCAATTTCATACGAAATGAACCAAGCCTGAATTTCCTTAAAACAATGAGAAGAATTATACTTATTGAAGGCGTTTAGACCAAAAGGACGAAAGCAGCAGTATATTTTCAATCACATTTTCTCTCCGAAACAGGCGCTTATTGACAACGCCTTTATAAGCTTGGTTGGATGTCACAAGCTGGAATGATTAGGGTTTCTTTTCATTTACGAGAAAAAAGTTCTTAATGTCCACCAACGCAGACTAGAAATTTAGTGATACTTTTGCCTCACAGTCTATATAACTTACAATGCCAAGTGGCGAAACTATATTTAAAATTTCATTCAAAACAATGCATTCTCAGTGTCCATGCAAAATAAAACGATGCAAAATTTATTTATTTTTGTTAAAAAGAATTTATTCTCATTGCCTATATCAACATGAAAAGTCAAAGGTCAAAATCATTAGGAATCAGGTGAGAAAATCACCAAGATGTAAATTGTTGATGGTCGAAATGAAAAAAAAAAATAAATATTAACCTCAGTCTCCATACGAACACTGAATGTCAAATGACGAAATAATTAGGAAACCTGGAGGAAATGTTCCCCCACCCCCTCTATTTCGACGCCTGCGTACCACATGCCTGCTGCAATAACACCTAAAAATGCCAAGGTTGCACAAATCGCTAGCGCTGCTCCATCATACGTTAAAACCTTTCAAATGAAGGATTGCCTTCGTAAGGATTCGGGAATCGCTCTCTCGTTATTGTTTTCCAAACCTGGCATTTTTTGCCCGATTATTCCCTTTCCGCAATTTCACATTTCTACAAGACCGATTTTATACTCAATAAATCAACTGACCCCCTGCCCATTTAAATGTCTATCATTTTTTTCTTGACAGTTAAAAACATAACACGAGTGACTACATCCATTTCAGCAAAATTTTTCAGAAGTACGAAAAGACTGTGGATTTTCACCCGAAAAACCTATTATTCATATATCCGTCTTATTTGATATATATATATATAATATATATAATATATATATATATATATATATATATATATATATATATATATATATATATATATAGTATGAGAAAGAAGATCTAGTAGTGTGTGTATATGTATAGTATGTATATATATATATATACATACACATATAATATTATATATACATGACACTCCTAAGTAATCATTCTTTTCTCTCACATACAAGTAACATCGTTCCAGAATCTCTCTCTTCTCTCTCTCCATCCGTTTCATCTCTCATCATCGCCTCACTATCATCTCTCTCTCCTCTCTCTCACCCCCAGCGGACAGGAGCGCTTCCCATCCATTATAATATGCATTTGCAGTAATTAAACTGGCGGCCACGGTACAATTTCTGACATCCTGATCATTGTGCGGAGAGCCACTGCACAAGGCGGAATAAAAGGAGGGTTGCTGACAATAGAGACAGTTTTCACTGAAAGCAAAAATTAAAATCGTCTTTTTCAAAGGCTTGTCTGTGAGCTATGTAAAACAAAAAAGAAAAAAACTGTTAACGCACTTTATAACCATTTATTCACGCCTCTATGGACAGAACATAGGATTTAGGCCGAAGACCAAGCGCTGGGACCTATGAGGTCAGTTCAGCGTGGAAAGGGAAATTGACAGTAAGGTGGTCTGAAAGGCGTAGCAGAAGGAAAACCTCCCAGTGGCACTATGATGGTAGAAAGATGAAAGATCATATAAACGGAGGTACAGTAAAAGGAGTGTAAGGGGTTGCGGCTTGGGGCCCGAAGGGACGCTGCAAAGACCCAAAGTTATGTCTACAGTGCACCGATTGAGGTGCACTGACAGCACTAGCCCCCTACGGGCCAAATCTATATGGCCTTTG
>NC_061101.1:34662044-34677044 GCF_015104395.2 Macrobrachium nipponense
ACATTCTTCCTAAAATGTGTTTTCACATGACCATAAACTCTGGTTCAGCAAATGTGTGGCCAATGTAATAAATGGATCATGTGCTAAGACTACTCAGAATTAGTTCTACAGTGATCATGCCACAGGTGTTGGCCTTTGGAATACACCGAGAGAGAAACCGCGCCAATGAATTTTGTCATGCTACCACAGTTGGTGCGTCTAAGATTTTCCACTGAATAACAAAGAAAAATTGAGAACTAAACGCCAAACAAATAGCGTTGACGGCTGCCTTCTTGAACAGCGGGCAAACCCTTGCAAGATGCGTTCGAATCTCTTACGTCACAACTGAAGAGAAGGGGTGTAAGATGTAAGCTAATCCTCGATGGCCCCCGGTGGAGTAACGACCCAGAAGGGGGGTTGGGGGAGTGGAGAATAGGAAGAACCGCTGAAAACAACAGAAGAGAGAGAGAGAAGTGAAGTGGTGAGGGCAAAAGAAAAAAAAATGAGTCGGGTTGAGGGATCACGTGACTAGTGACGTTTCGTTTGGGTCTGACATCACAAGCGCTTGCGTCACTCACTGATGGCACTCAGTGTTGCCATATATGATTATAGAAGCAAAGCATCCTCCATGACGACTTATTAGGCCAGCCCCCTTCGAGGGAGAGAGAAGATAGCTGCTACAAGTTCGGCTTCCGTTCAGATTTAGACGGTTACAAGTTACCTGACGAGAGAGAGAGAGAGAGAGAAAGAGAGAGAGATTGCGCCGCGCTCTGCGCCGACCTCTTAACAAATGTACATTCTGATGCTTCTTCCGACCTGGTGGGAAGGGGCTGTGCTGGCTTCCACTCCACATGGTGGAGTGAATACGTGTCGGTTCAGACAAGGTGGAGCGCTACGGCCACTGAAGTTTCTCTCTCTCTCTCTCTCTCTCTCACTCCTCTCTCTCTCTCTCTCTCTCTCTCTATCTCTCTTTATATATATATATATATATATATATATATATAGATATATATATAATATATATATATATATATATATATATATAATTTTGGAATACGTCCATTTCCCTTTTTCACCTGCAAAATATACAAGACAAAAAAACACTGCCATACTCTCTCTCTCTCTCTCCTCGCCTTCTCTCGCTCTCTCTCTCTCTCTATCTATATCTTATATATATATATATAATATATATATATATATATATATATATATATATATATATATATTATATATATATATGTATATATATACATATATATACGTACATAAGTGGAATGCGTCATTTCCCTTTTTCACCTGCGAAATATACAAGATAAAAACACTGCCACACTTGATTGATGGGTAAATCAAGGATGAACCCCTTATGCAGAAAACTTTATCACCAATCAGCCGCTGAATATCATCAAGTTATACATTACACACCACAACGCCGTGGGGAGTCTGAGTTGTTCAAATAGTGTTGGAGTTATTGTAATAAATGTTTACCACCAACTTTGGCTGAAAGAAGAGTGCCAGAAATATCCACATGAAAAGACAGATTTAAACAAAACATTCAGGGAAAGGTTCTGATTTACTATTGTCCTCCAAATACAAGAGGAGAAAGAGAGACACCTCACCACACGTGTGGAAATCAACGGCTTGTCTGACTATTACCTGAGCTGCGATTGTTTTACGAAATTATCATTTACGTACATTTAACTACTTACTTACATACATTTACACACACGAGAGTAAAGATGTCATACACGATCAAAAATAGGACCCCTTACTATCCTCCTGTTTTAAGAAAAAGCAGAAGGTTAAAATAGAGAAAAACGGCTCTCGGACGGCAGAAATGTCTAAACCAATACATCAAACATCACAGATTGAACAACACCAACAGAACCGATCGAGCTTGCCGATCCAGACAAACGAGAGAGAGAGAGAGAGAGAGAGAGAGAGAGAGAAGAGAGAGAGAGAGAGAGAGTGAAGAAAAACTACAGGTATCCGGGAGATATGGCAGCCACTCAAACTGACATTAATTCATACACTCTCCAGAGAGTGAACCTACTCCTCAGGTTCTGCTAAAGGAATGCATTACTAAAGGCCGGGAAAAGTTACTTAAATAACTTAGATATATATATATATATATATATATATATATATATATATATATATAGAGAGAGAGAGAGAGGAGAGAGACAGAGAGAGAAGAGAGAGAGAGAGAGCTAGATGTTAGAAAAACATATAAAAATATATACATATATATACACATTTATGATATATAACACACACATATATATATATTATATATATATATATATATATATATATATATATAAAATCGTATGTATATAGTATATATAATACAAAAATGTGTAAGTGTGTGTGTGTGTTTGTTTTTTGTTCACACGAGTTTATTCGTTTACGAGAAAGTTTTGAGTTTTGTGAAGTGCAAAACCGAGATTCAACGGTCGCAAAGGAATATGATAACGAGATTGAGTGTATCCTGCATCCTGCCTGTGATTGGATGGCATGGCATTATCGGAAGCTACGGCATCCTCTCTCCTTTCTCCGAAGCCATGTGGTCACTTTTTGTTACTTATTCTATAAACACACACACACACGTATACACACAGATACATATGTAAAATTATATATATATATATATATAATATCATAATATAATTGTATATAAATATTATATATGTAATATAAAAAATATATTATATATATATATATATATATATATATATATATATATATATATATATATATATATATACACTCTCAGGTCTCCCTCAAAAAATATACATATACACCTCTCTCTCTCTCTCTCTCTCTCTCTCTCTCTCTCTCTCTCTCTCTCTCTCTCTCTGTGTTGTGTGTGTGTGTGTAGTGTGTGTGTGTTGTGTAAGATACCACTTCAATTTCATTACAGCGGTAACTTCTCATCACCTAACTCGTATACATCACAACTTCCACTCGAAACACTAACTTTCGTCTACATTCCCATCCTATCTTATGTGGGGTTTTAGAGCCCCGCACTTAATTAGTTTAAACAACATTAAGCAACACCAACAAAAACCTCAAGTGCGCGCACGCGCGCGCAAACACAAGTACACTGGTATGCAAATGTATATATCACCTTTTTCCCCTCTGTTATAAATCTGGCGGAGCCCGCTCGCGAGTTTTACAACTGACAACACGGAAAAGCTTGGAGAGGCGATAATCTTTCGCGGCTGAACCGGGGAAACGCCCTAAGTGCGAGATAACACCGGGGAAGAAGAAGAAGAAGCTTACCTGGTTAAAGTCATTCCCAACTTATCTGAGAAGTTTGGTGGAAGGCTGAATGCGCTTATGGGGCCAGATGAGGGGAAGCAGAAGGGCTCTCAGAGAGAGAGAGAGAGAGAGAGAGAGAGAGAGAGAGAGAGAGAGCCAAACCTAAAAGATAGTATCATAAAATATCTGACCATTTATTTATGAGCGATTATTAAAACAGCATATGGTTCACTTCTACTTTTCAGAAACCACTCATTTTGCATTTACAATGAGAAAGTGTGCAAAATTTAATGACGGGGTTACAAGCTCATCGATTAGTGTGTGGGTAAAAAGAAAAAAAAAAGGAGTCCACGGTGAAGTATGGAAATGAAAGAAGCCTAGATATACGAAAACAATACATAGGAAGCGAAACTGCAAAAAGAGAGAACTAAGTGCAGAGAGAACCCTGAATGAGCAAATGGATCTAAGAGTAAAAGATGCAAATACAGCAATACTATCTGAGGATAATGTAATCATGAGTCAGTGGAGTGGGAAATCTGAGGTAGAATTTGGTGATGCAAAAGCAGAAGGGGTTAGTGTAAGTTTGAGAACCCTTTGCAATCGACAGTTGAGGCTGTAAGGAAAATCCAGCGGTTTAGATAGTGGAAAGGCACCTGAAGTAGAAGGGATTACAAGTGAAATATTATGGTACAGTGGACATACGACGTTCAAGTACATGACCAAGGTTTGCAAGCTATGTTTGGATGAGGCAGAGGCTCGAAAAGATTCTGTAAGAGGTATAATTTATCTGTTATCTTAAAGTGAAGCCGAAAGAGGCTAGTAAGACATTAGAAGCATATAATGTTACAAAGTATACAAGGGAAGGCGTACGGTATGAATTTGATAAAGAAAGCGAGACAGATGACAGATGTCGATCAGTGATGAGTTTAGACCAGGAGGAGGGTCTGGGGATCAAGTGTTTTCGTAATGAAGTTATGTGAGAAGTTCGGAAGTAAACAGGAAAAGCTGTGAGTGGCAAAAATAGTAAACGGAGGCAGCTCTCGTGTATGGTATAGAAGATAGGTTGCTGTCTGATCAAAATAGAATAAGTAGAAGGTAGGACGATAAAATGACTGGTGAAGTAAGGGAAACAATTGTGTAGTATGTTTGCTTGGGTGAATGGAAATTTGGCTTACATGAAACACCGAAGATAAGAAAATGAGTAATAAATAGTGTGAAGGAGTGACTAAATTAATGGAAATTCTTTATATAGGCGTTGTGTTTTTAATATCACGAAATGGTTGGACGGAAAATATGTGTATATGTATGTATGTAAGTATATATATATATATATATATATATATAATATATATATATATTATATATATATATTTATATTATATAAAAACCTCTTAAAACACGAAAAAAAAAGCCTCCCAGGAATACAAATGAAAACCGAACTATAGGCTTAAACAACCCTTCAAAGAACCCCTATTGTTACAAGTGGTGTATCTGCCATTGTCTAGCGGACACGAATACTGACCAGACTTCTAAATCGAATATCCTTCTCTTTTCCATTTCATTCTCTCTCTTCCTCTCTCGTCGTCTCTCTCTCTCGTCTCTTCTCAATCTCCTCTCTCTCTCCTCTCTCTCATACATCAAGGTGGGCACTCAGTATACCATTTTTTTAACTTATACGCATCCTTCTTTTGGATTAATAATAATAATAATATAATAATAATAATAATACTAATAATAATAATAATAATAATAATAACTAATAATATTATTATTATTATTATTGTTATTATTATCTCCTTATTTTTCTTATCCCTCATTACAACCGCAATAATTTATTTTCATACCTTATTATTATTATTATTATTATTATTATTATTATTATTATTATTATTATTATTATTATTTATGACCACATTCAACGGCTAAAGTCAAAGAGGGTCACTGAATTATTATGACTGATAATATTATGCAAAGTTCATTATCATCAGAAACAAGCCAAAAAATTAGTCAGTTGACTTACTACCATTAAAATCACGCCCGAATCCACACGAAACAAGCCAAAATGGAGTGTCACAACTTGCTGAGAAAAATTCCTTCTGCAAGAGTTCATTATGAAAACATTGCAATATCTTGATTCCCCTCCTTCTTCGCCTGCAGGTCTTGGCGTGCTTCGAGGAAGGTGAGGAGACCGTCACTGCCTTCGTCGAGCCCTTCGTCATTCTGCTTATCCTGATCGCAAACGCCATCGTCGGCGTGTGGCAGGTGAGTACACAATTATTACTATGTATTATTATTAATATATGTATTATTGCTACTATATGTATTACTACTGGAACACCCGGCAGGGGAGATGACGACATTGTTGTTGTTATTAAAACACGAACGGCTAGAAATATTAACAATAATTAATACTACAATATTATAAAAAAAGTGTTACATATTCAAAAAGAACTTGAGAAGACGTCGTGGACAACTTGCCCACCAAACATTCGTATCATGGATGGTTCGTATTAAAAAAATAAACAATAAAAAACACAAACAGAAGAAAAGCACAAACAATAGAAAGGATGGTTCGCAATTACGTAAACTTTAACACTCAACAGAGGAACAGTACAAATAAAGCCATAAACAATCAATCAACGTCACTTGTCTGTCTTTGTTTCCATAACAATAACATTACGCCTTTAACATTAAAACCCTTTGGGTGTAATAGGATAAAAATGACAAAAATCCTCATTTGTTTGTTTCCATTTTGCCGTATAAATGCCAGGTCAAATGCCATTAAAAACGTGCAGATTTATTACGTATTCCTTCGACACGACTCTTCATATTTGTCTATTTTTGCTTGCTACGAATGAAAGGCTGGCTTTAACGCGTTACCGAAACCTGTTCGTGACCTCGTTACGAGTTTGAGAGTATGATCCTCTGGTTTATCGAGAAGAAAAACCTCGCAACTGAAAACGGACTCAAGTTTTTCTCTTTTTATCGATAACTTCGGAAAATACACCTGCGCTTGTCGACAGCTGGTCATCTTTTCTTCTTCTTCTTCTTGCTTTACTCAGTTTAAAAACTTAAAACAGTGGAGGGAGAAAACCAGATAGAGAGAGCGAGAGTAGAGAGAGAGAGGATTGAGACGAGAGAGAGAGAGAGAGAGAGAATAACTCGTACCTAGTCAGTCTTCAGGCGACTGCTCTTCATTGTTAACTGTGGAACCTCGAGTGTCTTCTTCAGTGCCATAAAAAGAATGCCTATAACAAGAGAGAGAGAGAGAGAGAGAGAGAGAGAGAGAGAGAGAGAGAGAGAGAGAGAGAGAGAGAGAGAGAGAGAGAGAAAACTGACAAAGATGAGGAAAACGTAATTCAAACACTTTCGACCCTGATATACTACTAGTTAATATTAAAACGTCGCCCCTTGACCTGACTCAGACTCGATTTAGCACTTTTGCCAAACAAATGGCGAATCATTAACCTCCCAAATGGCCGATACAGTCTCAAATACCGGGTTATATAACATCGAGAACATAATCAACATCCACAGTTTTAGAGACCACTGTAAATGGGATGTTATCAACAACCGATTACGGCAGCTTTCGGATTCATCAACATATTAATGGACACGAAGGGATTTGAGAGGGTCACAGAAATGGGGTCGTTCGATCGTTCACTGAGGGTAAGGGGGGGGGGGGTGGGGGGTTACCTATCAATCATCAGAAGAGAAAGGAAGCAGATTCTGAATAACCTTAAGGAAAGTAAATCAGTATCACGAAAAAGCTGGAACGACGCTTTTTCTCAAAAAAAAAAAAAAAAAAAAAACAAAAAAAAAAAAAAAAAAAAAAAAAAAAAAAAAAAAAAAAAAAAAAAAAAAATCAAAAAAAAACCTTAAAAAAATAAAACCTGAAATATTTTGTTTAAAATATGGACCATCACGTATGTAAAGGTTATATTACATAAATCTCCTTGATCTTATAAACTATTTCATTTACTGTTGCATTTTACGAAAAGGAAACGAAATTGCACCATAATGCATGAGGCATAGCAAGCAATCAAGCACCCAGACAGCAAGTCTAATAATATCCACAGCATTTAAACCTAGACAAACGAGAAGCTGACTATAGATTAACAAGCCACAGAGAAATATATTACCAAGCCACATGCTCGACCACAGAAAGAACCGATACGCCCTCGAACGACAGAAAAAAAACAATATTCTCAAACCACAAAATGAACTCATCCATTCTGTGACCACGCAGGGAGCTCCATCATATTGTGAAACCTTGCGACAATTATTACGAGAAACACCACTCCAGGACTCGTCATTCTACTTACTGTCAAATTTTGGAATTCGCTACCTGGTTCTGCTCCTGTGGACTCTCGCAGTCTTCCTTCCTTTAAGAGACGAGGGTATATAACTTTCCTCGTAGTGTGCCTCCAAAAGTCTTTCAATTCCCTATTTCTTTTTCTTCAAGCCATAGCCAGAAAAAGGCATTGGTCTTTGCTCTTAAAAGAAATTAACACTAACATAAGAAACAGAGAACAGACGTTTTCACTGATGAGGACATCTGATATTAGGCAACAGCAACTTATTTATAGTCTCAACTAGAAAAATACATATAACGCAAACCGAGAAAGTCGCGCTCCAACTGTGAGAACCAAGTATCACACTTTCTTGGTGAAAAAACGTCATCTCATATTCTTAGCATCATGAAAGGCGTTTAGTAATTCACTGACGAGATTCGCACAAGATTCATGGGACCCACAAACGCGTCCTCAGACAAAGAGGTATGAACTCAATGGATTCAATATATGATTTTTATCTAAGAGGTCCTGGCGTTAATAAAAACGAGTATTTCTCTTACTGGATGAATCAGTAACACAACATAAACAAGTAAAAAATGCGCCGAAGTTTCTTCGGAGCAATCGCGTTTTCTGTACAGCGTATAAATGCTGTCTGAAACTCTCAGCCACGGCCCTGTGGTGGCCTGTGTTGTTGAAGTCTATAGCCGTGCAAAATGTCACGATCATGGCTAACTTTAACCTTAAATAAAATAAAATAAAATAAAATAAACTACTGAGGCTAGAGGGCTGTAATCTGTATGTTTGATGATTGGAGGGCGGACGACCAACATACCAATATGCAGTCCTCTAGACTCAGTAGCTGTTAAGACAGACAAATAGCCGTCTCAATGGTTTTCCTTTGCCGAAACCTAAAAAGGTTCTTTCACTAAAATGTTCTATTAATTTCCTATTTAATGCTGACAAATGAAAGGCATTATTCAACTCGCACGGCGAGAACCCTGCCTCCTCTACGTTACACGAAGGGACTCCTGAAGTTTCACTTCGATCAACACAAGGTGAGGACTTGATCGTGGTGGAAGAGGGTAGGAAGCAACAGTCCTTGCCCTTCAGTCTGAAATTCAGAGGCCTGTCAAGACATCCTTCCAACAATTTGGCGAGATTTACAGATCCGTCGACTTTTTTTGCCTCAACCTGTAAGATTCACATAAAGAGTCGTGAGAATTCCTTGTCTCAATATGCGAGATTCACTAAGAGAATCGCGAGAATTCCTTGCCTGAACATGTGAGATTCACTAAGAGATTTGCGAGAATTCCTTGCCTGAACATGTGAGATTCACTAAGAGACTCCTGAGAATTCCTTGCCTTAACATGCGATATTCACTAAGAGAATCGCGAGAATTCCTTGCCTGAACATGTGAGATTCACTAAGAGACTCCTGGGAAGGGTTCCTTGTCATCATATGTGAGATTCACTAAGAGACTCCTGGGAATTCCTTGTCTAAATATGCGAGATTCACTAAGGAGAACTCCTGGGAAATTCCTTGTCTCAATATGCGAGATTCACGAGAATTCCTTCCATAAACATATGAGATTTGCCGATTCACGAAACATTCCTTACTTCAATATGCAAGATTTGCTCAAATATTCGTGAGAATTCCTCGCCTCAAACTGTGACTCAGTAAGATTAGGGAGACACTCTTTCCTCACTCTTGGGTATCATTTCGAGATTCGTGACGCGTTTCTTTGCCTCAGCGCGAGATTCATTTAGGAATCCGAGAGTAGATATTCCATCCCTCCACATGTGAGATTCACTGAAAGAGATTCGTGCGACATTCGCCAAGAGATTTGCGAGACATTCCTGGCTTCATTCTGCGAGAGTTATTCACGTCGTTTACTTCCTTCCTGACAGGAGCTCCCCCCCCACCCCCCCCACCCCCCACCCCAGGCGCCGTGAGGGCCTCGGAGGCATTTTTTAATAAAAGGAAGCTAGAAAAGGAAAGAGGCACTGAGTGGGTTTCTTAAAACACTCCTCTTGAATTAGGAAAGGCGACTCGGAAAGGGAAAAATATTCTCTCTCTCTCTCTCTCTCTCTCAGTTCCTCGTTGGACGAGTGGTTTTTTCGCGCTAGCGCCAAGATCCGAAGGACTGAAAGTTCGATTCTCGGCTCTGCAACGCGGAATCAGAGGAATTTATTTGTGGTGATAGAAATTCATTTTTCGATATAATGTGGTTCGGATCCCAGCAATAAGCTCTGTAGGTCCGTTGCTAGGTAACCAATGGTTCCTAACCACGTGAAAAAAGATAAAAAACATATCCTTCGGGCCCTCTCTCTCTCTGCCGAAAAACATCATGGGGCTAAAAATATCAGAAAGAGCAAGCAGAGGTAGATTAATAGTGCCCAAAACTATACTGGGGGGAAAACTAAGGAAAGCCCACAAGGACATTAATCCACCACGCACAGCATCGACAATGCAGCGTCTATTCAGTGGCGTTGCCAGCTCGTCTGAGGAAACGTATCAGGAGTGAGCGTAGATGTGTTTAAGAATAAGCTCGACAAATATCTAAGCTGCATCCCAGGACCATCCAAGCTTGGAAGATGCAAAATTTATCCCGGAAGATGCATTAGCAATTCTCTGGTAGACATTAGAAGTGCCTAATACTGAGGGACCTGGGGTGGGGCAACCCGAACAAGCTGTAAGGTAAGGTAAGGTAGGTCTCTCTCTCTCTCTCTCTCTCTCTCTCTCTCTCTCTCTCTCTCTCTCTCTCTCTCTGGTTTTACGAACAGTAAAAAATAAGCATAAGATATTTTTAAGAAGAGAAATTCAGAGAGAAGCCGTGTTTAACTGAGGGTCACAGGGATTATCTTCTTGTAATGCAATGCAATTTCATAACACTAATAAAACAAAATATCCTCAAAAGCATCGCAAGCAAAATTTAATTTGAAAATAAGACAATTACAGGTGCTTTTATATTATGGAAGCGACGGAGTCAAGATCCCTGCTCAATGAGGCCATTCACGCAACTCCCTTTCAAATAGCTAGAGCAAATATCATGTGGACTTCAGAGCAGTAAAAGAAAAAATAACAGGTTCAATTAACATATTAAATACCTCAGAAAAAAGGAAAGAAAAAAAAGTCACTTTTAAGAGCGGTGGGTAGCGTAGAGATCGCACGCAGGTAAAGCAGGATGTTTGAAAAGAAGTTAAAAGAAGAGGAGGAGGAGGAGGAGGAGGAGGAGGAGGAGGAGGAGGACTCTGCAGATGTTATTGTGTCAAGTGAGGCGAAGGTGGAGTGCCTCTCTCCTTGACTTGAGATGCACCTCGGGAGGGAGCTAAAGAGAGAAAGAGGTTTAGAGAGAAGAAGGGAAAGTGGATAATACTAGAATGGTTATGTAATAACGGAAGACATTCAATATGACTGGGGAATGTTATACGGCCTTTAACAGTTATGAAGTCGAGGTGATGGTCATGTAATGATGAAACATATACATATGAATGATTGACGTACGACAACGGCCAAAACATGTCTATTCTGCAACCCTATGTATCCATCAAAATCGATAAATATGAAAAAACAAGTAAAAAATGTACCGAAATTTCATCGGCGTATAATCAAGGTGGTCTCAGTACAATGCTGTATGAGCCGCGGCCCATGAGACTTTAACTATGCCTCAAGATCTACATACTATAGGCCTGACCTATATTGTTGCTAGACGCAAGATTATGGCTAACTTTAACCTTAAACAAATCACAAACTACTGAGGCTAGAGGGTTGCAATTTGGTATGTTTGATGATTGGAGGGTGGATGGTCAACTTATCATGTTGCAGCCCTCTAGCCTCAGTAGTTTTTAAGATCTGCGGTCAAGGAGAAAAAAGTGCGGACGGAAAGACAAAGTCTGCACAATATAGTTTTCTTTTCAGAAAACTGAAAAGCTCCTTAGTGATAAAAACGTCAAGTGACCCTCTTGACCTTCTAAAACGAAAACCGAGCCTTGTTAGGTTCCTGACACCTTTCCATACAACGAAGTCTAAAGCATATCCAGCAGGCTTGCAGTCGCTCGTTAAATATTAATTTTTCGTACCCTTTACCTTCGACTGAGTGGAACATCAAAAAGCCTGTGGTGCCCTCGCAGACGCTGTAAAATTTTAAGGAGCTAATTAATGTACATGGTTTAGTCCTCCTCTCTCTCTCTCTCTCTCTCTCTCTCTCTATATATATATATATATTATATATATATATATATATATATATTGTGATATAATGTATGTATATATGTGTGTGTGTGCGTGTGTATATATAAACACAAACACACATATTTGCATATATATATATATATGTGTGTGTGTGTGTGTGTGTGTATGTGTGTGTGTGTGTGTTACCACGAATCATAACCTCAGCAACATCATCTCCAGGCAACCCTCAGCTCTCTGTCTGTGATCACCACTTTATAAATGTGCCACTGTATAAAATGTTCCACTGAACATCACACACAACACCGCTGGAAACGTCTCCTCTCGGTCCATATCAGATCAGCAGCATTCAACCTCCCCACGGCAAATTGGGTTGGAATCAAGCGCTTGTTATCGTCGATTGACTAGGATGAATAATAAAGAAATATATCGGACACAACAACCCTTCTAACTATTGCATCGAAAGTGTAAGAAGTGTTAGAGAAATCCTGTTCTAGATTTAAGAATTGATCTGACAGGACAGTCTACATTATTCCAAGAGACCAGCGTCTCTTATTTCGACAAGGAAATACTCTCAATTCTAGTGCCGATTTCAAGCGAAGGCCTCAGAATAACAGCAGAACTACGGAACAGAGAACAACGTCTAAAAAATTGCCTTAAACCTGATAACCGAACCAAGAAAACCATGGCCGTCGAGAACATACGAAGTAACACAAAGTTGTTCTTCCCCGCAAACATCAAAATGTGAAGAGTGAAATTGGCCCCTTGAAAGCAAATAGATCGCTTATCACATCACCGTAACAGATTTGCGAACGCATATCACAGCAGTGTTCATTCGCATACTCTGCCCAACACCCGAATCACAAGATAGAGGATCCAATCACATTTTTCGATCAAAGTGGCAACGATCTCCCGTCCCTGCAAAATATTGACTACAGATGAAATGATTGGAAAGGAAATAGACTCTTAGAATTAGGTCAGTAGCCGGACCGAACCATTTCCCGGTAAAGTAATTGAACCTATGCAAAACTAAACTATGAAAACCCATCTACGTATCTCCTTTGGCGGGAACCACTCAGAAGTAATGAAGATACAAATCACTTAAGAGCAATAGAGCCATAGAGCAAAAGCTCTCTCTCGAAATCTTATTACCCTACATCACTAACGGATCCCACCTTATTAAAATCTGTGAGAGAATCATAATGAGGTCAATCGTCACGCATCTGACCGACAACGATTTCCTCCCTCACAATCATCAAGGATTCTAAACAGCTAATCAATCAAACTGTCAATAATTAAGATCCCCGGCGAAGTGGAACCGAGCGTCAGTTGATCCTCGGGTAAATCAAATCCCTCTCTGTTCTCCTTGTCCTTAACAATGATTTAAGGGATTACTTAACCTGCCTGTTAGTCTCTCTCTCTCTCTCTCTCTCTCTCTCTCTCTCTCTCTCTCTCTCGGGCATGACTGGGCAATACGGTCATTTCCCACCACTGACCTATTGTTATGCAAATTCTCCCACTCCCCATCATTTTCCACACCGATTTTTCTTACCTGGCCGTTTTTCTTCGCCATGATTCATCGTGCACCCTTATATCCCCGTTTAGCTTTCCCCTCATCCCCTATAAACCTCAATCTCTCAGTTCCTACCTCTTCCCCTCTCTCTCTGTTAGTCTGCGCATTTCGGTATCCAAACATCTCCCCTCTTTTGTATTCGTCATCACGACTCTAAACTGTTTTTCTGATCTTCATAAGTTCCTGGAGGGGGGCATTTTTTTTGGGGGGTGGGGGGGTGTGGAAGGATCTATTTTACCTCATTTGCGTTTTTCCTGCCAAAACTGTAGGCAGAGTTTTATCTCAGATGTAAATTACAAGAATTATGTTGTTGTTGTTATTGTTGACTGTAGGTCGTCCTACAGACTGAAGACCGACATTTTCCTTAAAGGTTTTTGATCCTTCTAAAGTGTAATTTGCCGCTTCGTTTGAATAATATATAAGGATTTCTTAATTATTTTTCCTTCCGTCCCACTTACCTACTTAAAATGAATATGATACATCTTGATATATTGCTCAATTAATAACAGCTATACCCATTGAAAGGCTCGTGTATTCATCTTCCTACGACTCTCTCTCTCTCTCTCTCTCTCTCTCTCTCTCTCTCTCTCTCTCTCTCTCTCTCTCTCTCCCCGGTATCCGGACGGTTACTTCCACAACAAGCGATGGGTTACGTGCAACAGGCACAAACATTTACATTACAGGCGCCGAACACATGTTCGCCTCACGGAGGGTTTCTCAGCAACCGCGTCAAATACCCTGAAGACCTAATAAATAACGTGTCGTTAAGACGTCAAGAACAGCCATACCCTGCATGGACCCACTCTAAATCAATTCAGTAACCATAAAACGAAAGAATTTAAATTCACTGAAAATCTTTGATCATTCACGGGAAGTTGGTCCCCCCCCCCCCCCCCCCCTCCCCACCTCAAAACTTCCAGTCACGACAAGAAAGGACGGAAACCTAATTAGTCAGAAGTTCATGAAAAGATTAATTAGGAAGCGATTAGTTTTTTTTTTAAGCCAGAAGGAAAGATGAGCAGACGCGACGCGACCCAACCCCTTCTCCAGAGGTGCCTTTCATCCCCGCCCACACGGGGGTTCCCCACCCCCGGAAAAAAAGAATGGGTCAAGTCGATATGAATCGATAAGTGTCTTCACTGGTGAGGGAACTCAGGTGACTGATAAGGGGGAGGGGGAGGGGGATTTCAAACAGATAGGAGAGACTGGCGTTGGCCTTACAAGTATTTACTCGAGTGACTCGAGTATTTACAGAAGATATCAAGTGACCTCAAATAAAACCCTCCTAAGTAGGCCACTGCGAATAAATATTACAAAGAAAATTTTGTCTGTAATCTGTGAGTTTCAACCTTTCATTTCTTGTCATTTTCAAAAATCTATCTTCGTGACATAGAGAAATGTAACAATGAATCGGTGTACATGTTCAAGTACAAGAAAAATGCAAAGATTTCCAACTTATTCTCTCTACACAGACAATAATCTTTGTACACACACAATAACCTCTGTACACATATACAATAATTTGTGTAAACACAGTAATCTAACGTATATCTGTAGATACTATATTTATATACATCAAAGCCAGTACGATGAAGTATGACTGACATTACTCGCACGCTCGGCCTATTTGTCTGTTGACTCCGCTGCTGTTGGCGAAACCTATTCGAACACCATGCACGACACCTCCCTTCGTCTTTGATTAAT
>NC_061101.1:34682044-34684544 GCF_015104395.2 Macrobrachium nipponense
GAGAGAGAGAGAGAGAGAGAGAGAGAGCACGTACTGAAGCTAGTGCCAAAAATCCTTCCTTAATAAATAAACAAAGCAAGAACAAAAAATAAAATGAAAGTATTTTCTAGCTTCATTTTTCTACAGCATTTGAGAGCGCCCGTGAGTCGGCAGAGAGAGAGAGAGAGAGAGAGAGAGAGAGAGAGAGAGAGAGAGAGAGTTTACACAACTGTTGCACCTGACCTTCAACTGTTCGGGGGAGAGCTTTGAGACGATTTTAAAGGTAAAAGCTCGAGGTGCAGTTGCTATATCATAGACTTCGAAGCGCTTGGCTTCTATTTCGTGCGGGGGTTGAAGTTAGGGGGAGGGGGGGGGTGGGGGGCGTTAAGACCTTTATTAGTGGGAGGTGTGGCCTGGCCCCACCCACAGCTCATTTTTTAATTCAATCCTTTAGTAACACCAGGAGCTGATAAAAACCAGGGATGACTGGATGCTTGGCTTTAAATGAAATTCAAAATTAAATGTTCATTTTATCTCTCTCTCTCTCTCTCTCTCTCTCTCTCTCTCTCTCTCCATAATTTTTAGCTCTGATCCCACTTCTACCTGTACATGACGAGCGTTGAAACGTCAACAGGTAAACAAAAGCGAGAAAAACCTCCCTGGCGCAAACCAACAACGAAATAATGAGCATTATTACTTCTAACGCGTACCGATTTGACTAATGAACCCATCATGGCTATACAGCCCAGAGCATTATTATCAATAATGGCAGAGCCATTCCCTCCCGCGACATGACATACCCGGAATATCCTCATAGACAAGGAATGAATTCCGCGAAGTGCTATCGATTCGGTTTAATCCTTCAGTAATGGAGGAGGTCTCGACAGATGCCACTCACTATGATTCGCTAAGCACCATCAGAAAGCGAACGTGGCAATAAAAAAAAAAGAAAAAGTTAGTGTTAACAAGAATGTATCTTCTGAGTGTATATTATGTGTTTGCATTGAACTATATTTTGGTCAATCGTGACTCGCTTACACACAGGAAGTATTTTAAATTCGGCAAAGCTGAACTAAATGGATCCAATATGTTAAGGAAGACTACCACTTTGTTTTTCGCGATCTCTCTTAAGTTTACTGAAAGTTGGAATCAAATTGATTAATGATTATCCTGGTCTGAATATTGGTGTTGCCCTCTTTTTACTACAACGGTTTCTGAAAAGAAGAAAAAAAATTCTCATTTCACATTTTACATAAATTAACCTTAAAATAGTCTTATTGTATAACTATTTCGTTTAATAGCAGTATATACCATCATCTGACGAATTCCCGTTACAGTGGTCGGAACTTTTAAGTAAGGACGCCCAACAGGTGTGTGAAACACCTGCACGGAGAAAATTAAAGGCAATATATGCCTTTGGAAAAAAACATTCGTCAAGAACATGTGTCCCGGTTTATTTTGGCCGATGGAAACTTAACCTCCTCCTCCTCCTCCTCCTGGCGTCCTTTCGGCGACGGTGATTCGTCGGAAGGAATGCCGATCGCCAATCACGAAGCAAAGAGGCGCTGGAGGGGGAGTAGGAGGAGGAGGGGCGAGGGGATGAAGGGAGGAGGGGGGGGGGGGATTTCACGTTGCCAACCCTTTATTGTTTGTTTATGTAGTCGGAACAGAATAGAACAGAATATAGAATTTAGGCCAAAGGCCAAGCGCTGCGCCTTATGAGGTCATTCGGCGCTGAAACGGAAATTGAGAGTAAAGAAGATTTGGAAAGTGTAACAGGAGGGGAAATCTCGCAGTTGCACTATGGAGCAATTGTTAGGAGAGGGTAGGATAGTAAGGTGGAAGAAACAGAATATGAACAGAGGTACAGACAAAGGAATGAAAGGGGCGGTTGCAGCTAGGGAGACCGAAGGGACGCTGCAAAGAATCTCAAGTAATGCCTACAGTACATCACATGAGGTGCACTAACGGCGCTACCTCCGTAAGAGGTTTATGTAGTCGCAGATCCAGTCCGCCCATAGGCCTAGTTTGAGGTGAGGTGCCGGTTTTCCCCTTCTTTACACCGTGAGGAATGAGCCGACTTGGCGACGCCAGATAACACTAGCTGGATCAACCAACTAACCTCTGGGAGACCACGTATCCAAATAGCTGTGTTTTCCTTTGAAGAATCGCGTGGTGACCTTTGTCGTGACTGCCTTGTTTACTGGTGCAACATTTATTCTGATTTCGCCAAATCAATGCTTCCCTGGTCCTCTCTCTCTCTCTCTCTCTCTCTCTCTCTCTCTCTCTCTCTCTCTCTCTCTCTCTCTCTCTCCTGGAGAACGAAAGCAAAGGAAATAAGTAAACAAAATTGTTGGAATAACATTCACTTTTGCGACCTAACTGGATGACCTCACGGAAAGGGCAATAAAAGAGAGAGAGAGAGAGAGAGAGAGAGAGAGAGAGAGAGAGAGAGAGAGAGAGAGAGATGCAACGATGAACGAAAACAAAAGCAAGTGAACTAGAAATAACAAAAGAGAAA
>NC_061101.1:34692044-34771779 GCF_015104395.2 Macrobrachium nipponense
ACAGCTTAAAATTACAACATCTAAATATAGTCTCTGCTGCAAGGCGTACTAAAGCCTAAGTGCACAATTATTTCATTTTAACTATCATTATTTCACGTGAATTCCTCAACAGGACCAAAGTGTATCGCTCGGCTGGCTTCTCAGTTTTTTTCCAAGGCCACTTCCTTATTGTTTCCAGATCCCGAAATAAAAACGCAAAAGAGCTTTAATGAGAATCTGCATGTTCCGGCAGCGTCGCCGTGCCGGTGTGCAGTAAAACTCAGGCTGGCATCGCCGGAATTTGCTTTGTTTCTGATACGTTTACCGCTTTGAAAAGTGTCTGGCAAGTCTGCCGGACACCTGATCTTATCTAACATTTATTTTCGCCGCGTTTCCCTCGGCACAGCTACTGTATATATACTTGGCAACGGAAGCGATCACTTGTGGGCAAAAGCACTAGACACGACCATCGTCATCCAAATTCTGCACATCACACCAGAGTATGAGTAGTGTATCTGAAGGAAAATTCAAAATTCGGCCCATTTGATTAACGATGCATACCAACAACTTTCATAAACTCCTTGATCTGAAGAAAGACGAGGAAAATGAAACAGGTCAAGGAAAGAAACCGATATAAACGTGATACTTAAAAATACATACAAAATAAGCCAGTTAGAAACCCAATGGTTGTGCGAAAACACCAGCACAAAACCTTGCCAGCAAACGAGGTTTTAATGGCCCCTTGCCTTTAAAGAATAAAGAGGGGGGGGGGGGGGGGGGGGGGGGGGGGGGGGGGGGAGAGGGGGGGGGGTGGGGGGGGGGTGGAGCGGGGGGAGGTGGGTGCCCGAAAACGTCTTCCTCTTGAGCGTTATCTCTCTGCGCTATAAGAGGGTTCCTCTGTCTCTGTCCCCCTTTCACGGGGAAAGGGGAAGCGGGAAGGAGGCGAGGAAGATTAGAGCAAAACTTGTTGCTTTCAATCTCCCAAGTTGTAGGGGGAGGGGGAGTAGGGGGGAGGGGTTGATGTTCCGGCCGAAGACAACAATTCCTTTGGAACTTTTCCTCTTTCCCGCGTCAGAGTGGGAGAAAAATAAAGTTAAGGAGGTCTTAACTTTGCTCCATCTTCCCTGAGCTCTTGTCTCCAGAGTATCTTTTGTAGAGTTTGTATCTCGTTAGTTCTGTCTCCCTACAGGCGATGCAATGCGACCACTTCTGAGCGGTCTCCTCAGGGGACTGGATCTCTATAGCTATTTAAAAAAAAAATAAAAATAAAAAATAAAACTCTTTTGCGGACTCGGCGCTACAAAATTCGTTGTGACCAACTTTCAACCTGTTTTCCGACCACGGGTCTGAAGCGCCATTTCGACATGAACAAGGTCAATGTATTCAGAAATCCAAACGCAGCGACCTCCCTTGCAATACTCTTCACAAATAGAGACCTAATTACACAAGAAATCTAAAAAGAGAAAAAAAAAATTCTTCTGTGAATAAACGGACAAAAATATGCAAGACCTGCACCAGCACCAGCAGCTGAAGCAACGCCTGCAGCAGCAATAATATCACGTTAACAATAATTACTATCATAATAATGATCCCCGTATAAGTGAATAGGTAAACGCTGCGACCTTTTGATATTTACCGTTCACCTATAGAAAGCTAATAAAGGGATATGAGGAGGGGAGGACCCTCCTGCCCTTCCCCACCCGAGGGACGCCCATAAACCCGGCAGCAAATCCCACCGGGCGAGGATTACTTCGTGAGACCATCTAAATCGCTTCCCCTCAGTGTGGACGAATCGCTCGAGGGGACCCCAGGGGGGATTTACATAAATTCTTCAATATATTCCATCCGTCGACCCCAAAGTCAAAAGGGCAGAAAATACATAATTATTATTGTTGTTGTTGTCGCTGCTGCTTCTGTTGTTGTTACGAAAACAGAGAGGGAAGGAAGAGAGGAAGGAAGAGAGGAAAGGGTGGCGACGAATGATGAGAAGGTAAAGAAACGGGAGGGAAAAACGAGGTGAATTGAAAGAACGCTGGCTGATGCCATCAGCGACAAACAAAGGGGAGAAAGAAAGACAGGAAATTATGGAAATGCAAATGATAGATCAGGAAACAAGGGAAATTACATTATCTGAAATCAATTTCGGTGTCTCTTTTCTCTTTCTCTCTCTAAGGAATACTGGGGGCTATGCAAGGAAGAACCTCCAACTTCTCTTTCTCTCTCTCTCTCTGGAATAACATTTACGTAAAGCTAAGAAAACTATAGAACTACTACAGAGGAATATACAAATATAAGTCATATAAAAACTAAGGTAACCCCTAACTGAAGGCAACCATACAATAATAAAAATGTAAGGTAATTCCACAGGCACTCATATTATTCAAAAACTAGGGTAATCCAACTGAGGCGCATTCATATAAAAAAACCCTAAGATAATCCAATTGAGGCCCATTCATATTAAAAAATCTAAGGTAATCCAACTGAGGCACATTCATATGAAAAAAAAAAAAAATCCTAAGGTATTCCAATTGAAGTCCATTCTCAACAAAAGCAGGCGCTATCCAACATGGGAAGTACTGGACTGAAAATGCCAAGAGTTTCAAGCCAAGAACAATGGCTGAGACATGACTGCCTCCCAGCACAGAAGGTGGAAATTTTTTTTGTGAAATATAGCATCGATACAAAGCAATAAAAAGCTAAAAATTCTGAAATAAATCTATAACAAAAAACTACAGGCCATGAACTTCAAGAAGGTGCTCCTGTTTTGATATGTAACTTAAACCCTGACGAATTTCTCTCTCTCTCTCTCTCTGCCTAGAACGCAACTTACAATATTAATCAGCGCGAGACCACGAACGAGCACTTCCTGACAGGATTCTTATTGCAAAAGCACTCGCGCCCGACTCATCCCATCCGCTTTAAATTCGACTAAAAGCCGGAGCTGCAATGTCAAAGAGCCATTATAACGAGCTCTTTACTTGTTAGCTGTCCTACGTAACAGAGCATCTCCTCCTCCGCCTCCTCCTCCTCCCCCTTTTCCTCCGGGCGAGGGAAGTCTCGATCGGTGCCCTATTTGTACCCCTGAAGACTATAGCAAGACGACTCCTCAATGGCAAAACAAATCACATCAAAGAGAAGTTTGCCTGAGCCCGATCGCGCCAATGAACTCTGCCAAGGCGTATACGACGCGATAGGTTTTACCTTCTTACATTGCTTTGTCGTCTATATTATCGCTTAAGTATTTGCCCCTATATGTCCCTTATCATCTTTGTATCGTTTTCCTTCGGTGACAAATAAATATGTATAAAAAACTCATTCTACAGATACATTCTAAAAGGGATGAAATTAAAACGAAAATGATGCACAGATTAGGATTCTGATCAAAACAATATTTCTCGACATTAACATTTTGACTATTAAATCGTTTCCAAGTCATCACTACAAAGAATTTCTAATGGGAAAATAATATACTCATTGCTAAGTGCTACAGCCTAGGTGAAAATTTACATGAATTATTTTTATATCACATAAACAATGATCCATACCGTATAAATTACAATGACCTTTACATAAACATTTCTGTGTAATGGACACAACATTTTGCCCAAATGATGCCTGAATAACCTAATAAGGTCATATGCCTGCTCAGAGAGAGAGAGAGAGAGAGAGAGAGAGAGAGAGAGAGAGAGAGAGAGAGAGAGAGCACAAAACAAGAAATCCTTTATCTTCATCACCGCTGCTGGCTGTTATCCCGAAGGCCGCAAGCAAAGACGCTGGCAAGTCAAAGGAAGAATTATGAATGAACAAAGGAGAACCACCAGGCCGTGGAAACCAACGAGGCCCAGGAAAGAGAGAGAGAGAGAGAGAGAGAGAGTATATCCCTTTGAAAGCAAGATTTTAGATGAAGGATGACAGATCTGTAAACCGACAAATTCGATCGCTAAAACCCATTCTAAAAATTTAATAACGAAGGGAATAAATAAACATAAGGATCATTAACAGGCAAAGAAAAAAAAGGCAGCTGTGAAGGGCTAAGTGAAATGCTGAGCCATGATATATATACCTGGGTCCCTTCTCCCTCAAAATATCAACCAGACTACCACTACATCGAGAAACGCACCAAATTAATGAAAGGAAGTACATTAGCAACAACCACGGAAGTCGATGGGTACATAAAAAAAAAAAAATAAAAAAAAAAATAACGTCATAAACGGAACAAAGCAAATCCATTAAGGCAAGGAAGGGCACTTGCTGAATCATCTCACAGCTTCCAGCAGCTCCGGAATCACTCCCCAAAAGCTGCTACGCCTGGAATCGACCATTCCTCGAGGCTGGGAATATGACACCTGGAAACTGATAAGAATTCCAGTCCCGAGTATATGTTTTTTTTTTTTCTTTTCTTTTCAAAAGTCCGGAGTTTACCCTGGGGCGGATGGAAACTGTGCCATTTAAAAGGAAAGAAATATATTAAGGAATTCATGGGCGGAAATAGACGCAAAATCAATAATTATTTCTTCAGATGAAAGGTGGGAGTAAAGAAAGGTTAGCAGCTGCCACCAACCCGAGAGTGGAGGGAAATACAGAACCACTGACCATGCACCAGCTTTAACAGCTCCAATTAATTAATAGAGTAACAAAACAAAGGTTAAAATTCTTACACATCGTTTTCGTAAACGAATATAAATATCTGTCTACAAAACCAAACAGCTAACAAAAGGAAACAGCAATAATTATAAAAGAATATGGCTTGAGGGGGAAGGCAAAATGATCGTTCAAAACTCTCTATCCGTTTGTTTTTGTTTGTCTGTGTGGTGTTTTGACATTGCCTGGAACAAGTGGTCATTCAGCAACGGGACCAACGGCTTTACGTGACTTCCGAACCACGTCGAGAGTGAACTTCTATCACCAGAAATACACATCTCTAACTCCTCAATGGAATGCCCGAGAATCGAACTCGCGGCCACCGAGGTGGCAGGCTAAAACCATACCGATGAGGCGCTAAACTTTCTATCAGGGAACGAAGGCTCAAATTCTTGCACATCATTCTCGTAAACGATATAAATAAATACCTATCTACAAAGCCAAACAACTGGTAAAAGGTACTTAAAAACAATAGCAATAATTATAAAGAAACTGCTTTGAGGGGAAGTCAAAAGGTCATTTCAAACTCTCTATCACTTTGAGGGAAAGGCAAGATGATCTTTCGAAACTATCAGGGAACGAAGGCTAAACCAAACAGCTGATAAAAGGAAATAGCAATCATAATAATTATAAAGAATAAGCTTTGAGGAGAAGTCAAAATGGTCATTTAAACTCTCTATTACTTTGAGAAGAAGACAAGATGATAATTCGAAACTGTCAGGAACGAAGGATAAACCAAACAGCTGATGAAAGGAAATAGCAATCCATTATAAAGAACAAGCTTTGGAGGGACGTCAAAATGGTCATTTAGAACTCTCCATCACGGGCTCGACAAACGCACGCAAACGCGGCGTTAAAAGTCATTTTCGCTCCGGCCCAAACAATGGAGAGCCAAAATCCCAGGCCCAAGCGGCGGAGGGAGCCAGAGACCATCATCCCGGGCAATCCATCCTCTAAGCAGCACATAATGTTATGAATAATAAACTCGTGAACTTTAAGCTTTTGCGCAAGCGGCCGCCCGAGTTTCCCTTTTACTTTTTACTTTTTTTTTTCTTTTTTTTTTTTGGCAACTTTCATAGCCTCTGATATGAATACCTTTTAAACATCTAGCAAATGTTTTACGGCTTTATTCAAACGATTTTTCCCTCTCTGAATACACACACATAGAGTGTATTTAAGTATGTATGTATGTGTGTACACAATGAATAGTTGTGATATATAACTTTTATATATTTACATATATATATATATATATATATATATATATATATATATAATATTATATAAATAAAATATAGTGTGTTTTCCTTTCACCTAAACACACAAAACTGTTACATAAAAGAACCCAGGCAGAATACTGAAAGGGATACACAAAAGGACATTTTTTTTAAAAGCAACCCCAACCCTAACTAAAAGCCTTCTCTCTCTCTCTCTCTCTCTCTCTCTCTCTCTCTCTCTCTCTCTCTCTCTCTCTCTCCGTAGAAAGTGAGTTCGAAGCAATGAAGGGTAAATGAAGCCTAGTATTCAGGACCATATTTACAGACAGAAAGAATGGGCATTTCTGGAGGGGTGGGGGTATCTCTGAAATGCAGGGGGGGGGTTATCTCTGGAATGGAGGGGTCTGAAATGTAAGGGGTTATCCCGCAAAATGGGGGGGATCTCTGAGAGAGGAGAGAGAGAGAGAGAGAGAGAGAGAGAGAGAGAGGAAGAGAGAGAGACGAGAGAGAGAGAGAGGAGAGAGGAGAGAGCGAGAGGAGAGAGAGGAGAGAGAGAGAGAGAGAGAGAGAGAGAGAGAGAGAGAGAGAGACCTGGAAACATAACGTTCCGTTCTATGGTAAACCTTAATGAACTTAATGTCTATGATACCTTGCAATCCACATTTGTTCCACATTCACATGGACTTCTGCCTTTTATTTTCCACCCACGTAGCCCCTCCCACGTAGCTGTCCAACTCGCTCAATTTACACTAATCCGCTTTTTTCTATTTCATTTAAGAAAAAACACTCTTGTCTACAGACTGCCACAATTGACTGTATTTATAAATCGTTATCAACAGAGTATGTCTTGGGGAAGGAGAGGAACGAACAATAATAATAATAATAATACGAGATCGATGAGAATTGCATGTATAAAAACATAAAAGATGAAAAAGGATATAAAGGAATATACATATATATATATATATCTATATATATATATATATATATATATATATATATATATAATATATATATAAATTCCCATTATTTCTATGACTGATGGCGGACATTATTCCACTGAAAACTTTGCCAAGCTTGCATTCAATGTTCCCCTTGAAACAACATTTTTTTTTTTTACTGTAATTCTACAACACTAGAGAAGTCCATGAAAAAAAATGTCGGAACTATGTTGAAATGAAAACGGAAGTAGCCATTTTGCGAGATACTTCAATAACTTTTCTATTTACTTTTTAAATCGACTGTACCAAGCATCGGCAAAAGTATAAGTGTTATATACTGTAGGGGTTTTTTGTTTGTCGAATTACTAAAAAATTAATAAGGTGAAAATTACACTTCATGAAGGATTACACAGTGCCTGTATATGATAGGATTCCATTGTAAACCCTTAAATATGAATATGAAAAATAATCTTCATGAGCTGAACATTATTAAGCCATTTTTGTTCATCAGGAGCAAATTTTAAAAAGTTACGTTTTAATTACACGCATATACTGAGAACACTGAAAAATTTGAGTTTAAAGCTCACATCCGTCAAGTAATAATGGTACACGAAGAATAACAATCGCAAGAGACAAAATAACCATTCCTGTGCATACCTCTCAAGTAGTCCTATATCATAAAACATCACAGAATTACTTTTGGGACTGCTTTTTTCTCCACTGGCTCGGGACTTCAGAGTACCAGTTGGATCACGTTAGTCAACTTTACTAGAGAAAAGGATCCATGAACACCCAACATTATACTAATTAATACGTTCCAAGCGGTTTACATCAATGCTTTAGAAAATGATTTCCCAACGCTCGAAGTCCATTCTGTGATATTCGTCCCAACACAGAAAAACTAAAACGTCATTCATCAAATTCCTATAGGTCCTTATTATTTTTTTTTTTACCATTATGCAAATTCTTGCGTGTTTCTAAAACAAGAAAGGTTCCAGTTCTCAATTTTTACAATGAAACCCCTACATTTAGCTTTTCGCCTTTATCCGCAGTCTTCCTCTTCCATACGTTGCTCCTTTAGGTACTGAAATGGAAAACAGGAATTCACTGCCCTCAACCTCCAGTCTCTTAGTTTGAATCTAAACCATTATGATAAAGAATTAGCTTTTTATATTCAATAATATAAATTTTTCCTTTGGGTCTGTATAGAATTGTCCTAGCTTTCTTAGTTGCACAATTTATAAAGAAAATCGGGGGGGGGAGTTCAGTTAGGTTCGAGAGACATTTTACGTAACTCGTTTTCAAATCCAAATGCTTAAGGTCATACAACTTAACTGCTATTAAAAATAGACATTACTCCAATAATGCAGAGATTAGAACGGGGCACTACTAATTACTCTACACCAGCGGTGGCTGGAAGTAATATTGTTAGCAGCCTGGACGGGATCAAAACGAATTACACCTGACTGGTAACAGGCCTTCAGGGTGTGGTTACATACGCTAATAATGAAACTATTTCTGTGGATGACCAGCACCATTTATCCATTTGTCTGGTAATATATATATATATATTAAATAATATATATATATATAATAATTATATATATACATATAATATATATTATATATATATATATACAATATATATATATATAATATACATATTATAATATAATATATAACATATAATATATACTATATATATAATATATATATATATATATATATATATATATAATAATATATATATATATATATGTGTGTGTGTATATATATATATATATATTTATATATATATATAATATATATATATATATATATATATATATAGAGAGAGAGAGAGGAGAGAGAGGAGACAGAGAAGAGAGGAGAGAAGAGAGAGACGAGAGAGTGAGAGAGAAGAAGGGAGGAGAGAGAGAGAGAGAGAGAGAGAGTTTATGATTCAACGGATGACGTGAACAAACAGGAAGGAAGATTCCAATTAAGGTAAACATCAAGGAAGGAAAAGGTAAAGAAAGGAACGAGGGGGTTGGGGGGGGGGGTGTTGGCCTGGAGTGTTGCCAAGGGAGGGGACGGGTGAGGTAAGCAAGGCCTATTCTTGAACAACAATGTTATGACCTTAGGAAGAAATACCATGACAAATGAATTCTACCTTTCATCGACGTTGCTCCTCACCTCCAATTAGACCTGGGTTACGGGGCCTCTCTCTCTCTCTCTCTCTCTCTCTCTCCCCACACACACACAAGCATAAATCTATGAGAGAGAGAGAGAATATGGTTTACTCACAAAATTAGCTAGAGTGAAAAAATTCTTTTAAAATCTAACCTAATTATTTACATAGTATTAATATCAATTAATGAACGCAGAGCCATGAAAACACGTAAGTTAAAAATTGAACTTAATAATGGCAATAAACGAGCAAGAAAGCAAGATAATACAAAGACAGAAACCAATCAAATATACAGAGAAAGAAACTCAAAGCAACAACCAACTTTCTATCCAGCCGCTTCTTACTTTGGACCTTTCAAAAAGCCTTTCTTCCAACGAAGGTGAAAACTGATGATGGATAAAAGGATACACTCACCTCATGACATTAACAGGAAGAGGGAAGGGGGGGAAAAAAAAGGAGGAGAAGGAGGTGGGAGAGGGAGAGGAGGGTGGGGGGGCAATCGATTCATGATCGGTGCGTCAACAGTGTTTGGTGTCAAGTTTGTCAACGGGGAGTAGGGCAAGAGGTATAATGAAAAAAGCTCTCTCTCTCTCTCTCTCTTTCTCTTTCTCTCATTTCTTTTACGATTCACCCGAATATTTTTGTTCCCAATATACTTACAATTTCCTTGCAGTAAGCCATAAATATAATACCACCCAACCCCTTACGCCGCCAGTTCATTAAGCATGATATCGATACTGCTGACAATTGTCACTCACATACATACATACATACACACCCACACATATGTATAATATATAGTATATATGTATGTATATATATATATAATGTTCATATGCAAGTGGCTTCTATTAATTCAAGACTAAATTTTTTGTTTTCGATATTTTTTTCTGGAGAAGGAAAAGAAAGTAGTCAAGACTAATTTCTTCAAAATCTTCGACTTCGAGAGGGTGAAAAGCAAAGGAAAAAAAAAAGTAGTTTCAAAATAACAGACCACACAAGTGCGTTCTCTCTCTCTCTCTCTCTCTCTCTCTCACACACACATATATATATGTATGGATATATATTATATATATATATATATATATATTATGATAGTATATATATATATATATATATATATAAAAATACATATTTACATATACACGATATATATATATATATAGTATATATAGGTCTATATATATAATATATATATATAAATATAAAATATAAATATATATATAAATATATATATATATATATATATGGTATGCATATTGTATGTATGTATGTAGTATGTATGTATTATTGGTATGTATGTGTGCGTGTGTGTATTCTCTAACATCCAAAATTAAATGATACATAATTGTCATACCAAGAACTTGACTAAGCAAGCTCTCTCCAGATACCGTCTTGGCAAAGAGAATATTTATCGAAACATCAGGTCGACAGAAGACAAAGCCGGCATTATGCCATCCTAATTGGTGACAAGAAGATGAACGCGGGTAAAATACGATTTTAATTGAACTCCAAGTCATTCCCCGTTTTAATTGGGAACACCAATTTTATGTGAAGAAAAGCAATTCCCATCATTAATGGCGTCGCCTCTTAAAAACAAAAACGCTCAAGGAACAACTTACACCCTCTGCCGGTAAACGACAAACGTTGATGACGAAATAATAATAATAATAATAATAATAATAATAATAATAATAATAATAATAATAATAATAATAATAATAATAATAATAATCCCATCCAGTTATAGATTCAAATCTACAGAAGCACACATTATATTTTCCAGCTAACCTTTTCCTCTAATTTATTTATTAATATTTTGTGACAAATCAAGAAAAAAGTTCATGCTAACAAAACCTCAGATAAATCTATTACTATTCTAGGGTAAGAAATCCCGAGAGAGAGAGAGAGAGAGAGAGAGAGAGAGAGAGAGAGAGAGAGAGAGAGAGAGAGAGAGAGAGACTTCCATACGCACAACGTTTTTGACGGTTAAAGTCGTTACTTCGTCATTCAAATTCAAATCTCCCTCCTCCCTTACTACAAATCCGAACGATTCCCGTACCTTTTCGGTCCGAAATGTTGTTGTTGTTGTTGTAGTTGTTTTTATTCTTATTCCATCATATTTGCATCATGGCATCCGTACAGGGATTGTTTACTTACCCGTCATGCCGCCCTTCTTTGTCGGATCAAAATGGTTCAAAGTCGCTATTACCTCTGCATGTGCGTATCGTCCTTGATAGATATACACTCGACAAAATATACATTAAAACGTTATACTAAGACAGTGAAACAATGAAGAAATTAAAATATCATTACGTATTACAACAAAAATGCTTTTCCCAAGGGAAGGTGGCTTCGGATATATCGATAAACATAAGTTCTTACCATCTTCATCCTCTTAACTGCATCACCGTGGACGAACTAGTGATAGAAATTATTTCAGATCTTAGGTATAATTCTATACAACAAAGACGCTTCAACAGCAATACGTCGAACAGTTTCATATTTGTTATATTTCATCCTAATCTAAATCATCTACACACACACACGCCTATGTTAATGTCAACAACAAGCGGCACTGAGCAATGTTTGGTCAGGTCAGTAGTAAGATTAATGACGTCCAAGAGATGCCAGCTTCTGGCAAGATCAAGTTTAATAATAAATGCCACCATAAGCAGACTGAAAGGAAACTCTCGTTTATCTGCACGCCTGGGAATGGATTTCTGAAACGTTGGTGTGGTGCACTGATAAACACGAGATCATTTACGTTCTTCGTTTTCCTCTTCATATATGCAGTACTGTAACACACACAAACACACACATATATATATAAATAATATTTATATTATATAATTACAATACAAAGAGCTCACGGGTTTCTTGCTTCTGCTTCCATTTCATGCAAGAGCATACTGTTGCATATTCAACAGCCATGGAACCTTTGTGGCATCTGATTGACCTAGATGCCTTTCAGCCATGTGTATCTATCTTATCTGCTCGTCCATCTATTTTTCGATGTATATTTACGAAGGTCGTCACATCCCTCATCCAATTAAGCAGTCTTCCCCTTATTTCAATTTAAAACGGAGAAATGAGGAAAGCGTAAAAGGACCAAAATAAAATCATAACACAATAAAAACTGACTGAAAGAATGATTAAATAAACTGGCGTGACAAGAGCAAAGGTCATCGCGACGCCGCGAGTAAGATAAGAGAAAACGAGCACATCCTCTAAAAAAAAAGGATGCAGAGCATAAACATCACTGATACCAGACCACAGTTATTCGTTATTCACAGAAGAAACCTGTCACTGTGAAATATCAGTTACGTCTCTTTTGATATTTACGGAAATTGTATTAGGAAAGCAACGTAAGATTATAATAATGGAAAAGGGAAGGTTAAATCAGTCACAGCGTAAGATAACGCTATTTTTTAAGGATGAAACATTCCTTATATCAATCATGATTTCTTTGTGGAATTTAGAACTTAGGCCAGAGGTCAAAGCACTGGGACCTATGAGGTCATTCACGCTGGAAAGGAAATTAGGAGTAGGTAGGTTTGAAAGGTGTAACAGAAGGAAGACCTCGCAGTTGCACTATGAAGTAGTTGTTAGGAGGAGGTGGATAGGAAGATGGAAGACACGATTTCTTTGGAAACACCAGGTAAACAAACAAACAAACAAGAACAGTACTTCTAAAGGGAAGTCTGCATCTCTCTTACATCAGTAATTACGCTTGAAATTAATAGTGCCACTGAACTAGTTACAATAAAAAGTTGAAGAAAAATGAGGAAGCAACACATTAAGTTTGGTAACGAGACAAGGGCAAACCCGTCTCTGGATCCACACACACATACACACACGCGACCTGCGTTTGGTCTGATATGTCCCCTTTACGTAGTCCTTCCTTCACTTACTCCCTCCCCCCCCTTCTTCCCCTGGAACCCCTCCTCCTCACGAACTCCACAAGAGAGAGGAGCCCCTGTTCTCTCTCTCTCTCTCTCTCTCTCCAAAACATTATTTCATTGGCCAATGCGTCTTCCTTTTTTTCCCTTTTCTTTTTCTGGCTCATTTGCATAATGTTTTCATTCCGCATCTTTTTCTTCATCTCCTTTGAAAGCTGCAGCTGCGTGTGTGTGCGAGAGAGAGAGAGAAAGAGATACCGAGCAAATGTAGAGAGAGAGAGAGAGAGAGAGCAGAGAGAGAGAGAGAGAGAGAGAGAGAGAGAGAGAGAGAGAATATCAAGCAATTAGGACGGCAGAAATATATTGCATTTTCCGGTGCATCCGAAAGGTCAATACCGATCTACTTCAAATCCACCACATAACACCATAACGTTACAAAAGCTAAATTTGTTTACAAGTTATTCTCACCGGGAGCCGCTGAGCGATTCGCTCGACTAGTTCCAATATTCTTCGATTGTTGATCGTAAGGGAGGTTTTTATCACCTTGAAACGCCTCTATATTTACGTACGCTATTCAGGTTCGCATGGGTTTAAATACTTGTGTGCACATATGCGCAAACACACACACACACACGTCGAAAAAGCATCTTTGTATGTAGTATATGTATATACTATATATATTATATATGTACACGTGTAACTGAACCAAGAAAATATGAATATATAAGTGAAGACAAAATCCACGAAAGAGAAACGATGGAGTTTTGCAAGGCCTTGCGACTTCTCGTCGTTTACTTGGCAAAACCTACTGAGTCTGCTAAGTAAAGGAAAGGACAAGAAGTCGAAAGGCCTGGCAGAGCTCCATTGTTCTCTTTCCTTCGTTGATTCTGTCTTTATACATACATACTACATACATACATACATACATACATACTACATACTACAATACATACAACACACACACACACACACACCACACACACAATTATATATATATATAATATATATATATAATATATATATATATATATACACATAGAAGAATGTTAGGAGAAGCAGACCCGACTACTCAAGCTGGAGAGGTCAAGGCATGTCTTTCACAAGTATCAAGTTTATATATATAGTCAACGTTTCACATCACATGATGCATCCTCAAGGCGGGAAAATTACAGACTATGAATGCTAAAAGCATCACTTGTGCACATAAAAAAAAAATGTTACATTTATAAATACAATTACGAAGGCTTCTCAAGGTCAGTTTGTCCAATCCCAAATTATCCAATGTTCGGAACCATTCTCAGATCTGTGGTGCCAGCTTGGGCATAAATGATTTTAAGATTATTGGATCTGCCCGTAAAGACGATGACTTGACGGTGTTGGAGTCGGTTTTTATGAATACTAATGTACCAACACTAAACACCCAATCGTCGTCCACACAACTGTTCATAATATAATTGCCCGTTTGTTTACTCTCCACGTTCGTTTTACTGATCTTTCGTATGTTTATTTTATCCCTGTCTTTTAAGACACTTTTTAGCTCTTTACCTTGTTAGGTTTTCCTTTCAAGTTCCTGATTTAATTTTTGTATTTGTAAATGTTAAAATATTTTTTTATGGGCGCAAGTGATGTTTTTAGTATTCATATCCTGTAATTTTCCAGCCTTGAAGATGCATCATGTGTCGTGAAACGTTGGCATAATAAACTTCATACTTGTGAAAGACATGTTTCTACCTCTTCAACCTGAGATAAATAAATAAATTATTATATATATATTATATATTATATATATATATATAATATATATATATAGATATATATATATAATATATATATATATATATATATATATATATATATAATAATAATAGTAATATACAAAATGTTAACATAAACGTAGCTTTTAATATATATAATGTTTTCCCTCTGTATGTCTATCATACATTTTCACCACTACAAACAGAATGGAAAAAAATGAGCTCATTAAGTCTTGTCCGCCAGGAAAAAGTTACATGAATAAGCCAAAGCAAAGTCATTTCAATAATACTCTCTCTCTCTGTCTCTTTCACACACACACACACACACACACACCTTTCGAAAAAGAATTGTCAGTAACGAACAGCTATACTATAAATATAATATATATATAATATATATATATAATATATATAATAAAATATATAGTATATATATATATATATATATAGATATATATATATATATTATATATATAATAGGTATATATATATATACATAAAATAATATATATCAGGTCATGTCCTCTTGCAGAAGGTGGCTCCAGAAAGTTATCAATACAACAATCACTGCAACATTAATCATTTTTGCTATAATCACCAAACTCATATTTGCCCCCCAAGCCGCGTCTTTACATTTCCTTTTGTGTCTCTTGCAGGAGCGAAATGCCGAATCCGCTATCGAAGCCCTGAAGGAGTACGAGCCCGAGATGGGCAAAGTTGTCCGAGCCAACAAATCTGGTGTCCAGAAGATTAAGGCCAGGGAGATTGTTCCTGGTGACATCGTTGAAATTTCAGGTTAGTCCCTTGGCTGCTTGGAGGAATGAGAGAGAGAGAGAGAGAGAGAGAGAGAGAGAGAGAGAGAGAGAGAGAGAGAGAGAGAGAGACTTGTGTGGTATGTCTGGAAGAGGACAAGTCCCAAAGAAATAATTGTTCCAGTCTGTATGTAAAGGTAAACATAACAGGCGACTGAAAGAATTGTATGAGCATAACGTCACTGAATAAGTAAAAAGGGCAACAAAAATACAACTGACAAGGGAAGAATAGTCTGAGTTTAGAAAAGGAAGGTATATTGATCAAGTGTTTGGTATAATAAGTTTTGGACTCAGAAAAAGACTTCCAACATAATTGACAATGTGGAGGGTTTAGGAATAGAAAAGAAGGTTACTAGACCGAAAAGTGACTGGTGTAATGTGAAGCTTCTGAGACATGAGTGTGTTATGTTTTTATGTTTGTTTAATGCATTAAAAAGTGAATGGTGCAAGAATTCTGAGAGGAAATTAAGCGTATTCACAGTTGTGGGATAAAAAACATGAAGCCGAGAACGGAGTGTGGAATGGTTGATGATATTTGCAGAGATTACAATACTGACTGAGGATAGTGAAGGGAAGCTGCGGAAACGAGTGAAAGAGTTTGACGGGTCTTGCAAGCGGAGAAAGTTGAAAGCAAGTGAGGGCAAACAGAGACCGCAAAAATTGAACAATTACGTTAATATGACAGTGGAAGTTTGGAAGGGTATTCGTGAGAAAATATCATATAGTCCATGGAGGCCAAGAAGAGGATGTACCACGTGAAAAGAGCATATGATTCGGAAGAGTTAAGAGGGAGGGAGGGCACCACCTACAAATAGCTAGACAGATTATATGAAAGAGGAATGGTAAAAAATGAGCTTTAATATCCGGGGAGAGAGAGAGAGAGAGAGAGAGAGAGAGAGAGAGAGAGAGAGAGAGAGAGAGAGAGAGAGAGTGTGTGTGCAAATGAGGTGCAGGAAGGCTCGCGCACTGCTGATGACACTTGTAAGTCGGTGGATCAAGTAATTGATGTTGTGGTAGATTTCTATCCAGGTGGGTCATCCACATTTCAACAGTCTAACAACTGTCCTCAAAATATTGATATATTCTCTTATAATCTGTCAACATCCTCAGCGCACAGGACATCTTTCCTGGCAATATGATAAATATCCTCAATATAAGAAACATTTCCGGAGTACTTGAAATACCAAAGGTAGTATCTACGGAGCCCTCACGATAAACCAGGCGTAGTCCACAGGTGTTTTTTTATCTTCCAGTCGGTGACAAGATCCCCGCTGATCTCCGCCTCACGAAGATTTACTCCACGACGCTCCGCATTGACCAGTCCATCCTGACTGGAGAGTCGGTGTCCGTCATCAAGCACACCGATGCCATCCCCGACCCCAAGGCTGTCAACCAGGTTAGCAATTGCGACACCCCCCCCCCCCCCACCCCCCCCCCCCCCCTTTTCAAGCCCCAAGTTTTTTTCGTGTGGTGTTTTTTTAATGTCATTCGTAATATTCGCTATTTTACTCATTCACGTACTACCTCCCTTCATAGCATATTAATGGTTTTAACTATAAAGACGACTTACTGTCTCCAACCCCCCTTGAAAGAAAAAGCCAAACAAATATACATAATAATATAACCATAATTTTTTCAAAAATTGAGTATTGTAGCTTGTTGATGTCTTTTCCTCCATTGGTTCAAGGTTTTGACTTTATCTATAACTCAGTACTTGCTTATAAAACATTCCCATTCAACAGGGAAAGGTTCTCTCCTGAGTGTTATCTTGTGTGCTGGTGTAAGGTGTTGACTAATACTGAAACGTCTTATTTATCCTTTTCAACTGATTGATGTTCATCTCTCAGTCTCTAGTGAGCAGACCTTTTACTTGAGTGGAATATTTCAACAACAGTTGTAGCTCTGGTTCATGCAATGTATAACGCCTGATAAAAGACCACCCTATCAACTTCTCTGTGTACTTTCACTCCTCCAGTACTTACTACCTATCAGAGGGTTATACCTTGATATGATTGCCTAACAGGCCTTTGCACCTTTTGTCAAATTTGGACTCTTGTTCACTTTACAAGCTCGCAGACAAGGATGGGGCAAGCATTGCCAGTGCTATAATCCAGGTAAAAGAAAAGAAATTATTGAGAAAGAAATTACACACCCTTAGTGGTCGCTTCATAATTCGTCTTAATAATCACAGTCTTACTACCTAGTACTGTATGCCTGCTGTCTGGTCACTAACTACAGTAGTCCAGTTTTTGTTACAGTTGAAGTTCATGCTAATGGAGGAACCAGCAACCAGTATGGATTCAGTTCAGATAAAATTGAAGTGATTTTACCAAGCTGACTTTCAGCACTGACTAAACCTCACGTTTTGGTATCACACCATTGATTGTCCTTTTCCATCACAATCCAAGACAATTGCTGTTCCACCTTTGGCAGACTGCCAGCTAGTATGTTGTTTCTAGCTGTAGTGTCTCAATGGCTGCCTGCAAGCTCTCGTGATTTCTCCACTAGTTGCCAAATCACGCTGAAAGCCCTCTTGTCTTCCATTACATTCTAGAGCCACTGAGTACTACTGTCCCTCGAACTTTAATATTAGAGTGCATCGTGTCTGGCTGGGGAGGCTCTTTCTGGGCTTCCCTCTACGATCCGTGTAATGCATAAGTTATGAACTAATATACACCTTCTCTACCATAGCTGAGAGTGTTCTGTAACCTTTTCATTACTATCTTTCACCGTACTTCAATGCATGTGCACTACGGCACTCAAAGAAATCTCAACTCTCTTTTGCAGATGACTTTCTAAGCGCCATCTTTCCTATTCATGCAACTGTTTTTTTTTTTTCAAGTAGTTGAATTTCTCTACACAATTTTATGTAATGATGAATGCATGATGCACTAGCTCAATTTGTTTTGAGTTCACCAGGTAATGCACTATTAGGCTAAATTTGCATTGCTATTATACTGCAATACAATCCATAAAATATCTGAATGCCAAATGTACATATTTTCATACAAGACTGATATTCACAAAAATAACGTTGACAGTTATCGTCCAAACTGCCTTGAAAATTTTAACAGGTTTAGAGGTTCACTACCAACAATTCCACAGTTAAAGATAATAAGGCAAGATAACATGCACCAAGATTTATAACTCTACCTTCAGAAGCACAGATAGTAATAAAAAATCAATAAAAATCACAAACTATACCACGATGAACACACACCTTTGCAAGTAAAACAAATAGTTGTGTAATTATTATAAACATGAATGTATGTAAATATATAAATGCTAGTTTATATATAAATATCTGTGAAGTATATCACTTGGCATCAAAAAGAACTACAAGCATGATCAATGCAAGAAAAATATATGTAATATTCTGTGTGCGTCTGCTAGACTATATTTTTGTATACCTATATACTTAACATCAAATTAAATCTCTTTTGCCTCTCAAACTTTCCATGCTAAATCATTGCTTCTCAAAATGAACTTATATACACTTTATGGAAATGATCCCTTTCATCTTCACAATAAATAAATTACTTTACTATTGCCCATTACAGGAAATACAAGTGGAAAACCTGGCCAGTTACAGGGAATATAAATTTGAATACATACTCAGCTGAGGTTCTTCCATCACAAACACTCAATCCTTCATTACTCTTCAATATGTGCACAGTTAAAAATTTCAAGATTTCGTCCCTTATTTGTTGGAAAGGAGTTGAAATAACAAGAACAAGCTTTTAAATGGACCTTCGTTTAAAACATAACAAGAACACTTTATTCTTACACCTACTAAATATATTTTAAAAAATATACCTAAATAAGTAGACTATCTCTTTTGAAAACAAACAGCCTCTACACTCTTAGATGTGTCTCCTTTTACGACACACACACACACACAATTTGTATATTGCTACTACTAATATGCCTGACAATCACATAAGCTCAAATTTATTAAGGACAAAGCTCTGAAAGATCTGCAATTAACCTACAGCTATTCAATTACTTAGATTGCCATTGCAAGTCTAAACTCAATTTGTGAACTTCAGGTCAACTTTCCTGGTAGATGAAATCATCGTATGAAGTTAAGTCAACACTATTCGACTGGTTCCTTAAAGCGACACCATCTAAAAGCTGTTACCGAAATGTCTGACACAGATTGTATTCACCCATGCACTGGGAATTTCTGAATTTTTGACGTCTAATGAATCCTGCGAGATTTAAGGAAAAACCTCAGCAATAATAAAGAGTCCATGAAATGAGTAATTACATAACAACTTTCATCTACTTTCGGATATTACAGTGAGGAAACTGCAATGAAAGGTTGATAATATCTTTTCATGGTTACCAAGAATTGTTAGGTAATTAGGTTACAGTGTGATAACTAAATGGAACGAGTTTTGGTTCAAGAACTTGGCATATTATATGCTGGAAGTAAGCAGCGTTACAAAATAGCAGGAAATGTGCACTGAAAACTGTAAATATCCATTCACTTAAAACCTTTACACGAATCATAGAAAGATGACCAGATCAGAATTGAGAAATAATCTATCCTACTTCAAAACAGTTGAACAGTGACTCCCAATCACGCTATGAAATTGGTGATTTACTACGAATGGGCATTTCACAACCCTGTAAAACAGAACTTGCTCACAGTTTTATTCTACCTCTTCATTTGACCCCAAGTAGTAATAAGGGCAGTACAGTAACTCTATAGTCCATCAGTAATGTAGGTTACAGTAAGTAAGCAAACACACATTATATATATATATATAAATATATATATATATATATATATATATATATATATATATATATATATATAATGTAGTTTACTTCAAATTTCCTTCCATTAGATTGCTTATAAATTTTCTAGAAATAGATTACGGAATAAAGAGCCAATTGTTTCCTGTATTTACGAAGAAAATGGTTCTTGTCCACCCAAAACACACCTTTTAGAAGAAATGGCAACGGTATTTACAACCTTTTATTGACTTAATTCTGTGACCAAACGTCATAACATATAGTCAATGACACCGGAAATTTATTTATTTTATCATAATAATAAAATAATTCATCTGAACAGATGAGCACAAATTTTCATTAACATATAATCATTACAAACTCTTGACAAAATACTGGACAATAGATTAATGAAAGACTACAAGCAATTTGACAAAAACATAATATTCTCCTTGCTGACGGACATGACATAACTCACGCTACCAATTTCCCAAGCAACAGCTGTAAAATGAAAAAATTTCGATTCCTTAGTATTTTTCATAACTAACAACCGTCCGGTCTGAACGTATGGAATTTATCCCTATAAATGAAGACCAAGATTTATTCCATACATGGACAACCTCTCTATTCTACTTTCTTAGCCGAGACTTGGGACAAGTGCTATACCTGCACACTTCAGAACAACAGTAGGCACTGAATAACACTTAATTAAACGGATAAATACATCTCATCCTTCACACACCCAACATCCGCTTCACGAAATACAGATAACAAGAGAGCGTGTTCAAAATATTCCTTCACTAATCTGCTATTCTACTTTCCATAGGACAAGAAGAACATCCTCTTCTCTGGCACCAATGTCGCTGCCGGCAAGGCTCGTGGTGTTGTCATTGGCACTGGCCTCGCAACTGCTATTGGTAAGTGTGAGAGAGAGAGAGAGAGAGAGAGAGAGAGAGAGAGAGAGAGAGAGAGAGAGAGAGAGAGAGAGAGAGAGAGAGAGAGAGAGAGTCTTAAAGTGACATCTTAAGTTTTAGTGCGCTTCACATTTCTTGGATATAGTTATCACTACAAGCCTTGAAGTCATTTTGCGTATCATGTACACATCAAGGTAACCTCAACCTTACTACCATGCGAGGATTCGAACCTTACCACAGCAGGAAAAGGCTTCTTCGTACTTCTGTTATGGATTAAGCCTTGCAGTAACTTGCATATCGAAAATGTGAGGCAACAAATGTAACTTAGGAAGCATGTGGCTATTCATTGTGCACATATCTAGTGACAGTGATCCCTAAGTCCAAAGGAGGAATGCGTTGGAAAGCAGCAAATTCAGTCAAAGGGTTACTGGAGTCCAATTCTTGGCCTATAATAGGTTTCCTTAAACCCTAACCTAATCATGCACCCCGTAGGGGAATAGTACCGTCGGTGCACCTCACGGGGTGCACTGTAGGCAGTACAGAAGGTTTTTTTTCAGAGTCCCTTCTGCCCGAACTGCAACCGCTTTCATTCATTGTACTGCACCTCCTTTCATAGTCTCTTTCTTCCATCTTGCTATCCACCCTCTCCTAATAATTACTTCATAACGCAAACCTACCTACTCTCACCTTCCCTTCCAGCGCTGAACGACCTCATAGGTCCCTATGCTTGGCGCCTAAACTCTAAACGTACTCCATTCCATTCCATTCCATTCCATTCCATCCCAATCTTGCGACAGATTCGGCCTGCCCTATGTGCTCAAAAACACGTATATAACATAAGCAAGAATAAAGACGATTTAGAGCATTGCAGTTACTCACAATTATTGTGTTAAATGTTCATGGCATAGGTTCACACAATTTCTTGGCCTTGGGTATCCGTGAGTTGGATAATTATTGCATGCGAATATTCTAATATGAAACGTGAGTAAACAGACTTAACCTATTATCATCTGTACTTGCATAAATAGAACATTATTTGCTAATCATGAACTGACAGGAATAATTGGAAAACTTTATTTACCTTAAACGGATGTCTGTAGAAAGAGGTCGTCAGCCCATAGAACTCGATGCCCAGTTGCATATCTGGCAACAGAAAGGAAAATTACCAAACTGAATCAAACAAGCAGCAACAGAAGGGCTATTGGCAAACAAGTAAACGTGCATGCAACGTAAATCTTTAAGCAATTAAAAATTACAAGTCAGTTCCCTCATTTCTACTAAACTAAATATACTTGAATTGTTTTTATTTATATCGAGCAAAGACTGTGCATTAGACTATTCCCTAGCATGGATTTGATTTACAGTTTTCCACGGCCCCTTTGGACTTATTACTGAAATTAAGAGAGATTATTTACTAGTGAAAATTAATGGAACTTAAAAACTTAAATTCATCCATTAATCGATCATTTTGCAGCACTCAACTGTCGATATTAAGCAAAATAAGCAATAAAGATTCCTAAAATACACTAAAAACCAATGACAAGAGAGCATTTATGACCGCTATATATTTCCCCGAAAATTACATTTGCAATAATTAAGTAATACCAGCAATAGCAAAAATGATGATGATAATCTTGAAGACAATTACCGAGTAGGAAAATACAAGTCATAAGTAGATCTGTTACTAACAATTCTTGGACAAATTTGCTAAGACAACAGAGGTGATCAGAGCTTTGACAATTTCTCTTGAATCTTTCAGGTAAGATTCGCACACAGATGGCTGAAACTGAAGAAATCAGGACCCCCCTGCAGCAGAAACTTGATGAATTTGGTGAGCAGCTCTCAAAGGTTATTTCCATTATCTGCGTTGCTGTCTGGGCTATCAACATTGGTCACTTTAATGATCCTGCTCACGGTGGTTCATGGATCAAGGGTGCCATCTACTATTTCAAGATTGCTGTTGCCTTGGCTGTCGCTGCTATTCCAGAAGGTCTGCCTGCTGTCATTACCACTTGCCTTGCCCTGGGCACCCGTCGTATGGCCAAGAAGAATGCTATTGTGAGGTCTTTACCATCTGTGGAAACTCTGGGTTGTACATCTGTTATCTGTTCTGACAAAACCGGCACACTTACAACTAACCAGATGTCTGTCTCCCGTATGTTCATCATGGATAAGGTTGAAGGCAACGACTGCTCTCTTCTAGAATTTGAGATTACTGGCTCCACTTATGAACCTATTGGCGATATCTATCTGAAGGGTGCTAAAGTTAAGGGTGCTGACTTTGAAGGTCTACAGGAACTTGCCACTGTTTGTATCATGTGCAACGATTCTTCAGTTGATTTCAATGAATTCAAGAATATTTTTGAAAAGGTAGGTGAAGCCACTGAAACTGCTCTTGTTGTCCTGGGAGAAAAGATTAACCCATACAGCGTATCAAAAACTGGCCTTGACCGTCGTTCTGCTGCTATTGTTGTTAAGGGTGATATTGACACAAAGTGGAAGAAGGAGTTCACCTTGGAGTTCTCTCGTGATCGTAAGTCCATGTCTTCATACTGTGTGCCTCTCAAGCCTACTCGCCTTGGAACTGGTCCCAAAATGTTCTGCAAAGGTGCTCCTGAAGGTGTACTTGAACGCTGCACCCATGTCCGCGTTGGTACACAGAAGGTTCCTCTTACTGCTGGTGTAAAGGAAAAGATTCTTGAAGTCACCCGTGATTATGGCTGTGGTCGTGACACCCTTCGTTGCCTTGCCCTTGCTACTATTGACTCTCCAATGAAGCCAGAAGATATGGATCTCGCTGAATCTAGCAAATTCTACACATATGAGGTTAACATGACTTTCGTGGGTGTCTGTGGTATGCTTGATCCTCCCCGCACTGAAGTATTTAACTCCATCCAGATGTGCCGTGCTGCTGGCATCCGTGTCATTGTCATCACTGGTGACAACAAGGCTACTGCTGAAGCTATCTGCCGTCGTATTGGTGTATTCAGGGAAGATGAAGATACAACTGGCCTGTCTTACTCTGGTCGTGAATTTGACGAGCTCAGTGAAGATGAACAGAGAAAGGCTTGCATGCGTGCTCGTCTCTTCTCTCGTGTAGAGCCATTCCACAAATCTAAGATTGTTGAGTACCTTCAAGGAGAGAATGAAATTTCTGCCATGACTGGTGATGGTGTCAATGATGCGCCTGCTCTTAAGAAAGCTGAAATTGGTATTGCTATGGGTTCTGGCACTGCTGTTGCTAAATCTGCATCTGAGATGGTACTTGCTGATGACAACTTCTCATCTATTGTAGCTGCTGTTGAAGAAGGTCGTGCCATCTACAACAACATGAAGCAGTTCATCCGTTATCTCATTTCCTCTAACATCGGTGAGGTCGTGTCCATTTTCCTGACAGCTGCTCTTGGCTTGCCAGAGGCTCTTATTCCTGTCCAACTTCTGTGGGTCAACCTTGTCACTGATGGTCTTCCTGCCACTGCCCTTGGTTTCAATCCTCCTGATCTTGACATTATGGAGAAGCCCCCACGTAAAGCTGATGAATCTCTGATCTCTGGCTGGCTCTTCTTCCGTTACATGGCCATTGGAGGATATGTAGGCTGTGCAACAGTATTTGCTGCCTCCTGGTGGTTCATGTATGACCCAACTGGTCCTCAACTCAACTACTATCAGCTGTCTCACCATCTTTCCTGTCTCGGTGATCCTGAAAACTTTGAGGGATTGGACTGTGGTATCTTCAACCACCCTGCCCCCATGACCATGGCTCTGTCAGTGTTGGTCACCATTGAGATGCTCAACGCCTTGAACAGGTACAGTGCTTTTATATTTTATAAACATACTGAAGAAGTCAAGTTTTGAGCAATGATTATAAATTTTACAAATGCCATCCAGTACAGTAAACTAATCCATTACAAAATAATAGCACTCGCTACAAAATACTATAATTGTGCAAATGTTTTGAAATTTAGTTATTGCTCACTTCGGTTTACTACAGCAAATTTGGCACTTTTCTGCACAATCAAATATTGTATAGGTATACAGTAAAATGCATCTTTCTGCAGCTTGTCTGAGAACCAGTCGCTGCTTGTGATGCCTCCCTGGGTCAACTTCTGGCTGCTGGCGGCTATGGCCCTCTCCATGACCCTTCACTTCATCATTCTCTACGTTGAAATCCTTGGTGTAAGTATTTTCTGCTTATTTTCTAACTACATAATTGATAATTTCAATAATTATATCAATTGATATGGTACAGTAAAGTACTACTAGAAGTTACAAAATGATAATTGATAAATAATCAAGTGTTCAATATATAGTTTTATCAATACATATATAAAGCATAAGCTATTAGAAATATTTTCAACCTCTTTTTCCTACAATATATATATATATATATATATATTATATAATAATTATAGTATATTAAAAATATATATATATATATATTAAAACATGATTTCTATGAATTCTAAAAATTATGATTCAGCACATTAAGCAGTTACAAGTAGTTTTCCACTCCTCTATTTAGGAACGATTATGTTCTGAACGGCTGTTCGTATATTGATTTTTTCGTAATTCCAACTTGACACAGTGCATAAGAGTCAACACACACAGTACTATTTATGTTTCTACATACTAAAATACGATACTACTAGTACAGTATAGAGTATTTTATTAATACAAATGACATATAAAACCTAAATACATTAAACAAATTATGATAATAAGACAGTAAAGTATAGCTTTAATTTACGACCACAAGTTGTTCAAAGCTTTGAACGTTCGTAAGTAGAGGAGCGTCACTATATGTTTTTCAAAGACAACAAATACTTTTATTGAAATTGTTTAAAGTTATTGAGATTCCATAATGACTATTTCTTGTTTGTGTTCAGACTGTGTTCCAGGTGATGCCTCTTACTGTAGCTCAGTGGGTAGCAGTAATGAAGATTTCTCTTCCTGTTTTGTTGCTGGATGAAACACTCAAATTCGTTGCCCGCACATACGCCGATGGTGAGAATTCACTCTATAAGTGCCACTGGATTGTGCTAGCCTGGGCTATCTACTTTGCCTATATCAGGCTTTATTTCTTTTAACCTTTATCACCACCTTAACATAAAATATCAATTTCGGGGAATAAGACTGTGCCATTTTGGATGTTTGGAGCTCTCTCTCTCTCTCTCTCTCTCTCTCTCTCTCTCTCTCTCTCTCTCTCTCTCTCTCTCTCTCTCTCTCTCTCTCTCTCTCTCTCTCTCTCTCTCTCTCTCTCTCAGAAGAAACATTTGTAATGCATCATTTGAGATTATCCCTCAAGAGGAATATGTGACAAACCTCACTTATAGTTGGTTGATAATCATATTTTATTTTCTGTCCCTTCTCTACACCATGGTGCTCCAAAATTTTCCTATCAAGTTCAAGCAGGACTATGAAACTTGGGGTGTGTGATACTAATAAGTGAGATTTAGTTAAATTGTTGATACCAGATAAATCAGCAGTTATTTCTGCCGTGGCTATCAGCTGCTGTTGCTGTTTGCTATTGCCACTGCTGTTTGCTTTGCTGGAAAAATGTGACTGATAAGTGTAGTGTGTGTACATAGAAGTGATGTAATGAGATGGGTTAACAGGAATACTATTATAATAATTAATAATCCAAGGGCCTCTGAATGAAGGCCTCACTTCCAGACCACAGCAACTCAGAACATATGACAATAACATTTGGCATCAATTACTGCAAAACTGACTGGGATCCAAGGTCTTTTGAAATATCCAAAAGAAACCAATCCTGGTGTCATCAGAAGAGTGAGAAGATGAATCAGAGTGCATGGACTATATACATACAACAGTTTTATTATGATCAGGTTGCTAAAAAAAAAATTTAAATGACAGGAAGACTTATGCACATGCAGAAAAAGAGTTAAAATGTGCCTTCATTACTATTTTTTTTTTCATTAGTATTTATTTTTCTCTCTGGGGGAATCTGGCTCTACTATCCCCTCCAGCATGGTTTTGTACCCTGCTAAGACCACATATTTTTTTTCATTAATTTATATCCTGTAGATGTTTAAGTATTTTTGTTGTTTGTAGTGTATAAAATCATTGCAATTTTTAATAACATAAGTGCAATGGATAATGTCTTCTTTTTTTCTGTTGTAAATAGCTCTGTGGTGCATCACTGTAGTCTCCTCAGTGGTTGTTGTTGCCAATGCGCACATGTATCAAGCTCCTCAAATACACTCATGTAACACAATGCTTACAAAAAGGAAAATCTCAACAAATAGTGTAGTGTAAGGACTGCTTGTTATAAATGCTAAATTATAAAACTGTATATAATGTACAGGAGAGAGAATACTATCAGTTACAGAGCCACAGCATTAGTTACTTACAAACTGTACAAATGACTTCTGCACACCCTTACAGTCCCTTGTGCCCTTAGGGTGTGTGAGTGTGTATGTATATGTATATATACATTATATATATACACATTTATTTATATATATAACTATACATATATATATATATATATATATATATATATATATATATATATATATATATATATATATATATATATATATATACACAGTATATAGTATATATATATATATATATATATGTTATATATTATATATATATAGATATATATATATATATATATATATAGATATATATATATATATATATATATATATATATATTATATATATATATATGATATAGTATGTATTACTGTATATATAATGAAATAGATAAGTATTCTTGTGCAATACAGTATTATTTTTAAGAAATGCTTCCCCTATGATATCATAGTATTTTCACTAAACAAAAACACTTACCTATCAAATTACAAAATACAGTTTTTATACCAATAAATAGCATTCGTGTTCCCATTAGTAAAACCATCCATTCGATTTTCAAGCAGGACTTCTTGCATAAAACCAAAAGCCATACCACATCAGGTTTGCAATGCTAGAGTTAATTACACACAGCTATTGACGGAAAAAAATTATCCTAAAATTTAACTTTTCCTGTTAGTACGTAATTGATACTGTGGTGGTTACTATTTCACAACTTAAATTTTGGATTAAGTTAACATTCTAGACAATAGCCAGTTATCATAAACCTTAGAAAATCCATGTAAATAAGATAATTTCACTGTATAGCACCCTTGAATGTGTATCCACCATTATTCATTGCATATTAAAAATATTAAGGAGACTATAAGGGTATGTTGTTTGCATGGCATGATTTTTGGGTTATGGACAGACTGAAATATTTTCATCTTAATATTCCCAAATCATTTTTTATTTATTCAAGCCCACAAAAGATTGCATCTCCTTACCCTTGGTAAATTCCTCTACTATTCCTTGTCTGCTTACTCATCTTCAAAGGGTTCCACTTTATATACTGTTGGCTCTATAGGGTAATGAAAGTTATTGTTAAGAGAAAATATGGTATACTTCTAATAGGTCATTCAAAAATAGAAAAAGGATATTATATCCACTGTAAATTTTGGCTTTACTTGTTAGACTTGTTAGATTTTCATTATTCAACCCCTTGTCAACATTGTAGGAACTCATCATTTGACAGTGTTCAAAGCATAATTATGTATTTAAATATGGAATGTATAGCATCCAAATACCTAGTGATATTCCAATATCTTCTCACAAGTGATGGATAGTCTTTATTTTGTGTAGACCTAGATGACATTATTTTTTTCATATCAGTTCTATGTAGAAAAATTATTCCAAGAACATTATCGTGTTTGGGAACCCTATCCAACCTACACCGGTCCTACTGTCCCCTAACTGTGGACAGACCACAACAAATCCGGACCTCCAACCAATATAAACACCTGTGAACCTTTTACAACTACCTCCAGTCAACTGAATTATCCCACCATCAAAGACTTCCAAGAGGCACCACAGTAATGCTCCATCTCATGGAAGAGGAACGGCCAAATTTCCTTCCAAACCTTAAACCCTTCCCTACATATATTCCTTAGTTACTCATCCTAGATTATCCTCAAATAAGTTCTGTATTTCCTCTTCCTTTCCCACACTATGGTAGCTCATTTCTCTCATCTCTGACCTCTCCCTCCTCTCCTACCCTTATTCGCAACAACTTCCCAAGAGCCACACTCACACCAACAGAACTGATGTGAGTATTACCAATACTGTGTGTTTGTTTTCTTTGACTTCATTAGGCCTCACACACTCACCCATTGACTCATTGTTAGATATTTTCATATTTTTTACTTCTCTTCATGGCATTTATAATATAAGATAGGTAAATGTACCTGGCAAGACCTAGAGATTTAATTTTCAATGTTTCTTTTTCCAAATAGTATATACATTATTTTTGTCTTGTCATGGTATACAGGTATTAATATTTTCATCTAGTGATATGTAGTTAGCTGTTTTTACTTGAAGTCTTTTAGCTGTAAGGAAGCCAATAGACAAACAAATCTAACATAGCTTTTTTAAGTAAATGGAACGCAATTAAGGGAGAACTGTATTTAAAATCTGTGTCCCTAACTTATATATAAAAAGTCTAGTTACAAGTACAGTACAGTACGTATTACATTATGTAAACGACAACTAAGTATCTGAATAAGCTCATACCCTCAGAGCATCCAATGAATCTATTCATGGTACTGTCAGTGTTGATCCCATTTTGTGTTACTGTTTAAACCCTTTTGACTATCCAATGCTGCAAAAAATTAATTACAAAAAGTATCCCATAAAACAGTGACAAAATTAGCATACAATTTGTCATAAAGTTGCAGGATATCTTTAGAAAGTTATATTAATTCCTTAAATTAATTTCATACCTCTATTTGTTACTGTACATTAATGTGAAGTACATCCCTAAACTTTGTTCTAATTCAAGAAAATACAATAAAGCAGTGTATCAACTACCTGCCCCTTATTTGTAAAGAATGTATAAATATTCAATTTACTAAGCATTTATAAAAGCTAGAGAAACCTTGAAAAGTTTTAAGATTACAAATAAAAAAACACTGAATAAAAAACAGTTTAATATTATTTTAATTGTAAGCAGTATACCATGTATCATTTATGATCTAGACCATGCTGTATATTACCAAGGTAGAACTGCTACCTTAGTCAATACTTGTAACAGGAACCCTCATTTGCTTAATTCTAAATTGGGACTTGGCACTTCAACCACTTTCCTCTTTTCAACATTCCTTGTATAATTCTTCAAATATTACTTCAAATCATTCCTTTAAGTATTTACGTATTATGATCATTCTAACAAAGTCATCTGTTTTGATAAAAATAAAATAGGATACAGACACTTTTCACTACTGTAAACTGAACTAGTAATGAGAAAACTACAATTTCTCATACATTCAGCCAAATGTGAAAGAAAACAGGGCACAAGTCTCAATTTTGAATTGGCTTACATTCAGTATTCATCCAATGTTGAAAAACTAGAGAAAACGTAGTGTCAGTCCAACTAACTATTATCGTGAAGCCTTGACATATCCAGTAATTCATTACAGTATTTAGGACTAAAGTGGAAATGCACTTGTGAACAGGTACTGATATTATCATGTGATATAAAGTATGACTGGGCTACAGAAAAGAAATGGAGAGTTAGATGTTAATTGTACTTGGTATAACTGATGCAAGATACATAAAACCATTCGTTGCTGAGTTTGCCATATAGCTGCCAAAGAACTGAATATGTTGTATGAGCGTGTTCTTAATACCAGGGATATGACGGTATTCTCATGTAGTGATAGAAATTTCTCTCCATGTGCCCTGTCAGCATTAATGGTTATGCACTGACTGGCAACTATGTGTTCACAGTGACAAATCCACAAATGTTATTTACTTTTATCAAACTGTGATGTCAGAGTTTTGTTAAGAAAATAATAAACCGTTGTTAAATAAACTATGCTTGAGATTTTAATTGTGTGTGCCCTAACCCACACCATTTATCCCCATATAAAAATCCCCCCCGATCCATTTTGACATAACATACTGGCCTTTTAACAGTGGCCATGGTATTGTTTCTGTCTGAGATTATAGCAAGGAGTGTAACTAATTCATTCCAGCTTGCATTAGGATTTATGAGGTAAGACTCTAAAATGCATTTGGCAAATGAATAACTGATTTAACAGTAGATATGCAAAAGTTGCATAAGGCTACAGTTTTCACTCAAAAGATTTCATCTTCCAAGTGCACTTAAGTCAATAATAGTATGAGACAGGGATGCATGCTGTATTACTTAGAAGTAGAGCTTTGTTTTCTTAATCTTAAGATTAATATGCTTAGTCTTAATCCCTTTACAGGGGCTTTAAAAATCTTTTTTTCTTTTACAGGACTTCAAAGTATTTTAATTCATCTTGTTACCATGAAATCATAATTGAAACTCCACACAATTTAAAGCAGATTACAGGATTCCCATGCTAATGTGACAGCATCTCTTGTGAAGTGCTGAACCCAATATTACTACTACTACTGTATTTGTCATGACGAAGAAAACAAAATGTGGTGCTCTCCCTTTTGTATTAGTACTTCTCTTATTGCCTGGCATTCCATACTTGATTAGGCTAATCTGAAGACTTGTTACCTAATTGTTTGACCTGTATATCATACTCGACCAAATTTACATCAACCTATTTTTTTCCTACTGGATTGTGTAAAAAGAAATCATAATTAATTAAACCAAAACAATAATTATCCTGGATACTAAGACCACAGATTGTTAGCTCAAGCACTATACTACATCTTCCAGAACAAGAAAAACAATAGGTTGGTGTATTTTAAGTCTACTCAGGCATTATATTTACATAATGTACTGGCTTATTTCTCTGGTAATTTATTTGAGAATGCTTCCATGCATGATACTGTTCCCTACTTAATATTGAACCTTTTTGCATCAGACCTCAAGTTTTTATTAAAAGATCAGTACAAATATTCATGTTGAACCCCTACTTCCCATCCTACTTTGTCTCATGATGCATATAAGACCCCTCATGAGTAAATTCATTCTTTTTCATTAATTTTTTATGCATATGCATGTAGTCCTCAATTATCTATTTTGGCCAGCAAGGCAAAACCAAAGCTCACAGAATTTTTCCCCCTTTTTACTTTTTTTTCCAATTCCCAACTAATCCTATTCCTTTACTCCCTCAGCCTTGGAAGGCAGGCAATGAACTACTGTACTATGTGACAAATATAAGCCTCTCTGGTTGCCAACAGTAAGTTATCTAGGTAATCAGGGTCTCAAATTAAAAATTGCAGGTGCTTAGATTTATAGTTTAGTCATTAGATCTAGAAGTACATCTTTTTTATTTACAAAGATAGTACTCTAGTACTACTATATTAAGCTACTGGCTTTCTAGATGCTTTTAGCTTCATGCTAGCTAGGCTTAGCCTTTCAACTGATATTTATAAGTGTAGTATACCTATTTAAATTTTCTTAAATTTTCAATTCACGCTAAACTGCTGAATAATATTTCAAATAATATATAAAGTATCAATTTATACTTTCTGTAGATTCTCTTTAGATGAACACAGTTTTTGTAACAATTTCAAAACACATCTGAGCTTTACACAGGATAGGAAAAGTGTCCAACATCTTAATTTCATAATCGAAATATGTTTAGCTGAATACCATAGCTAATATATTTATGTTCTAATTTCTACTACAGCTATGCATCTTGCATTATTTTCAATCTCAATAATGATTCATAACTGTAAAAACTCTAGTCAGCCCAGATGACACGAAGCAAATAGTAAAATTGCTAGTACTGTTATGTCTTTAGCATTTTATAGTTACAGTGGTCTAACAAAAGGCTGAAACCATACTAATTGTATATTATGAGTGATCAATAAATCTATTATATTAAATACACGTATATACACATATACATATACATACATATATACATACTAATGTATTTGCAGTAAGGAAGAAATCCAAAGAATGTAAAATTTGGGCCTAAGCAAACTAAAAATAAAATGCAACTATCACTTGTTTTATCTTATCATACTCAGTTTATAATCTAAAAAAATTAGTAATTCTTGAATAGTGTGACTTCACCATATACCAATATAAACATCCCATCAATGCACTGTTGATAAGTTTTCAAAATCAATACTCATTACATTGTACTTTAAGAATGACGAAAAAAAGTAATCAATAACTAAAATTCAAATACATATCCTGATAACCAGTGACTAAACACCTAACACTAAAGGCAAAATTTATTAAAATATACATAACAGAAACTGTTGATTTGTAAAATTATTATGTAACTAATTTTGTTTCTGTTCTGATTCTCCTATTTCGAAAAATTATGTGAAATTCTACAAATCAGTAAAGACTTCAGTGATAACACTAAAAGGTATATTAACTTGTACAAGTATAGTACTGCAGTTACAATAGTCCCTCATGGAAGCAAATCATTCCCTTAACAATGTTATAACAGTGCATATGGGTGTTTTTTTTCTGATAAGCCTTTAATCACGGGTGAAAAGGATTTTTTTTTTTATAACCCCACCCCATGATGCTTTTTGTGTTCAACCTTCATGATCCCTCCCTCTGCCTAACTGAAATTTCGAAGCACATCCATTTTCATTCCTATTGAAAATTTTATACTAATATTCTTTTTCCCTTTTCCCCTCAACAGTGCCCGAAGCAGTCAAGTAAGAGCACCCGACATATAGAAGTAAACCATGGCCATCACAGGAAGACCTCAGGCACCTGGCTATACTACTATTACTACTATAGTTGTAGATATTAATTTCTAATATCTTCCACTAATTCTTTTTTCTATATTCTCTCTTTTAGTATCAAAGTAATTTAATTCAAGAAGTAGACATAGCAGCAAGTAGTCGTTAACTTATTTATTCTTTCTCTATGTACTTAGTCACTAATATGTTCACGACTATTCATTACAGTGCCCGGCAAGATCGAAGAACAATGGTAAAAGTTGGCAAAATACCATCTTCTTCTCCAGCTTTTCCATACGTTTTAACAGCCAGTAGTCATAGCTGTACTAACCTGCCAGCCGTCAGTGCCACACCTGTGATGAGCCCAGCACCACCCCCACCATGGCCATTGTCCCTTGGGAAGAAGGAGCACTAAGCAACATCTCCAGCAGGATTTCATAAATCCTGTAATAATTAGGTCCCTGACTTATCTACACTCTCAAGGGGCACTGGCTGTGGGTCAACGGAGGGGCAGCAGCAGACGGCGGTGGTGTGCGAGGTCCTTCACCTCCACCAGAGATCTCAGCCTCCCCCTGCAGCACCCTATGTACAACCTTCCGAGCTCAGAAGGTCAAGGCATCATGACCACACATCAAACCACAAAGTGCGCAGGGGGAGGATCCAACCAATGGCCCATCACCATGCCAACATTCTCCATCCAATGGATGATATGTAGAGAAGGATTTGTACATTTATTGTGTTGTAATTTGATTTAGAAGAACTAGAATATTTTGATTCCCTTTGTTAAACTGTTAGTCTATTGCTCTTGGGCAAACATTACCAGAAGTCACATGAAGTGTGTTGTGTCCTGTGTCTGTGCTCATGTCAACTCACCCATCAAAGAGCAATGTACGACCATAAAAGATCCACTTGTTTCCAGGTGCAACGATGGGGAACTGGTCTGTACCCCATTTTGTACGAGCCACTCATTTATTGTTGATAGAATAAAATTATCTAAAAAGACCTCACTCTCTGTCTGTCATTAACCATTCTAGTTTTCCAATAAGTTTAGTTAAATGCCAGTAAATACACAACTGAGTGAAGATTACAGGCATGCAACAAAGACTCTGCAACTGGAAGTTACTGTCACAGGTAAACTAAGTACCCAATAACATTTTTAAATGCTTATTAAAAAAAATACCCTACTTGCTGTTACTGCAAAATCTTTAAAGTATCAAATGACATTACTTGATGATAAGCCAACTGGTGAATGCCAATGAAAGCAAAGTATATGACTGCAAAACACTGTGGACAAGAAGAAATAATTATTCTGTTATATTATACAAACCTCTTATTTAACTCAAACATTTACATCATTATATCCTCATGTCATCCTAAGCCTAGGTGAGGTGAAAACAACAAAATGTAATGACAAATTTTAAATAAATTTGTATTTTTCATAGCTAACAAACCTGAGGTCTTGATGTAGAAAAGGCTAATTGGAGAGGCTGCTGTGATAGTGTTTTTCACTCGCCCCAGATTCAACCCTTTTAGAAAGGGTGAGCGAGTCAGAATATTCTGGCATGTCCAATTTAGCAGTTCTCTGGTATGTTAGCAATATTTTACCTTAGAAATAGCGCTAAAGGAATGTATTTCACTGGGCGACACGGCTTCCTCGCCCAGAAATAGATCTTTCCTACGTCAAAATCCCTTATTTTTCCAAGCGCCACCTGGTAACCTGTTAAAACAATCTGAGATTATAACGCAAGGAATCTGTGAGATCTGGCAACGGCTGCACGTACGAGGTGAAAGCTGGTCAGAGACCGTGCATTTAAGAAACAACTCCTAGAAAAATAAAGTTCCATATGCTAGTATACATTTATATATTTATCATGGTTATACAAATAAGAAAACTTACATTATCATTAAAAAGTCAGAGTACTGTAGGATGTGAAAGCAGCTCTGCTGCCTTCTAATTGATTGAAATGTAAGAGTTGGTAAAAGAAACCTCTTACTTTTTAAAAACAAAGGCATTCCTTGGGATCTTAAAACTAGAATACACCTGCCCAAATACTGCCCTGATACAGTGGAGTGAGTGAGAATATAATTTGCCAATGCTCATCATGAACCAAAAGTGGCTCCGTCTGCTTAAAAAATAAGTTAGCTGCCATGTACTTAAGATGGAGATACTATTTTTATGAGAGTAAATATAATGAAGTTTGCTACTCACTTGCCGACTCACATTAACCGCCCCATTATACTCATGTTCAAGAAATAATGGGTGACTTTCTTAAGACATCACAAGGTAAAAGCTGACTATAGCTTACAACACCCTGCATTAACACTATAACCAGTGGATATTTCTTTGTAAACTGAACTGATACATACTGGTACACTGTACCTCAAGGGAAATTACTTTTACCAGATAATCTGATCATCTCCAGTATGGAGGCACCTCGGCAAACTTTTACCAAATACTGTATCTTGCTATATTTGAAGAGCATGAAAAACCCCTACACTTACAAGGCAAGAGATTCCAATTTTGAAGTTTACAATTAGAGAACACAATGTAGGCAACAAGATAAGTAGTAGTTATAATTAACATTCCTCCCCTTATCAACATACTCCCCTAGGAAGCCTCAAAGTCAGGAAAGGCTTAGGACATCCTAACCTTACATTCATTCACACTTACGATCAATGATTTTCCAGGAATGCAAGTAGAAGAAAGAAATCAAATTCAGGAAATATTCTGTACAACTAATTTATATATGTTCATAAATAATTCTGAATTAAATTATCAGCTGATGTTGCCCTGTGGTTGGGCTGAGGAGGAAGAAGGTGGATGGCAGCTTGGTGTCTTAGGGTAACACTGCCACTCTCTTCTCTTCTCTTCTCTAGTCTGAGACTGACCTATATCTGTTGCTTCTTCTGGGGTAATGTTCATCCATTCCCTCCTTGCTCTCAGTCTGAGAAGGGTGTGAGAGGACCAAACAGGAATCAACAGACATGCTCCTTGGCCGATGCTGTTGCTGGTGTGATGTCGGTTCCTTCTACTCAAATTGCTCCTGCTTCAGTCTCCACTTCCTATGCTTCTGTTGTACTGACTCTGAGACATACCCAGGAGATAAAGAAGCTACTAATTGGATTGTGGCTTTCTCTTAGTATTCTGGGGATCCTTCCTTGATAACTTGGCTTCAGCCTAAATTTCCTTGTTCACACCAGTCATTCTTGCCCCTCTGTTAGTAGATTTTTATGCTGTTCCTGCTCTAGCTACTCCAGCACCTTCTGTTCCTATTCTTTTGGAGATGTATACCTCAACTTTCTGTCCTCAGCAGATTTGAGTGGGAAAAGACAGATCTGTGGTCACAGAACATCAAAAAACACCACTGTGATTTGCTTTCTTCTCTTCTTTGTCTTCTTCCTCCTGCTCCTCCCCACCTTTCTCCTTATCTTCTCCATCACTGGATTGGCAGAAGTGTAGAAAGGCCTGGAAGGCTGCCCACCACAAAAAGTCTTCTTGCAGCTAGTGCTCTTCCTTTTAGAGTAATAGTGACCCTAAAACCTATTTGCTGAGGTGGGAGATATGGGCATTGCAGGTTGATTGGTGCATAAGTTCCCTTATGACCAATCTGTTTCATAAGTCTGCTTATGCTCAGTCCAAAGTATGGACCCCAGTCATTCTTGGTCACCTGCATGCCCTCCTCGGTAGAGGAATGACCCTGACTATAATTGCATAAGAGTGACATATACCATCCAAGATTAGGTGTACCTCCTGTGTTACCTTTTCCAAACCTGTTACCCTTCATGGATACTTCATCTAAGGACTGCGGTTGGCTTACACTGATAACATAAAAGTTTTAAAAAGTGGTCAGCAGATAAGGACCTGCTACATAGCAAAAATTTCAAACTTACACTCGAAAGTGGCCTCCAGCACACAAAATAAATTAAAATAAATAGAACTAGTAGCCTTCATGTCAGAAAACATGATGGCGATGGCACACCCCAGGAACTAGGGAGATATAAAGTCAGAATTCTTTTCAAGGTAATCCTTCCACTGAGGTGGTTTATATTTGTTGAAGACTACATTCCTGAGCCCAAGCAAAGTACACACAAGGTGCATTTTTTTAATGAACATAAAATCACTGGTACAGTATTTACAGGTTTGCATTTCTTATACTGATAAGAAATAGGAGACTATGTTGCTATGGTAACATCTGGAAGAACTAGTGGAAGTGAATGTTATTTGAGGTATTTTGATGTATACAAAATTACCAGTAGCCCTTTTATTTATCTACATTCTTGTACATTCAACTTCAAAGGTTGATAATTGCATTCATTATATTTTGTATGAATTTATGCATTACCTTGTACAACTTATTTCACATGCCAATTTGATTTCTTATTACTTAATACGTACTTGCTTTCCAAGATAATTTATCAATCATAACTGAGGGTGAATCTAAGCTTAGGATGGTTTGCACTAAGCTCAGGCATCCATTAGCAATGGTCATCAGCTCTGTCAAAAGAAGAAGGACTTTTTTTCCAAGACTTTCAGGCTTCTTAGGGGAGTATGTCCAAGCCTGCTTGGTACTGGACACAGGTGTGGATGGCCCCAAAGGCTTGGCCACAGGGCCATCTAACTACAATCAACTTTACTTTTTGGGGAGAGTAAAGAGAAATCAAAGACCTCCATTCTGCACACAGAGAGAATGCTCTGATTAAACTGGCTGACATAAGAAAGGAGACATGATCATGTCCTCTCATGACAAGTTCGTCTACAGATTTAGAATATCTTTGTCCTCTCATCTAATTATGAGACTCCAGTAGTGAGGAAGTTAAAATGATATTGTTAAACTACAATAAAGTTTTGTACATACTTACCTGGCAGATATATACTTAGCTATAGTCTCCGACGTTCCCGACACGAATTTTCAAATCTCGCAGCACACACGCGACAGGTAGGTCAGTGGTCTACTTACCCGCCGCTGGGTGGCGGGGGCGGGAGTATGAACCAATCCCATATTCTATTCAGATTTTCTCTTCCACCTGTCTCCTGAGGGGGGAGGCTGGGCCATTAATCATATATATCTGCCAGGTAAGTATGTACAAAACTTTATTGTAGTTTAACAATATCATTTTTGTACATGAACTTTCCTGTCAGATATACTATACTTAGCTGATTGGCACCCTTGGTGGAGGGTAAGAGACAGCTAAATAATATAGAAAAAGGGAAACAACTGGTGTTGTAGAATATAAAAACCTTGGTTCTTACCTGTTCAGGCAGAAGACTTCATTGATACTGTCTCTGAGTCTGCATTGCCTAGAGAGCTTACAGCGAGGACGTGACCTTGTTGCTGAAAAGACTCTCGGATCTACCACATGGATATCTGATCCCCTTGTGTGGTAGAATCCAAGTGGATCCTGTCAAAGGGAACTCGTCAGCTTACTTAACAGATCCTCACCACTACTACCGCACGGAGCCAAAACCCATCAGACCACCTAACCAAACTAACTAGGGTTAGTACTATGACAAGAAAGAGATGCTTCCTGCATCCTCTTTCAGACAACCATAACCAACAAATACAAAACAAGGGGTAAAAATATAAAAGCCTAACAAGGATAAGTTCCAGCTCCCTGTCCCAGCACCGAATCCGCCGATACGTAAGGGCCCAAGGCGAAGCATTTGTCATGAGTGATTTTCACATCACGCAAGTAGTGGTTTGCGAAAACCGAGTGGCATCTCCAGAAGGTTGCCTGCATAAGGTTCCACACAGACATATTTTTGTTAAAAGCCAGCGAAGTGGCAATGGCCCTCACTTCGTGGGCCTTCACTTTAAGAAGCTTAAAATGATCCTCATTGCAAGATACATGCACTTCTTTTATAAGGCTTCTTAAGAAGAAGGACAGAGCATTCTTCGATAGTGGTTGAGTAGGGGTCCTTCACGGAGCACCAAAGGACCTCTTGATTGTGGCCTTAAGTTGCTCTTTTCTCTTGAGATAATATTTTAATATCCTCACCGGGCAAAGAGTTCTCTCAGGCTCTTCCCCTACAAGAGAAGACAATCCTCGAATCTCGAAGCGTTCTGGGCCACGGATTTGATGGGTTTCTCGTTCTTTGATAGGAATCCGGGGAGGAAAGACAAACCATAGACTGTTCTTTAAAGCCAACATTGCCCTCAATGGCTTGAAGCTCACTCATCCTCCTTCCAGATGCTAGAGCCATAAGGAAAAGAGCCTTCTTGGTCAGATCCTTGAACAAGGCTGAATTAGGGGTTCAAATCTAGACGAGCTGAGAACCTGAAGTACCACGTCCCAGATTCCATGAGGTGTTCTAGATGGACTGCTTTTTAGTTGTTTCAAAAGAGACCTAATCAGGTCATGCAGGTCTTTATCTTCTGAGATATTGAGGCCTCTGTGTCTAAAAACCTGCGCCAACATACTGCGGTATCCCTTAATAGTAGATACCACCAGACCACATTCCTTGCTTAAGGAAAATGTAAGAAAATCAGCAACTTGGGGTCACAGAGGGTTACTGGAAGAGGAAACGTTATTCCTCTTGTTCACCAACGTCTGAAGACATCCTACTTAGACTGGTATACTCGTAAGGTGGAAGACCTCCTAGCTCTTGCGATTGCTTTAGCAGATGCCGTTGAAAAGCCTTTCGCTCTGACCAGACTTTGGACAGTCTGAAGCCAGTCAGACTGAGAGCGGGGAGATTTTTGTTGATACCTGTCGAAGTGGGGCTGTCTGAGTAGATCGTTTCCTTAGGGGAGCGATCTTGGAAGGTCCACTAACCATTCCAGTACCTCTGTGAACCATTCTTGGGCCGCCAAAAGGGAGCGATTAATGTCATCCTCGTTGAATCTGACTCTGCGAACTTTTTGAGCGTTATTCCCCAGAATCTTGAAGGGAGGAAACGCGTACACATCGAGCCCCTTCCAGTCTAGAAGAAGCGCATCGATCCCTATCGCCCCTGGATCCAGGATGGGAGAGCATAGTAGATCCAGTCTCGCATTTCTTGAGGTGGCGAAGAGGTCTATGTGCGGCCTGCCCCACAACTTCCACAGGCTCTGGCATACATCTTGATGAAGTGTCCAGTCCGTGGGAAGGACCTGCTCTTTCCTGCTGAGGAGATCTGCTCTCACATTCCTCTCTTCCTGTACGAATCTTGTGAGAAGCTTGATTCTCCTTTCTTCAGCCTACAGAAGGTCTCTTGTTTCGTACAGAGAGAAGGAATGCGTCCCCCCCGTTTCCTGATGTATGCCAGAGCTGTGGTGTTGTCTGAGTTGATCTGAACTATGGAGTCTCGGACGTTGGACTCGAAGGCTTTCAGAGCCAACCACACAGCCATCAATTCTTTTCTGTTATATGCGAGGTCACCTGGTCCCCCACCCAGGTACCTGACACCTCCTCGGGTTCCCAGAGTCGCCCCCCAACCTGTCTCCGACGCGTTGGAGAACAACACTAGGTTGGGGTTCTGGGATTGCAGAGACAGTCCTCTGAGCAAACTGTTGGGATCTGTCCACCATACGAGTTTCTCCTTGATCTGCTGAGATATGGACAGGGAGAACGTCAAATCCTGAGAACGACGACTCTAACTCTGATGAAGAAAGAATTGGAGCGGTCTCAGGTGCAACCTTCCTAGGGAAACAAATTGCTCCAGCGAGGAGAGCGTCCCCAGCAGACTCATCCACTCCCTCGCTGTGCATACTTCTTTCCCTAAGAAGGCTGCTACTTTTTCGAGGCCTCGGGCTATCCTTTCCTGAGACGGAAAAGCCTGAAAACTCTGAGAGTTCATTCGGATCCCCAGATAAAACACACTCTTGTTTGGGTATTAAGCTTGATTTCTGGAAATTGACTAAAAGCCCCAAGAACTCGTCAATTCCAAGGTTTTCTGTAAGTCCTCCAGACAACGATCTTTCGAATTGGCCCTTATAAGCCAATCGTCTAGGTACAGGGATATCCTCACCCCTTCCAAATGAAGCCATTGAGCTACATTCCTCAAGATTCCATGAACATTGGGGGCCGTCGAGAGGCCGAAGCACAGAGCCCTGAATTGATATACTATTCCCCCATCAAGACCTGAGAAACTTCCTCGAGGAAGGATGGATCGGTACGTGGAAGTAAGCGTCCTGTAAGTCCAAGGACACCATCCAGTCCCTCCCCTGGACGAAAGCGCTGCCAGCACCGAAGAAGTGGTCTCCATCGTAAACTTCTTCTTTTCTACAAAGAAGTTCAGGGCGCTTACGTCCAAAACCGGTCTCCATCCCCCTGAGGATTTCGGAACTAGGAAAAGGCGGTTGTAGAAGCCTGCTGATTGAAGGTCCATCACTAGTTCGATTGCCTCCTTTTTTAGCATCTGATCTACCGCTAGCCGGAGGGCCTGGTTCATGATGGGGTCCCTGTACTTGGCCGTCAATTCTCCCTTGGGGTGGTCGTCAAGGGAGGTCTTGAGGTGAAAGGGATGAGGTAACCCTCTTTATGATTGATAGGTCCAGGAATCCGCCCCTCTCTGGGCCCAGACTTCTGCAAATCTTAACAGCGTGGCACCCACCGTTGTCTGAAAGACTTGTTTCTTATTTTGAAGTCTTGACGGACTTAGAGAAAGTCTTCCCTCTCCTGTTGGGCCTTCGTCCTCTAAACGAAGCAGGTCTGGAGGAAGAAGCCCCTCGAAAGGGTTCCTGAACACCTGACTTCTCCTTTCTCGTCTTGACAGGGAAGGAGGGACGAGGCTTCCTTCCTCGCCGACTGGGCCAGAAGGTCCTGCGTAGCCTTAGCTTGAAAGCGATGTCGAGATATCCTGTATAGTTGCTTGGGAAAAAGCTGAGCGGAGAGTGGGGAAAACAGTAACGAAGACCTTCTGAGCATGAGAGACAGACTTCGTCAAGAAGGAGCAATAAACGGATCTCTTCTTCTCCACTCCCGCCCCAAACAAGGAAGCGATTTCGCTCGCTCCGTCTCTTACAGGCTTATCCATACAGGATAATACGCAACGAAGGTCTTCCGGTGAGAAAGACTCTGGAGCCTGTGTCTACTTAGCCAAGACTCCCAGCGACCAATCAAGGAAGTTGAAAACTTCGAGGCACTCTGAACATTCCTTTCAGAATGTGATCGATCTCGTCCATGGCCCAAGTCGTCTTAGCTGAGTTAAGAGCCGATCTCCTCGTAGCATCTACTAATGCCGAAAAGTCCGCATCAGCCGAAGACGGGAGACCCAGCCCCAAGGGCTCTCCTGTCTCGTACCAAAAGCCAGTATGTCCACATAGTTTTGACGGTGGGAAGGCAAACACCGTTTTCCCTGCTTCCTCTTTGGAGAGCATCCAGGAACCGAAGCTCCTAAGCGCCTTCTTCATGGACAGGGTCGGCTTCATTCTCACATGACGATCCCCTTCGTTGTCTTTGACGTCGAAAACAACGAGTGCAGAGAAGGAGGAGCAGTAGGGCTAAGGGAATCTCCAAATTCCTGAAGTAGAAGCTCTGTTAGCTTCTTGTAAGAAGAAACCGCTGCCGTTGTATTAGTTTCTTCGTCCGAGCCATCCTGGCCTTCTTTGCGATTGAGAGCGCGGAGGATCCTTAGAACAGAAGAAGAGGTCCTTACGGAGCAGAGAGCACGTAGCTGAGAATGAAGTCTCACAGGAGAAGTCAAGTCCATAGGTGATCGGCGAGGTCAAAAAGAAGAACGCCTATCCGACCTGGCCTGTCTGAGATCGGACTCCCTCTTCGAGGTAGAAGAAATCTTGAACGAAGGAGAGTCTGGGCTCTTACCACAGGAAGAACCGTGTCCAGAAACAGGGCGCTTGCGAGAGGGAGAGCGCCTGCTAGACAAAATCCTGGCGCCTGGCACGAGGAGGACCGGGCTACTACAGAGGCGCACCGAGCGCCTATCAGAAGAAGGGCGCTTGAGAGGACTCTTGGCGCCTGTCAAGCGGAGAACGGTCAGGAGTAGGGCACCTCGCAAATGACGAGCGCCTACCAGGTGAATGGTGGACCAGAGGCTCTTGATGCCTATCCACAGGAGAATGGCTGCCAGGAGAAGGGCACCTACCAGGCGCATGGCTCCTACCAGACTCTTGACGTCTGAAAGGAGAATGAGCGCCTAACAGGAGATAGGCGCCTACTAGAGACGTTCCGAAACGAGAGGAGAGCGGCTGCCAGGCGACGAGCGCCTACTCGGAGACGGGCGCCTGCGAAGTTCTCGGAGTCGATGAGGAGAAGATCGTCTTGAAGGAGTCAACGAAAGGAGCCTGTTTCTGCACAGAGCGTCTCTCTCCACTAGGACGCACACTGAAGACGAATGCTTGACAGGAGAGGAGCGCCTACCGGAAGCGGCGGGGGAGCCTATCCGGAGAAAAGTCGTCGCCATCCAAGGAGCACCTGCCCGAAGTCTGGCGCCTTGACGATGCTGAGAGGGAGGCCAGGAGAGTGGGGCCACTCGCGCAAAGCTCCTATGCTCACCGAATCCTCCCCATACGAAGGAGATCGCATACGTCGAGGAGAGCGATCCTCTGAAGAAGGGCGTCTAGATCTCTTGACCGGAAGAGAACACGTCCTTCCTCCTACGAGATCTTAAAGCCAGAGTCCGCCAGGGCCGAGATCTGAGCCTGGAGTCCCGCAATGACTCTAGTAGGAGAATCCACAGGATCTTCCTCCGGTGCAGCAGCAGAGCGAGGAGCGCGAGAAGACGAGCGATCACAGGATCTTCTGGGCCTCTTCACTTCCAAAGAAGAAACCTCTTCAGGAAGACTTCCGGGCTGGAAGCCAAAGAACTGCAGGGCGCCTTCCAAGCCCTCTTCAACGGGCGCGAAGCATCCGGGGAGTTCCAGCCGCGCTTCGGTGATGGCGAAGAAGAAGAGGAGAAACACTGACGAAGGATCTCCTTCTTGATACGATCTGAGGCAGCCTGGAGCGTACTTCAGGATCTGCCGATGGGGACGCCTGACCGGTGGGGGCTCTCCCTAGCCCTCCTGCGGCTTTCGACGTCCTCCTCCACTGGAACTGGGAGTCTGGAAGAGGTCTAGGCCTGGAGGCACTACGGAGCCGGGGGGCACTGCACTGATCACCAACACTCTCACTCTTACCTTGCTCTAATAAGCGAATCTTCAACTCCATAGACTGAATTGTAGCCTTCAAAACCGCCGCCTCCAAAGACGAATCTTCGGCTTCAGCGTGGGGAGCAGGGGCTGCAACCTGGGAAGGTGGTTCTATTTCTACATTAATGTTAGGATCAGATTCAATCTCACTCACTCTAGACCTACTAGAACTTCTAGAGGAAGCTTTACGAACTCTATCCCTCTCCAACTTCCTTATGTATGAAGAAAGAGCCTTATATTCACCTTCATTCAGTCCCTTACATTCCTTACATGGGTTACTAAACGCGCACTCATTCCCCCTGCATTTCATACACACAGTGTGAGGGTCAACCGAAGCTTTCGGCAACCTCACCTTACATCCTTCAACCGAACATACCCTAAACAAAACAGGAGTCTTAGTTATTGTATCTAAATCAGACATGTTTCAAGCAAAATCCACAAAAAACGGTCCACAAACAGCGTATGCCAAGCCAAACAGAACGAATACGTCACCAAAATCCAAAATTATCTCCAGGCAAGCAAGAATCGAAAAAATCTATCGAGAGGAAACCACAACAGTTGTTGTCGTTCCCGGCGACAGAGAAAATCTGAATAGAAGATGGGATTGGTTCATACTCCGCCACCCAGCGGCGGGTAAGGTAGACCACCTGACCTACCTGTCGCTTGTGCCGCAAGATTTGAAATTCTTTCGGGAATGTCGGAGACTATAGCTAAGTATATATCTGACAGGAAAGTTCATGTACAAAAAAACATGTTCAACCACAGGTTGTGCCATAATGCTGGCTGAAAGGAGACCATGGCTCCAAATTTCACGAGAGAAAAAAAAAAGTAGTACATACTTCACTTTCTTGTTGGAATCTTTCCTGGGGTAGGTTGTTTGTCAGTCCACAGACTGACTAATCAACCTGAAAGGGAGTAGCCTGCTTCTATTCACATGAAGAACTTCCTCTAGCATGTCAACAGCAGGGAAAGTAGCTTGCTTCATCTGCTGGACAAGAAACCTTTTGTACTGTAGATGAAACAGCTAACCTGATCCAAGACACCAAGAATAAGCAAAGACCACTGCAGTCAGAACAACTGTCTCACCACTGAAGTGCACCAAAGAGAACAATATCAAATGGTTCAATGAAAAAGAAACGTTCGCTTCTCTGAGATCATGAAGCTCACAAACTAGCCAATGATTCCATTGAAAGTGCTGTCCCAACTCAGACCGAAGGGATTTATAATATGAATGACCCTCATGACCAACCAGATTCACCAAAAGCATGCGTCAGATCCTCTCCAAAAAGGAAGGCTGACACACTAGTCTGCCTTGGTGAGCACTCTACAGACGGACACAAACAATTAGAACTGGCATTACTGATCACTGAAACACAAGCCATGGTTAACATAATCAAACCATGATCACAGTCCCACAGACCTTCAAATGAAATGCCAAAACTGATCTAGAAAAGGCAACTGAAGAATGATCACCAGCCCTATCATGCCCATACACACACATCAAAAGTCTCAGGCAAATGCAGAACACCCCAGTGTCTGTATGATCACTCACCAAGATATCTTGCAAGATTGTAATGCTCCCTAACTTAATCCTTCTCTGTGTATCTTGGCAGAAATGTGAAAAGAAGATGAGTCTGAGGCAATCCTTGTGTCACAAAAGGAACATGGAGACTGATTCATAAGTAAACTTGGAAAAACTAATGTCAGCCCTACTTATGGCAGATTTCCCTGCCACAAGTGAATGAATACCACCACCAACCTTCAAAAAAGGAAGTGGCTCAATGAAAGTCTGACTGTACTTTTTTCCTTTAAATCTTCAGCTGAAAACCCTTATGCACAGAGTCAACAGACTCTAAACCCAAGAAGGCTCCAAAGGGAAATCAGCCTCCAGAGAGAGCAACAAGTTATAGGAAAAGGTGATAAGCAAGTAATAAATATGATGGAAGAGACAATAAATCTGATACACCTGAATTCTGGAGACATCAGTAAAAATGTAGAATGAATCTCCTCCTCACTTAAACATGTTGAGATCAGAAGATTCCACAGTTGCAGAAGGCAAACTATTCCACATTTTAGTTATGTATAACCAAAATAAAACTCCTAGCAAACTAAAAAGTATTATATCTGATACTAGAAACAACACACTTTTGCAGCAGCAGCCTGCCTAATGTTGCATGCAAAATAAATTAGGTCAGGTAAAGATGAGTGCAGAATATGTATATTTTTAGTATATTTTATGCAACAAACGTGATGAAGTCACTTCATGTCTACACCACAAGCCAGCATTAACAGTTGGTAAAATAAACTTGACTGATAACATAACTATCCAAGAATTCGAAAGGAAAGTCAGCACCTGAAGACCACACTGGAGAACAATACTCCAAAGGAAGAGAAGGAATAAAACATCATGATACATTTGAAAACATTTCTGCAAGAGACTAAGTTTTTTAATAACAGAGGCTGCAATATTACATATATAGTACTTCTCAAAAGTCAAGTTCGTATCAAAAGTTATCCCTAAAATATTAAAAGAATCACAGACATTTAAAAGATAGAGAGCTTCCAATACTACTTACTCTAATCCTATGCAAGAGAGAAGGCTGAATGAGAAGAAGCAGAAAAGGAGGCAGAGCACAACAATGTAGAGGAAGATGTCTGGTTGTGTATCTTCATCTTAATCTGTCATTGCGGCTTTGCAGTTTTCTCTCCTCAACTACAGCCACAGACATGTTCAGTTAAGTATTAGCATTCAAATCAATACCAATACTAAGAATATCTCCACAGGCAAGATAATAATTGCTACAAGAGACCAAACAGGATTAAGCTCCACAATAGGAACAGTAGCAAAAGTCAGAGTGGAGATTTAGTGAGTTAAGGAGGAAGGAGCTGAAGAGATTTAGTGAGTCCAAGATCTGCCACTGTCAAAGGCGAAGTATGCCCTCTCAAACACAAGAAAATGAAAAATTTTCTAAGAAAATTTGAATTTTCATAGCTACAAACCTGAGGTCTGAACAATATGATAATATCTAGCGCCTAGCTGGATCTGGTTAAAAAACAGATGAAGGCAAGGAATCTTGTGATATCTGGTAACACATGCGTAGATTGGGTGAAGAGTGGTCAAAGACCACTCATCTACCCCACTACGTCAGTCTTTCCCAACTCAGGATATCTTAACACACAGAGGGGTGGCTAGAAGTGAGCAGTATAATTTTAAGACCTCAGGTTTGTACCTATGAAAAATGATATTGTTATGATACAATAAAGTTTTATACATACTTACCTGGCAGATATATACATAGCTATTACTCCGTCGTCCGACAGAAATTCGAATTTCACGGCACACGCGGCAGGTAGGTCAGGTGATCTACCCCCCCGCCGCTGGGTGGCGGGAATAGAACCATACCCGTTTTTCTAATTCATAATTTTTCTTCCAGCTGTCTCCTGAGGGGAGGCTGGGAGGGCCATTTAATTGTATATACTCTGCAGGTAAGTATGTATAAAACTTTATTGTATCATAACAATATCATTTTTATACATTCAACTTACCTGTCAGATATATACATAGCTGATTCACACCATTGGTGGAGGGTAAAAGACAGCTATTACTGAATAGACAGGTAAACAACATACGTTGTAGGTATAATAAATAAAACCTTGGTTCCTATGTGTTTAGACGAAGGGTCGACTTCCTAGCTATTGCTAGTAGTCTGCTTCGTCTCAAGAGCCTCAGCGAGGATGTGACCTATGGCTAAGAGTTCTTGTAGATCTGTCAATGGGGTCTTATCCACTTACTTGACAGAAATCTAGTGGTCATTTGTCATGGGGTCTTATCCACTTACATGACAATACACCAATGCCTATTGGCATAATTTAAGGAGCAACACCGATCCCGATCACCTGATCCTAACACGAGGGTTTGTGCTTAATTTGAAAAGAGCTATCCCCAAACTCATTTCAAATAACCTCAGAAAATAATACACTTATGTTAAAATTTAAAAAATTTAATTTACTAGTTAAGGATCGGTGTCGGCTCCCTATCCCAGCAACGCATCTGTGGACACGTATAACAAAGAGAGAAGGATCTCTCATAGGCCCACTTGATCTCCTTCGTGCAAAGAGAAGTCAACACAGAGTTGCATCTCCCGTTATTACAGCTAATATGACTCTCACGACATATTGTTATGGAAAGAACAAGAATTGTTAAAAGCTCGCACTTCAAGCGCTTTTAATTCTTAGCTGTTTGAAGGAAACATCAAGTTACTCAAGAAGTGCTTTAGAGATTCCACTCTTCCAAAGAAGACCAGGGCTTTCTTTGCAACAGATCTCTTCTGGATGAAGCCCAGAGCCTGGCTTGCGCCTGGCTGGCGCCTGGCTGGCGCCTCGCGCCTGCCTGGCGCCTGGCCCCTGGCTGGCGCCTCGCGTCTGCCTGGCGCCTCGCGCCTGCCTGGTGCTTCGCGCCTGGCTGGCGCCTCACTCGCGCCTGGCGTCTTAGCTGGAGATTCGCGCCTAGAGCTTGGCTTGCGCCTGGCTGGCTGCTCGCGCCTGGCTGGCGCCTCGCGCCTGGCTGGCGCCTCGCACCTGGCTGGCGTCTCGCGCCAGGTTGGCGCTTTGTGCCTGCCTGGAGCTTCGCGCCTGGCTGGCGTCTAGCGCCCGGTTGGAGTGGCGCCTTGCGCCTGCCTGGAGCTTCGCGGCTGGCTGGTACATCGCGCCTGCCTGGCGCCTCGCTCCTGCCTGGCGCCTCGCGCCTGGTTGCTCCTCCCCACTTGCCGGAGCTTCGAGCTTGGTAGAGTCTCGAGGATGTCTGGCAATGTCCACATCGGACACTCTTATCTGTCCTATATGTTCGCATCTAGCGCATCTGTGTCAGGTTGTAGGCCCGGTCTTTCTCCTCATCAGACAATGACAGTGTTCTTTAGGCTGTCTGCAGGTTTCTTCTTCCTTGCTGACTGCGTCAGAAGGTCTTGAGTCGCCTTCTCAGTTAATGAACGAGAAATGTCCTTCACTAACTGAGAAGGGAACAAAAAGTCAGACAAAGGCGAGTACAGAAGCGCTGCCCTCTGAGCGTGGGAGACCGCTTTGGTTAAAAAGGCACTATATACTGTCCTCTTTTTAAGAAGACCTGCTCCAAATAAAGAGGAGATCTCAACCGAGCCATCCTGAACCGCTTTGTCTATACAAGACGAAATACACAGAAGGACTTCTGGTTCGAGTCCTTCAGAATCATGGACTTTCTTGGACATCACCCCAAGGGACCAATCTAAGAAGTTGAAAACTTCCAATACATGAAAGAGTCCCTTGAGGAGATGGTCCAGTTCTGAAATGCCCCAAGTTAACGGGCAGAGTTCAAACCTTGTCTACGTGAAGCGTCAACTAAGGTCGAAAAGTCCGCTTCTGACGTAGACGGAAGAGAAATACCCATATTCTCTCCCGTCTGACACCAAATGCCTCTTTTACCAGCTAGTCTCGCTGGAGGCATGCAGAAGACCGTTCTAACTAACTCCTTCTTCGACTTCATCCAAGAGTCTAAAGACTGAGAGCCCTCTTCATCGAAATGGCTGGCTTCATTCTAAGAAAAGACGAAGATTTCTTCGTCTTTGCACTCGAGAAAAGAGAGCGTGGAGAAGGAGGAGAGGCAGGAGTCAAGGTCGTCTCCATACTCCTCTAGAAGCCAGGCTGTCAAAACTTTATAGTTCGACAGTCCTTCTCTTCCTTGATACTGCTCCTCCGAGTTTACTTCTAATTCTCGGTCTAGATGAGTCTCCGCTGCTAATTCAGTACGTCTTTCCTCTGGAGGAGACAAACTCCATAATATGGAGAGGGGCTAAGGGAATGATATTCCTTCCTCTTCCCCGCTTTAATAGTCCTGGAAGGCGCCAACAGCCCAGGCTTCTCTCCATAAATGGATGACGCTTCCCGTTGGATGACGCTTCTAGTCCGCCAAGCGTCCTGGCTGACGCCTCCCGCTTGTGTGGCTGTTGACGTCTGGATGACGCCTCGCGCCTGGAAGACGCTTCGCTCTCAAAAGGCGTCCTAACTGGCGCCAAATTTTTTGGTTGGAGCCTCGTGTCTAAAAGCAGCTTTAAATGACGCTTCATGTCTTGACGACGTCTCACGTCTCTCTCGCGTTACGTGTCTTCCGTAAGATTCTCCCGATCTCGCTCTCGAAACCGAAGCCTCTGCGATATGTTTGGAAGCTTCACGTCTGCATGACGCCTCTCGCTTCGCAGGGGAGAGAGGACGAGACTTCTTGATTGGAAGCGCAACGTCCTTCCTACGAGGCGCTAACACTCCCACCAAAGAGGCCAGTTGCTCTTGTACTGCCAAAGATAATCTTCCTTGAAGCTTTTTCCCCCGCCCCCCCGTCATCTTCAATCGGGGGAGAAGTAGGAAAAGGAAGCAGTCTATAGGAAGCCTGTTCGTCTTCTACCTTACTGAGAGATCTATGAAGAAGACTTTCCGCAGGTTCTCACAACTCTTTCCAATAATGTTAAACATGTTAACAGTTATTATCGTCGATCGAGAAGGATCTCTTTGTTAACGCGAATAGGATCGAAAAAAGAGATTCTCGATGCTCTTTGCGATATGAGAGTGTCGTGGAATTGGACCTTAGTGATTAAATGGGTAACGAAATCAGGAACGAATTTTGCCGTTACCGAGCTTGGTGTCCGAGAGGCTACTGGAATCTTAGGTTAATAACTCGCTAAAACGAGAAAATCTTGGATGGTGCTCTTGGCTCACTGCGCCAGGCTGGCGCTTCTGGCGCAAATTTGCACCACCGGCAGGTGGCGCTTCTGGCGCAAATTTGCAGCAGGCTGGCGCTTCTGGAGCATTGCGCCAGACTGGCGCTTTCTTCTAATTCTTTTTATGTTATGTGCCAGAACACTTGTGCCTTTATGGTACCCGACATCCTTTCACATGTTAATTCCGTTCTTAGTAGGAAAAAGCTTTATATACGTAGTATAGTCCATTCAGGGAAACAAGTTCTGCCCCAAAGAGAATGTTTCCCATCCGACTCATCCATCTTCTGAGCAGGTACTCTAATAAGCTATGCTTTCATAAGCCTGAGAGCATTACTAATATAATGTTCTGCTGCGATAGAATCCTTTAATAATGTTACCTACGGTAAACAGCATTGAAAGGTTGTACTATCTCTCTTATTGAAAGCTTCTTAGCAAAAGGCATACAATATTTATTTATGTTAGCTTAACTATCCCTCAATCCGAGGTTAAGACCGCGATTGTAGGGGAGAGATACGGAAGTTATTCCATCCCGCAGGAGAGAGAGATACACCCGACTTCTCATGACTGACACCTACATGGTACTGACAGTCACAGGCGTAGGCGTACTGCGTTGGTCTCAGGCTCTCAGCGAAAGCAGTCCCCGCTTACTCTTCCAGAGTTGCCAGCTACTCCATTTAATAAAGGACATTTTAAGTTTTTATAAAATTGATTATCGAACTTCAGGAAGTTCTTATTAAAGCATATTTAAGCGAAACAAGACTTCGATAAATCTAGAAGCTAAGTAGGTGTTGTCTTAACAATCCCTTTAAGCGTAGTCCTTCCTAGGAAAGTCGTAGAAGGATACTGGTAATTGAGTTGCACAGAAAAGAAGTAACTACGGTATGTGTTTATGATTTGACCGTATCGTATTCTCATACAGTAGAAACTCTACTACCTTCTACTATCTTCGTTCTTTTCGTTAATAGAACGAAAGAAAGAGTATATTTATATCCTTAAGGAACGAAGTTAATCCAGGAACTCTTTAAATCTTCGTGATTTCCTCAAAAATCGCGGAAGAGACAGAATTCCTGTTCATCACTAGGGTTTACGGAAGGAAGTAGATATTTCCTATCCGCCATCCTACCCAAACGTCGATGAGATTCTTATTAAGAAAAACTCCCAAAGTTCTTGCCTCCTCAAAACGAGGGAAGAGCATGGATGAAGGAAAGAGTCCGCATTGACGAGGAACTGAATAATGAAAAGGGGCTTCTCTTAGTATCAGAACCTTCTGACAAAAGCAACGGCCGCCTGTGCGACATCTTGCACATTTGCCAGGGGAAAGTTGCTCAAGTTAAAAACTCAAAGAGGAGTCTCGCGACTGACCTCTCTCTCAAATGAAGATTTTGGAATCTTCTGACGCCTGGCGTCTGGATCCTTGCGCCTAGCGCCTGGATAGTTCCGCGCGCCTGGAATGTTCCGCACGCTAGAAAGGAGACTCGCTCCTAGAACGTTCCGCTTGCGTGGAAGGTCCCGTGCGCCCTAATAGATCCGAGCGCCTCTAGTCTTGTTATACGAGCCTCTTGCCAGTAAACGTTCAATGGAAGCATCCTTCTGATTGCCACTCTAAAATAAGGCTCCTTAGTTAAGCCATCTGTTTTCTCTTTGAAGGCGCCTTGCGCCAAGAAAAAAGTTCTGGAACGCGGCTCGCACTCAGTTGCTGGAACGCGGCTCGCACTCAGTTGCTGGAACGCGGCTCGCGTTTAACTGTATGAACGAGGCTCGCGCTAGTCTGTTGGAACGCGGCTCGCGCTAGCTTGCTGGCTGGCTCTCAGCCTCTCGCTCAGTGAGTCAGTGTTCTCTTATTCAGAGAACGAGCCAGATCGTCCGAACTCCAAACATGTACATTCTTCGTCTTTTCGGATGTAAGATGAAGAAACTGAAGAACAGATGCACTTTTTAAAGGATGCCTTTCCAATGGCTATCCCTGGCAGTCTGGGACGTTTTACAGATCCTGCCGAGGGAACGCCCGATCGGTGGGGATTCTCCATAACCTCCGTAAGGCTTTCGACTTTCCTTCTCCTCTGGGCTTGTGAGTTTGGAAGAGGTCTAGGCCTGAGAGCGAGACAGAGCCGATCGAACGCACCCTCTACTAATTAGGACGCCTTGCCAATGGCGAACTTGGCAGTCTGGGACGTTCTACAGATCCTGCGAGGGACGCCTTGATCGAAGGGGATTCTCCATACCTCCGTAAGGCTTTCGACTTTCCTTCTCCTCTGGGTATGTGAGCTTGGAAGAGTCTAGGCCTGGGAGCGAAACAGAGCCGATCAGAACGCACCCTCCACTGCACTAACATTAAAATCACTTCTTACCTTTCAATAGCTCGTATTTTGAGCTACATTCCTTTGTCTTCAATTTGCAATATGAATTTGAAGATTCTGTGAAGTAAGAAGGAGATGAGGATACCACACTACTAGTATTGTTAATGCTCTAACTGCTCGTTAGTACGAGAGCTATATAAACTTCTAAAGGAAGCGTAACTATTCTTTCCTTACATCCTCAAGAAGGAAGTTAGCTCAATCAATTCTAACATTTACTACACGTTATTATGAATAAATATTAAAATTTTCCTTCTTGTAAACTATGTGAGTGTCTACCGAAAAGTTCGGTAGTTACACGTAAACAATTCTTCGAAATTTTCGAAGCCAAAGTTATAAAAACAAATTAATATGCGTATGCCGAACCAAAGATCCAGTACTTCCCTGCAAAAGATAGCCCAGTAGATCGATGGCGATGAAATCCAAAAATCAAGTCAGAGGAACTGCAAACGTTGTTTACATTCCAGCGACAGAAAAATTATGAATTAGAAACGGGTATGGTTCCTATTCCCGCCACCCAGCGCGGGGGTAGATCACCTGACCTACCTGCCGCGTGTGCCGCGAAATTCGAATTTCTGTCGGACGACGGAGTAATAGCTATGTATATATCTGACAGGTAAGTTGAATGTATAAAAATACAAATTGTCTTAGAAAATTTGTCGTTTGTTCATACGCGAACAAACCTTCGGTCTTAACAATAGGTTAGACTCATACTTGGAGGGAGGTACAAGACATCCTAGACTGGCTGGGGGCCTACCCACCAGTCGAGCTCCCAGAAGAAATGACTTCTGGAGAGGGACTGAAGCCCGTTGAGAAGGTAGATAAATTGAGATCTAACCACTCAGATCTTGAGTGACGTACAATGATATATGGGAGAACCATTGTACGTATAGGGAACCAAAGAGAAACTTTGACTGTCCAATAGCAAACCAATACACCAGGGTTTGTACTACTCCCAACCCCTCCTTGTCAAGGAGTGAAGCATATGCTAACAAATAGAGGGTATGATATTTGTATATTAAGCGACCACACTATCATTATGACTACCTTACTCACCTGTATCAGACCAGTCCAGCGAATTGCGTGTCTATTCCTTAACCCGCCCAAAGGAAGATGGAAAGGTATAAGAGAAAGAAGGAGACCAGCCAACTCACTTATTCTATCATTCATACAATCATCTTAGGTAAGACACAAAAGTGCCCTGTTAAGGGCAACTGTGAGTTACACAACCTGTTGGGCAGCCACCACAGGACCCAGGGAAAATGTGTCTGCAGATCTGTGGGAAACATCCTTAAGACAGAAAGAGGTGAACGTGGACTAGCGAAACCCAGTACCAGCGCTCAGCACTCTAAGTACAGCCAAGTTCTTTTTGAAAGCCAGAGAGGGACCCGTACCCCTAATGTCATGTGCTCTAGCCTGCACAGACGTGGTGGTGGAATCATCAAGAGTCAAGTATGCCTGTCTGATGGCTTCCTGTGTCCAAAAAGAGATAGTATTCTTAGACACCTCTTTCTTTGTATGGCATGTGCTAACAAAATGTCTGCAGCAGCCTGGTCTAAGGTGCCAAGTCCTTTTAAGATAGCAACGCAGGCCCAGACAGGGCACAACAAAAGCTCTTGAGCATCACCACCCACAAAGTCATTCAGTGATGGAATGGAAAACAAAGTGAACCTGTCATCATGCACAGAGGGATTTTGGGTCTTGGCCACGAATTCTGGGACAAATTCGAAGGACACCGACCCCCAACCCCTTGTGTACTTCACCTCATAGCTCAGACTGTGGAGCTCTCCTACCCTCTTGGAAGATGCCAAGGAAAACTGTCTTGAGCATCAACTTCCTGTCAGATGAGCGACGCAAGGCCTTATATGGACTCTTAGTGAAGCTCTTGAGAACCAAGGAAACATCCCACGTCGGAGGCTTGAGCTCTCTAGGAGAACTCGACTGCTCTAACCCCTTAATTAGCAAGGAAAGTTCCCAGGAAGAGAAGATGTCAATACCTTTAAGGCGTAACACCAAAATCAGGGCCGGCCTGTAGCCTCTAATGGTGGAAATGGACAAACGTTTCTCGTCTCTGAGGAAGGTTAAAAAGTCTGCTATTTGCTGAACAGAGGTTGCTAGTGGAGAAAAACCCCGTTTACGACACCAATCACAGTAGATTGCCCATTTGCCTTGGTAAACCGCAGAGGCCGACTTTCTGAGACTGCTGGACATATGCCCTGCTGTTCTCTAAGAAAAGCCTCTCAACTCGGAGGAGATACTTGATAGCCTCCAACTGTGAAGAGACAGGGATTCTACTGACTGGTGGAACCTTTCCGCATGGGGCTGACACAGGAGATGTCACCAAGGGGGAATCTCCCTCGGAACCTCTGACAACAATGACAGCAGATCTGGGAACCATTCTGCCTGAGGCCACAGAGGGGCTACCAAAGTCATCCTGAGACCCTGTGAAGTCATTAGCTTGTTCAGAACTTGACGAATCAAACCAAACGGAGGGAAGGCATACACCTCAAGGTTGTCCCAGGGATGTTGGAATGCGTCCTCTGCCAATGCTAAAGGATCTGGAACCACTGAACAGAATACCTCCAGCTTCCTGTTGAAGCGAGTCACAAAAAGGTCCAGCATAGGTCTCCCCAAACCTCAAAAAGCTTTTCTGCTACCACTTGATGAAGGGACCAATCTGTGCCTAGGATCTGATCCCGACGACTGAGTTTGTCTGCTACCACATTCCGTTTGCCTGGGATATAACTGGCTGAGAGCTCTACCAAATTGCTGACCGCCCACTGGTGAATCTCGACGGTCAAGGCGTGAATTTGACGAGAAACCAGGCCTCCCTGTTTGTTCACATAGGCTACCACAGTGGTGTTGTCCAACATGAGAATGACAGAATGACCTTCTACCTTCTTCCAAAACTCCTTCAGACCTAGGAAGGCTGCCTTCAACTCCAAGGTATTGATATGTTGCTGCTTGTCCTCCAAACTCCAAAAGCTTGAAACGATGAGGCTGTCTAAATGAGCCCCCCAACCTGCAAGGGAGGCGTCTGAGAATAGAAGGAAGTCCGATGGAAGAGAACGCAGAGGGACACCCTTCAAAAGATTCTGGTCGTCCAACCACCAACAAAGGTCTTCTCTCACTTCCAGGGACAGAGGAACCATTAACAGGGGCGAGTCCCTTGCCAGAAACCAGAATTCTCCCAGTCTCCATTGCAGAGACCGAAGATGAAGACGCCCATGAGGGACCATCTTCTCCAGGGAAGACAACAGTCCCAGAAGAGCCTGCCACTGATGAGCTAACTGATGTGATTCCAACAGGAAGTCGCGCGCCGCCACCCGCAACTTCTCCAATCTCTGATCCGACGGGAAAACTTTTGCCAATGTCGTATTGATGACCATACCCAGGTAGGGAATCCTTTGACTGGGTACGAGGTTCGACTTTTCATGGTTGACTACTATACCCAGTTCCAGACAGAACGAAAGTAGACGATCCCTGTCCCACAACAGCTTTTCCCTGGACTGCCAAGACTAACCAATCATCGAGGTACCTCAGCAAACAGATCCCCTGAGCATGGGCCCAACTTGACATGAGAGAGAAGACCCTTGTGAACACTTGAGGGGCTGTCGTCAGCCCGAAGCACAAGACTTTGAACTCGAAGACCTTGTCCCCAAGAGGGAAGTGAAGGATCTTTCTAGACGTCGGATGAACAGGGATTTGGAAGTATGCGTCCCTTAAGTCTATCAACAGCATGAAGTCGCCTTCCCTCACAGCTGCCAACACCAAACGCGGGGTCTCCATCTTGAACCGTGTCTCCCCAATGAAGTGATTCAAGGTGGATAAGTCGATCACAGGCCTCCATCCACCCAACCATTCTCCCAATGCCTTGGGCACCAAGAAGATGTGACTGTAAAACTCGGAGACAGATGCACCACTTCCTCTATCACATCTTTGTCCAGCATTTTCTGCACTTCCTCTCGAAGAGCCAAGAACTTCAGAGAATCTGCAGAGGAGGAGAGAAGTCGAATGGCAGTAGGTACACCACCCAAAGGACATCTACCACCCACTTCTCCACCCCATAACTCTGCCACTTGGCCCAGTGGCCCGCCAGGCAACCCTCCACCCATGGCGCAGGAGAGGGAGAGGCGCCTAACCTACTGACGGCCCCCTTTACCTCTGCCCCTTGGGCCCCTTCTTGGCTTAAAGGAACAAGAGCGAAAGGGGCGTTGATCCTCTGACTTTGGCCGAGTTGAACGGGAAGGCAATGCCGAACTCAAATTCCTCGTCGGCCTACCAGGCGACGATCTCCTTGACTGCTGCTGGACAGGGAGAGGAGGAGGAGCCAGACGTCTCCAAGGATGAGACTCTGACTTAGATACGGCCTGGTGCACCAGTCTGTCTTTGATGTCAGCCTGGCGCCGGTGTATCGCATTCTTGAGCTCTGTCCGAGGAAACAAATATTGGGACTCTAACAAATCTCCGTTCCTCTATGCCAGCAAGAACTCCGTGTCAACTGATCTCTCCATCCTAGACAAAGCTGCGTCTCTTCTAATCAGAAGAAGGTTAACCCACAAATTAGCACTGAGGGGAGCCATATATGAAAACGCCTTGCACCCGGACTGCAACAGACTGGCAAGCGAAGATGCACTCACCAACCCTTCCGGGGACCTGTCAGAAGCTATCTTGGCAATGACTACAGACCAGAAGTCCAGCCAAGAAACCATCTGCAACATGGAGGCCGACGTAGATTCCAATGCTGACACATCTTGCGGAAACAAGGACGGAGCCACCGACCTCACCTGCTCCAAAGTCAATCCCGGCTTTGGGTGAATGACGTCTGTGTTAAGATGGTGCAACATCAAAAATGCAGAGTTCGTAACATAGTACTTCCTATGTCTCGTGAGAGGTGGGGGTAGTAGCTTGGCAGAGCCCCTAGAGCGAAGCGAACTGTTCTGGTCCGAAACAAATGCGTTTACCTTATGCAAGACCAACTGAAAGTGTCCCGACAAAGGAAGCTGAAATGACAATTTGTCCAAAATTGCATTTTTCCTAACTATACAAACCTGAGGTCCTTTTACAATAGGAAGGTACTAGCGGCAGCTGGATAGGTCGTAAGCTTTCGAACAAGGGGTTCGGTAGTTAACTGCTTGTCCGACAGGCGCGCGCGCGCGACTGGGAGGTAAACAAATCACTTTTGCTTTTGGCCCAAGCAAAAACTGCAGAGTGAGGGGTGGCATGAGGTGGGGCTATGTGTAAAAGGACCTCAGGTTGTATAGTTAGGAAAAATGCAATTTTGGACAAATTGTCATTTGTTCCGACACGGCATACAAACCTTCGGTCCTTTTACAATAGGAAGACTACTTCTTAGGTGGGTGGAATCTGAGTCTTTTGTGAACAGACTGGTGTTCGCCCAACCTTGGAAGCCTCCCTGGTCGTAAGAGCGAGGGAGGGATCCAAGCCCATCTGTCCGATTGATCGGGGTGTGCACCGCAGGATCAATGGTCAGACCTCTGGACCGAGTACTAAGAGAGGGGCATGCGCATCTCTTCGTACCAGCAATGTAAGAACTTGTTCCTGTACAGGAGCAAAGTTAAAGTCATGGTTTTGACTCTTGTAGGCATCCACTTCCCCCCTTGTAGAAGGAAGTGTGGATATTCTGCTCCCGTCCCTCGTGCAAGGGATAGGATGGGGCTCTGTCGTATAGCTCACCGGCATCTCGTCTTATCCAGCAGGGTGATGACCGTATCCCGCTCCCCTACCCCCAGGTTAGAGGGAAGAAAAGATAGAAAGAGAAGCCAGTCACTTCCTTCCTTACTATCTATTCATACAGTCACACCAGGACTCGATGCTGTTCAGCCTGCTAGGGTCTGGGTTCGCTAGACGACGTATTGAGCAGCCACCACGGGTCCTAAGGAAACCGATCCAAGGACCTATGGGCAATATCCAAGAGGTATAAGGAAGTTGCCGGTGGTCTGGTTGTACCAGACCACTGCCTTCCATCCATCCTGCGCCACGGAGAAGTTCTACGAAACGCCGACGAGGGGCCAATACTTCTAACTTCGTGAGTTCTCGGACGGGACGTACGGATGTCGTCACTACCATCAGCCTCATACGCCCTCCTGAAGACCTCACGCAGCCAGGACGAAAGAGTGTCTTGATACTTCTTTCTTGTTGACCCCATTGCTAACGAAGAGGCGTCGACACTCAGGCCCGAGGTGTCGAGTTCTCTTCAGATAGCGCCGTAGCGTCCTCCCAGGACAAAGCAGTATCTCATCTACATCATTATCTGCATGACGTTCCCGTACTCTCTTCGCCGATGTCAGGTCCAGCAAGACGAGGTTCATTCGAGTTCCCTGGTTTGGCAAGACCTTTGGAAGCTGCTACTAAGCAAGGAGATCTCGAACGAGTTCGAGATGTCCAATCCCGTCAGTTTCAGGAGGAGCGACAAGGCGGCTCTGTATCCTTTGACTGTGGGAACTTAGAGGAGCTTCCTCGGCGAAGAAAAACGAGGAAATCCGCTACCTGCTGAAGAGTGGCTCTGAGAGGAGATGGGCCCCGTCTACGACACCAACCACCGAAGACGGCCGACTTCCCCTGGTACACAGCTGCAGAGGACTGACGGACGTTTCCAGCCATCTCTGTTGTTGCGCAACGAAAAAAGCTTCTCGTTCGCAAAGAAAGGTGGATAACAGCCAGCCGTGAAGACGTAGAGACTGGACTGCTCGGTGGTACCTCTCGACGTGTGGCTGGGCGAGAAGGTTGTTGCCAATGGGGAATCTCTCTCGGTTCTCTTACGAGAAGAGTCCAGCGAGGTCCGGATACCAAATGGCTTGTGGCCATTTGGAAGCCATCAGGATCATCCTGAGATTCGGGATGACCAGTGCTCGACTGATCACCTTGCGAATCAGGCTGAACGGGGGAAAGGCATAGGCGAAGAGGTTGTCCCACGGGTGTTGAAGAGCGTCCTCTGCAGCTGCCCATGGATCCGGCACGGCCGAGAAGAACACCTGGAGCTTCCTGTTGTGCCGGATGGCGAACAGATCCTCGACTGGTCGCCCCCACAGGTCGAAGAGCCTTTCCGCCACGTCCTGGTGTAGAGACCGTTCGGTCCTTATCACCTGATCCCAGACGGCTGAGCGTGTCTGCTACTACATTCCTTCCCAGGAATGTAGCGTGCCGACAGCTCTATTGAGTGTGCCTCTGGTCCCACTCGTGCACCTGCCGAGTCAACTGATACAACGGGAGAGACACTAGGCCCCCCCTGTTTGTTGACGTAAGCCACCACCGTGGGTGTCGTACATCAACACCACTGAGTGTCTCATCAAGCGGTCCTGGAACTCTTGGAGAGCAAGGAACGCTGCCTTTAGTTCCAGTACATTGATGTGAAGGTGCTTGTCGTTCTCGTACCACACTCCTGAAGTCCGCAACTCTTCCAGGTGTGCGCCCCATCCCTCGGTCGGTGCGTCTGAGAGCAGCTGCATGTTCCGGGGGGAGAGTGCGCGGAGGCACTCCTCTTGAGGGGGTTCCTGTCGTCCAGTCACCTGGCTAGGTCCTGCCTACCTCCTGTGTCAGTGACCAAGGGAGGCTTGGGGGATCCGTCGCCTGTGACCAACTCTCCTTTGGTCTCCCTGAAGAGACCGCAGGTGAAGACGCCCGTTAGGGACTGGCTTCCCGAGTGACGACAGGTGTCCGATCACGACTTGCCATTGCTGAGCTACCTGTTCCTGCCGAGACAGGAACTGGTTGGCCGCCTCCCTGCATCTGCTACCGTGTTCGATCAGCATACCCAGGTACATTCATCCTCTGCTTGTGCTCGAGATCGGACTTTCCGAAGTTCAGAACGATCCCCAGATCGCGACAGAACTCGAGCAGTTCGATCCCTGTCCTGTAGCAACTGCGAGCGGTAGCTCGCCAGGACTAACCAATCGTCGAGATATCCCATCAGACATATCCCGTGCGAATGGCCCCAAGCAGACACCAGAGTGAACACTTGCGTGAACACCTGTGGGGCGGTTGAGAGACCGAAGCAACGTGGCCTGAGCTGGTACACCGTCCCGTCGAGGATGAAGCGGAGGTACTTTCCGAAGGACTGATGAATGGGTATTTGTAGATACGCATCCTTCAAGTCCACTGAAAGCATGAAATCGTTCTCCCTGATAGAGTCGAGCACTGAGCGTGCCGTCTCCATCGTGAACCGGGTCTGGCGAACCAACCGGTTCGGGGGAGAGAGATCTATCACTGGGCGCCAGCCTGTCGTAGACTTTTCCACCAGGAAGAGTCGGCTGTAAAGCCCGGTGGTTGATCCGTACCGATTTCTACAGTTCTCTTGCTCAGCATGGTCTTGATCTCCTGTCTCAATGCTACGTCCTTCGATGCCCCTGGAGCGTACGCCTGCTGATGGACCGGGTCCCCATGGCTGGCCAGGCACCCCCCCTTCCGGCAGCAGGTGAGGGGGTGGGAATGCCGTCCTTCCACTGTGAACGTCGTCCGGTTGGGGCTGATCGAGACTTGACAGGAGAGAGCCGATACCGCTCCGACTCATTCCAGTCCTCATCGAGGTCGAAACCTCAGGAGGACCGAAGGGATATATAACTACGATGTCCGAAGACACGTAGAAACGCCTCTGTCGCAGTAGAGGAGGCGAAGGAGCTTGTTCGACCGTCCAGAACCGAGGGAGCCTTCTTGTCCGGAGACGAGAGACTACCCGGCTCAACACAGTCGGCAAGCTCCGATCGCGGCCGCCCCACCGTCGATTTGGGTTCCCTCTCGGGCCCCAAAACGACTCGAGCCGAGACGTGGCTCTGCTGGTGGGAGCGGCGATCCTTCCCCGAGGTCATTGTGTTGACGAATCAGCGCCGTAACCTCGGCAAAGTTCCTCTGGGTCTCGGAAGTCACGTCATCTTGCAGAGTGGGACCGTTAAGCCCTTCGAACAAGAGCATATTCCGAGAACCTTCCTCCTAAGAAGGGGGAACAGCGACAGCCCTCTCGGTCTTCCCCATCCACTTGCGCCTACGTCCTGGCCGGTTTCAAAAGAAAACCGTGCCTGGCCCGTAGGCGTCGTGGTGGGATCATGATGGGCGCACCCTTCACGATCACTCCTCCATAACTCGCTCCTCCCGGTGTAACCCGAGGAGTTGAAGGTATGGTAGAGGCAGACCTGACGCTCCCTCTTCGCTCGCTGGCAGAACCAGCAGGCTTGGAGGGCTGCAGCGATCGTCCAACCCGCGTGACGATCGAGCTGCAGGCCTGGTCGAACCGTCTCGCTGTGGAGAACGGCTGGACTGAGCACAGCGGCCCCGATCTCGAGTGTCAGAAGAGCTGGTGCTGGTTGCCGTACCCGATCGCTCTCTGTGAGAGCGACGGTCAGGCGACCTGCAGGCTCCACTGTCGCAGTGAGACCGGTGCTTGTCCTCACGGCACGTCACGTCGCTGGTTCCAGCCGTGGCTGGCACCGGCGAACGGGAGGACCTCTTCCCAGCCTCAGCCCGTGGTCGGTCGTGGACCCGTCACGTCCCCGGGGTAGCCAGCTGTTCACACCGCGAGAGTGAGAGCTGGTCTTGGTGAGAGTCGCCTGAGCGGCTGTCACCAGTCTTCCGCCCCGTGCCATGAACCTGACGCTGAGCGGACTCAGAGGTCTGGTTCCTGGCTGCACGGTCGCTGTTAGGCCGACCATAACACTCGGTACCTCCCGCGAGCGAGAGGCCGAGACGGACCCTGATGCAGTGGCAGAAACCACTGACACCAGGCGAGGAAGTACCGGTGTTAGCCGGTACCCCTCTGGTCCCCGTAGTCTTCTTCCTTGCGGAAGAAGAGACGGGCCCCGCTCCCGAAGGAGCAGGAGGACCAGCGGAAGAAACCCTCCCGTCCCACCGAGGTGAAACGGGTCCCGAGAAGCTCCCGAGGAAGCTTCTTAGGAGGGAGGAGGCAACCTTCTTCTTCCCTCGGCTGTACAAAGCCTTAGAAAGTCGAAGGGGAAGAGGCGGCGGCTGACGACCATGAAGAAGATGAAGACGACGACCACGACACCTTCCTCCTCTTCTTCGTCAGCTTCCTCAGGACAGACGTAAGATCTGCTATCCAGGGCGGAGCCGGGGCTGCTGTAGCCGAAGCCACAGGGCCCGGACGCACCTGTACAGACAGACCACAGTCTGGGGTAGTACCACCACGAACAGGGACGACATCAGCAGGTATGGGCATCTCAGGAACAGCAGGCACGGCCAGCACATCCTCGGTAGGGACCGCCAGCGCAGCAACGGCAGGAACAGCCAGCGCAGCAACGGCAGGGACCGCCAGCGCAGCAACGGCAGGAACAGCCAGCGCAGCAACGGCAGGAACAGCCAGCGCAGCAACGGCAGGAACAGCCAGCGCAGCAACGGCAGGGACAGCCAGCGCAGCAACTGCATGGACAGTCAGCCCAGAATCGGTAGGTACGGCAGGCACACCGGAAACACAGGAAGTGGAGCAGCAGCCAGCAACATCCTGTTACCGGCGGCAGGTCCAGGGGCGAGTTCTAGGGCAGCGGAAGTGTGGTCGCTGCAGCGCGGCAACCACGAGCGGCGGCGGCACGCCCCCCTCTCGGTACGGTGAACGGCACTTCACAGCGGCTGTAGGCAAGACTGTTACCACGTGAGGCGAGTACACCAGGTGAGGAGGGACGTCGTCACCTGGTTGCGTGGTCACCACTTCATGGGTGACCGCAGTAGGCCCAGACCTAGAACCGCCGCCCCTGGACACCAGCACGCTCTGCAATTGGAAGGACGCCCATACCTCACCAAGGTCCACCCTCGTGGCAGTATCACCTGGGGAAATAAAAGTAATAGCGATTAATGGAGGGGAAATCCCCTCGTGCGGGGGTTTGATCCCTCCCGAACGAGTGGAAGACCCCTAATACAATTGTACATCGGGCACCGAGCGCCCTCCCCCGCACTCAAGGCGTCGGGCGAGGAGAAGAACGCCGATAAACCCCCCCCCCCCCCCAAGGGGAAGAGTCATCAGTGGGAACTGAGCGGGGGGGTTCTCGTTCCCCTCCCCCGCACAGTACCCATGTACCCACAACAAAAATAAGAGCCCTAGCAATCGTGCCATCGGCACGAATACAAGGCATAAGGATCAATTCCCTGACTGAGCGGAACTTGAACCAAATAATATTGATGCAATCAATATAAGGAACAAAATGAAAATGCATCTTGCAAAACGATTCACTTCACAATGAAAAAGGGCTCGGATCGAGCGCATTTGCGCCCTCGGTACCGAGCGCAAGGGTGAAAGGTTTATTCCTTACCTTTATGAATCAAGGTTTCTGGAAACCTTGATCCATAACGAATTGATGCAATCAACAGATATATGAAAATGAAAAGACTACTGCGCTTGCGATTTCACTTCATACAATCAAAAAGGGAAGGATCAATTCCCGTGAATAGCGGAACATTGATCCCAGTCAACAATGCAATCTCAATAAAAAAATGAAAATGAAAAAGAACTGTACTTGCGATTTCACTTCATTCAAAATAAAAAGGGGGAAGGATCAATCTCCGGGCAAGCTCGGAAACTGATCCAAAATGAGTATGCTACAATAAAATTAATCTATGAAAATGAAAAAGAATACTGTACTTGCGATTCCACTTTCATACTGAATAAGTTTTCCGTGCGATAGTATTCGTTCGGCAACGGGCACACAGGTCAAAAAAAATATAAATGAAAAGAGTACTGTTACTTATTACGGATTTTCATCTACACATTTCCAACCCAATATACGCTCGGAGCGAGCGCTCCCGCCCTCGGCACCGAGCATACACAATACGAGGATCATTCTGGGAAAATGAATTCCCGCAATTACGCCCTTCAGTCCGGCACTCGGGTAATCGGAGAGCGTTGTGCAGCAAGATCCTTTAATTCACAATTGAAATCAATGAAATGATTGTACTTACAATTCAGTTTCACTAGATACATCGAAAAAGAAAACACAATCATGCGAAAGCAAACGACGAGAAGCCGGGTGGGCAGAGAGCGATGATCACGTCCACACGCCAGCAGGCCGAAAGCAAAAGTGATTTGTTTACCTCCCAGTCGCGCGCGCGCGCCTGTCGGACAAGCAGTTAACTACCGAACCCCTTGTTCGAAAGCTTACGACCTATCCAGCTGCCGCTAGTACCTTCCTATGTAAAAGGACCGAAGGTTTGTATGCCGTGTCGGAACAAGAGATGAGTTTAGGAACCTGTGTGAGCTCCCACCAAGGGTTCCAAGCAAGAAGGATTGTAAGACGACCAAGCCTGAGTCCTACTTTCCAAATTGTTGAACCCACGAATGAGATCAACAACTTCCGAAAAGGAGGACAAAAACTCTTGCGTATCTCCCTCCTCCTGCTCCGGCAATGGAGACCGACGATGAGAAGGATGATCTAGAGCGACTGGGGCGCTCGAAGGCATCATCGTCGGATGACGTCTTAGTCCTCTTCTGCGGCGGAAAGGCGGCGAAGCTCTCTGGCGAAGACCACAGATCAGACGCAACAGGACGTGAAGCGTCCTGCTCTCGGAAACTCCTCTTCAAAGGCCGCGAATCCGATCAAGACTTCCACCCTTGCGTGGGGAGGACGCATCGGAAGACGAAAAAGCATTCCATTAACGGATGACAGTGCAACGAGCCGCTCCTTGGCGCCCCTGGGAAGGCGTCTACAGGTACTGCTGAAGGGACGCCAGATCGGTGGGGGTTCCCCGTAACCCTCCTTCGGCCTTCAACAATGCCCTCTCCCCGAGTCCTGGGAGTCCGGCAGAGGGTCCAGCCTAGAGGGTCGCTATAGGGCCAATCTGACTCCCCCTCCACTTCACTAGGGGCACTATCACTGCACTTCACTTCACTATCCTTATTCTCCAAGGCGAGCACTTTGGATTCAAGATTACTAAGCGAATCCAATATCACAGAAAGGGCATTACCCTCCGCAGACACTACTTGAGGGCCCGAAGGCAACACTACAGGGTTAGGGGTTGCAAACGCTACTGGAGGGTTAGCAGGAGAAACATTACTGCCCTGTCTACTGTCTGACCTGCTCCTGGAGGAAGACCTCCTTATCCTATCACGCTCCAACTTGCGCACGTAGGATTCATACGCCTTCCACTGGGAATCAGTCAGACTTTCACACTCCTTGCAACGATTATCATACATACACAATTGTCCCCCGCAACTCTTACATACTGTGTGAGGGTCTACTGAAGCTTTCGGTAGCCTCATCTTACATTCATCCTTACAACACACCCTGGCACTAGCCGAACTAGACCCAGACATCTTCGTTAAAGGAAAATCAAGCCAAAATCCAATTCAATCCACAATTACGTGTGCCTAGCTACCGATCCAAAGTCAAAAAAACCAAAAGTCAATAGGATACTCAAATAGCCAAGAAGCTTTTCCAAAATCCTGAGGCGGAGGTACTCGAAACAGGTGTTTACAGTTACCGGCGACAGAGAAAATCTGAATAGAAAATGGGAATGGTTCCTGATATCCTGCCCTAACCCGAGCGGGAATGGGTACTAACCACCTAACTTCCACTACGTGTGTCGTAAGTTTTAGAAATTCTGTCGGACTTCAGAGAATTCAGCTATATATATATCTGACAGGTAAGTTTCATGAACAAAATAAAAATTATTGTAGAATTTGTCATTTGTTCCAACTCTGATACAAACCAACACCATCATGTGATAGGAGTCTCAAAAAAGGAGGGAGGAAGATCTCTCCTCAAACATATGTCCAATAAAAAACAAAATAATAACTCTAAAGATAATATTCAATCTATACAGTGACATGATTGAATAAGGAAGCTCTTCATTCTAACGGAGCTTGGTGGCACCGGCAACCCCACCCCCAACGACTTCACCTGCCAGACACAGATGTAGCAAAGGAGAAGGACTACTTACCGTAATTCGAACAGAGCTACGACACATCCTTTACATCACTTGCGGAGCTGCACACTGAACCTGAGCAGGAAGTGTCCAGGTATTTATGGATGACATCTTTCAAATAAAATGAAGTGAAGGTTGTTTGTTCCAAACCCCAGCTTGAAGTATTTGGCCAACCACATAATTCTTCTTAAATGCCACCGAAGGGCCAATACTCATGACATCATGAGCTCTAATCTGTGCTGGGGTTGCAGAAACATTCTGGTTACAGGAGTAAGCTCTTCTAATGACTTCCCTTAGCCAGAAAGAAATTATGTTCCTAGAAATCTCTTTGGCATGACCCGTACTAACGAAAAGTCTGCATTGTGTAGGTCTAAGGATGGCATACGCTTTATGTATGTAGTAGGTCCATACAGCATGTACTCTTGATGATCATCATTCATGAAGTACTCCAGAGAGGGAATAGAGAAGCCATCAAATCTAGCATCATGAGTTGAAGGATCTGTGTTTTTTATATGAAGTCTGGCAGAAAAGTGAACCCCATTTCTTTCCATCCACTGGTGTGCGTAACCTTGTAGGTGAGTGCATGAAGCTCACTAACTCTTTTTGCTGAAGCTAGGGCCAAAAGGAAGACTGTCTTAAAAGTCAAGTCCCTATCTGAGGTAATTTTGATGAGCGTGTCAGATTTTGTTAAAGAAGTTAACACCTTGGTGACATCCCAATCAGGAGGTTTCAAACTTCGAGGAGGGCAACGTCTCTCAAAATTCTTTATCACATCCAAAATCTCCCAAGACGATGAAAGGTCTACAGCTCTTGCTCTAAAACCTCACAATGACATTGTTTGCATGTTCATAAAAACACATCCAACACCTATAACAAAAACACATTCAGCAATTATGCGAAAACAAATTCAACTTAGCCAAGCAGGAGTGCAGCAAAACATTCACTACCAAGAGTGGCGCAAGAAACTTGCTCGGTGATGACATGCGACTCATCCACCTTACCACCAGTTAGCTAGTATCTTCTTACCAAGTTTCAAAGGCTGGTTCTTCCTCACACTGATGAATACTCATATACTGTATAATTAGTGATGGCTAGTCTTTCAATAGGAACATCTAGGCTTTATAGTTTGTGATGGTTGTGCATAAAACTGTTTTACTTGCAGTGCAATACCTTGAAAGTGGCTTCTAATTCAAGTTAGGGTGGAGGTTTAGAGTTGCCTCCAGGCCATGTAAGGGTATTTCTACAGAAGCACACCGCGGTGGCCTAGACTATGGCAATTGACATTTTCCCATGTTATTTTACTTACTGAACAAGAATTTAAAGTAATATTTATTCGGACGACTGTAATTAACCCCCAGGGTCCAGTACTAAACACGGCGAAATACATTGGACGCCCCAACCCCTAGCGGATGTCGTAGCCGCGGTTACGTTCCTTGCAGTCCCTGCGGAATTATTCTTTAGAATTACCCTGCATAGAAAAACCGCAACTGCCATAGTCTGGGCCGCCGCAGATAGGTACCCTAGATCTACCCATGTAAGGACCCGTCAACCTAAGATAGGTTAGGATACAGTCCCCAATGACTTCAGCCAAGTCACTTCAGGACAGGTTAGGCGAGTCATTTCTGGGGTGATTTAGGCATTTCCTGTCTTTAAGACTGGTGGATTCCACTCATTTTTTTTCCTTCTCTGCCCAAAACACTAGTTTCCCAGCAGGGTTCCCTAATAATAAAGAAATAGGTAGTAAGTAGTAGTTTCCTTCAACAAATACGCCTAGGAATGCACATGGAAAAACTTAGCTACTACTCTACCTACTAGGCCTATAGCTACTAGTACTTGGTTCCTACTACCTATTAGTTGGCAGGAAGCAAATTACAAAATTAGCCTATAGTAGGCTGGAAGTGCCAGAGCGATGGGTTGACAAAGCATAGGCTTAACAGAAAAAATTAATATCAAGTTCGACATGTTCCGTTAAATCTTCACCTTGCCCATCTGAAAAACTATTTTACAGCACTGGAAGTACCTAGGCTAACTACGTTATGCAATAAAAAAAAAATTAAGCTCAACAAACCTTGCCTGGCCAAAATTTTCTAATAGCGTCAATGCCTAATGGGTATATCTATGAAGCTTGGGCTAAAAAAAAATCATATTCAAACTTGTCTAGTTTTAGGCCTAGACTAACCTACATCCATTAGCCATGGCCTAGTCATAGGCCATGACTAGGTTAATTCCTCTATGCCTATGACAGGCTATGTCGCCGCGGATTAGTTATCTACCGTTAAAACAAAAATTATTTTACTTTTCGAATACACAAACTTTTTAAAAAATATGACAAGTTATTTAGAATGAAAAAATAACACTAATGACGCGAACGAACACCGGACCTTTACGCACTTTGGTAAAAGTCTAACTGTCACAGACTCACAGTCATACAGTCGTGACATACACTCATCACATAATGGCAAGTGCTAAATGGCAACTTTAGTTGAAATATTAATGATGCTCCAAGTCACAATAACCAGCTATTTTCTCATGGCAAATAATAATAATAATAATAATAATAATAATAATAATAATAATAATAATAATAACAATAATAATAATAATAATAATCGCCACAAACATACTAGTATTTGTTTCCCTACACACGGGTTTATATCAGTCTAGTTTCTGCAATATACTTACATTTGAGACATTTTTGGAAGATTTCAGAGGCACATAATATTCTGTATCAGCATAATTACTACACCAGTGATATCATAACTGTTTACCCAAAATTATGCAACAGTTTAATTTGGGGGTAATTTGGCCATATGTGCAATTAATATATGGTACCTAATGGTTTCACCGTAAAAAAAATTGACATCCATGGACGATTATTTGAGAGATAAAACACAACAGTGGCTTCGGTAAATTATTTAGCAAGGCCAGTAAAGCCAACTAGGTCTAATGTTCGCATAAAATGAGGAAGAAGGGTTTGATGTAGGTTACTACCATCTTCAACGGCCATATGTCTACTCATAGCCATGTGAATTTTACATCTTAAACCAGGCAGTGCTTGCTCATACTAATTAAAAGGGCATGGTCATATTTGAAGGTATAGGGCCCATATATACCAACCATGCTTTTCTAAACACATTTCCATAGGGCAGACTCGGTTTTCATTTATTCCAAAGACAGGAACACTATCTCTTTGTCTTTCATCTACCCTTTTTTTTTTATCTAAATCACCTATCACATTCACCCATTTTAATGTCTCCACGCTGAAGAGGAGCATGACACTATATGTAACTCTAAAGACCTGTCCACACTAGGAAACATTGTATGCAAACTGTTTGCAAACAATTTTTACCGTATATTTGTTTCCCATCCAGAAGGGAAAACATTTAGTGTTTCTGTGTGTATATGTATATATATATATATATATATATATATGTATATATATATATATATATATATATATATATATATATATATATATATATATATATATATATATTATATGCATTTATAATGTATGTGTATGTTTAGATACATGCATATATGTATATAACACATACACTGTATGCATATGATAATATACATAATTTATATATGTATGTACGTGTGTGTGTATGTGAATATACAGGGTGTAACACAAGTTTAGACAAATATTGTGGGAAATGAAAGAAAAAAGTTATTCTGAGCAGAAAATCTTTTGAGAATATATTCAGGCTTCGTTGGCGAGGGAAATTTTTTAAATATCCGTTATATCTAACAACCGTTGCAAGTTCATCGCTGGATGAGTGGTCTTCGCCCTCGGCTGCCTATCCGGTGGTCCGAAGTTCGAATCCCGGCTCGGCCAAAGGCGGAATCAGAAATTTATTTCTGGTGATAGAAATTCACTTCTCGAATAAGTGTGGTTCGGATCTCAAAATAAGCTGTAGGTCCCGTTGCCAGTGACATTGTTTGCAAACAAAGTTTCCTAGTGTGGATGGGCCTTAAAACTGTAAGTGGCACTCTTAAATGTATTTGTTCTCCAAATAGTGTTTTTTTCAACAGCCACCCTTTAATAGTCTCCAAACCCAGAGAAGCATAGACTAATACTCCCAACGACATGCTATCTCTCATGCTTTTCAAAAACTGTTTCATAAACATTCACTGTCACAACTTTTTCTACTGGCTCTACACCTTCCAGCTATCCAGACAATCATTCTTTTGTCTTCCCCAGATCTGTGCTCACTGCCCTTTCCCATTTGCCTTACTGACTGCCAGAACATACAGCTTTCTCTCCTTAAACAAATCAGCCCTCTTGCATTTCTTACCTTCTGCACCATATCCACATACATTCAAACCCCAAAGATTCTGCATCTTGTTTCTTTTCTGGCTTTTATAACAAGTACAGGGATGGAGCTTAACCCCTTATGCCCCTAGCCATTAACTAACTTTTCATTAGGCAGAATGAAGAGAATGCTATTATTTTTCCTGGTACTCTACAAGCGAGACAGGGGACGGGTGCCATTTGCACTTTCTGAGGTGCTTCCTCTACTGTTATGGAGGCATTTTCTCCTCAAAGTGGTCCACGGCTCATTACTAAGAGCTTCTTTGCCTTTACAAGTAGTGTCGCTGGATCCAAAACCATTTGTCATTTAAAATAGCAGCAATGAACAGACTGTATTGTTGGCTACCACTGCAGTCCCAACCACAATAAAAATACTTACTCGGCTCTTGTGGTTGCCATTGCCCTCAAGAAAAAGAGGCTCATCTGCCATTTAGGGGCTATTTCCTCCCAAAGGATTAGCAACCCTCCATTAGAACCTCCTTTGCCTTCATATAGTACGTTGTATTACAATACAGAGAGAAAGAGAGAGAACGAGTTCAAATCCCAGCCAATGTATGTGTTTATTAAAAAGTAACTTCTGAAGATTTCCATGTGTGATGCGGTGCATAAAGAGTAACGAACAATTATTTTGGAGAAGATGATATAATGACAACTGTTTTATCTAATGATTGTATGACCATGTATTTTAGGCCATGATGCTAAGTGCTTGAACCTTTCTCATTATTCAGTATATTTCTCGTATAGAATTTCCTTGGGGCGTCAAGGGAGCCGAAAGGCTTTTCTCTATTCAGTAAATACAATAATTTTAAAGACAAATTTATGTATATATTCCATTAAAAATCTGAGCAAATTTACATATACAGTGTCAGTTAGAATTTCTGAGATAATCTTACTATATAAATGGCATTTCCTCCTCCCATGGTTATGTCAGGTACAGCACACCAGAATTTGCTCAGGTGACAGGGTACTATAACAATGGGACCTCTCTGGGGCATTTTCTCCTTACAAAATAGTCATGGGTTAATCTGTTCAGATATGAACCGAGATCCCAAGAAGTTCATTTTTCCTTGAATCTTTAAATAGCCTTTATTGTTTAGTGTTGGGGAAGAACATATCTGTTGCCACCTATTCGGCATAGGAATTTGCATTACTCTTCTCATATCAAAGTGTGGAAATGTTCCATTCGTATTTTTCACTGCAAATTCAAATTATCACGTCACCTTTAGTCTCCTTGTCAGCTAGCCCATTTCCCTGCACTCCTAGGACCCCACAAAATAATTAGATTTTGTTTTTGTCAGGGAGATGAAAGAAGAGCCACTCCTGAGTTTTTTAATCCCAATGAAAATTGTTTCACCGTATTTCATTGCTTCCGAGACACCTCTCGAGTCGCTATAAATACCAGCCAATTTAATTCTGTTTTCTTGTAAACAATTTCCAAAGGATAGGTTAGCTACAGCTGTTTCTTCAGCAGTATATAGAAGAGGATGTATGTTAGCAACACCGTATGGGGAATTACAGTGGAGTCCGTATATGGTCAGTAGCCTTCAGGACTGAGTATATAAAAAAATAAAACTTTTCCACAACATTATAAACTCAGAGGAGAACAGATTAATTAAAGAACTAATAGAATATCAATTAGGTGTCCCTTATGGACTGTGCTGGACAAAAAGCTTCGTAACCGTAATACTAAATATAACATAGAGAGATTTAAAGGAATGAGAGAATATAAAATAAGCATTGAAAAAAAGAAATAAAGATAAGAATTAAGATATCGAAGAGACCTGAAGAGAAAAGAGAAAAGCAATAAAGAAGCTGAAGTTCATAGAAAACTTCCGGAAAAATAATTAATCAAGGAAACCGCGTGTTTGATAATGAAAGCCAGGCCGATATGAACTTGAAGGTTAACTTCAGGGGTAAATATAAGGACGAAGTCTGTGATATCTGTAGAGTGGAGGAGGACGGCACCGAACATTTATTCAGGTGTACACTTATACGAAAAACAAAAGACATTTTGAGACCCTGAAATCCCCTAACAGAAAAGTTGGGGAGTATATAAGGCTAATCCTGAAAGTTAAGAATGTTGTTAACCTGGAAATCGATGGATGTCAAAGCTAATAGCGTGGCTCTACCTTAGTTGAAAAAAAATGAAAGGGGGAGGGTTAGAGGTAAAGTGGAACTTTTGTAATATCTAGTTTAGAAACCTTTCTAATTTTTCGGGGTTACGTTGCAGAAAAGTGTAATGGATAAGAATTAAAATAACATTTTGAAGTACTATAAAATAAAGTAAAACCAAAGACGATTAAAACTTTACAAAACAACGGAATAAAGCTCTGCACATCATGCGAATAGTATAGTGTGTCCGCAACTGTGTGGAGTGAACGCTTAGGGACCAGGAACCGAACCAGTCCACGGGCCCGTGAACAGTCCCTATGTTTAACATACTACGGTGTATCCTACTCCATGCTGTGTTAGTAATCAGTTAAAATAATACAATCTAACAGTGGACTGGAACTCAACCACTCAGCTTATGATGTCCTCCTTCACTCGGGAGCGAACCCATGAGAGAACGATCTTTAAATTAATGCTCCGGAGTATGTGAATACATCCAGCTAGCATTATGGCACAATTTCCTCACCACTGGAGTCTCATTATTAGATAAAGAGGACAAAGACATCATTCTGTACCTGTGGGCAAACTTGTCATGAGAGGACATGATCATGTCTCCAATCTTCTGTCAACCAGTGTGCAGAATTGATCGGTCTTTGATTCCTCTTTACTCTCCCCAAAAAGTAAAGTTGAAGGAGCCTGTGGCCAAGCCTTTTGCCGGCATCTGCGCCACCTGTGTCCAGTATCAAGCAGGCTTCGACATACTCTCCTGAGAAGCCTGAAAGTTAGAAAGATTAAAAAACAAAGAAAAAAAATCCTTCCTCTCTTAACAGACCTGATGACCATTGCCAATAGATGCCTGATGATATATAACACAGTGATAAGAACACTGTTAATGTATGAAGAAGAAACATGGGCTCTAAGAAGAAAAGAGGAAGTAAACTTGAGAGAACAGATATGAGAATGCTGAGGTGAATTATGGGAATATCGCTGCTTGAGAGATTGGAAAATGATGATAAGAAGGACAGGCTTAGTAAAGATTGCAGAGGTGATAAGAGTCACGATTGAGATGGTATGGGCATGTGTCGAGGATGGATGATAAGGAGGGAGTGGAGAGGGCTTAGGAGGAACCTGTTAGAGGCAGATTCAAGAGGGAGACAGAGAATTAGATGGCGAGATGAAGTGAAAGAGGATATGGAGGGAAGAGGTTTGTAGGAGGATGATGCCTTTGATAGAAGGCAGTGGAGAAGGCGTATCAGCAACCGACCCCTTAATGCTGGGATAACGGTGGGAAAGAAGTATGTGAATACTTGACAGTCGCTTCTTGTTCAAAGGACGTTACTCACATAGTCATCATGGCTGCATTCGTTCTGACTTCTGAGTTTTTGGGCCTGTACTCCTCCGCCATGCTGTAGAATCGGTCCCATTTAGTAGAGCACGTAATTTTTTTATTACATAATAACTTGGGTGCAAATGATTCTCAGAAAGATGTGTGATGTGCTGGAATGAACTCTTATCAAGATCTCTTATCTGTTAAGGCTATAGGTAGCCTTGCTAGAACCAGAAAGAAATAAAAGACCAAAAGCGAGACATTGATATGCATTAATCGTTTAGTTCCACAGGGCCACCAGCGGAGAAGAGCTGAATTCTATGTAGTAGTACTACCTATAGTGGCATCTACCAGAAATCTGATGCAATTCTTTTTTTAACGTCGCTTTCTGATCGCTCTCCATCGAAATGTCAGTAGAAGCAGGAATAAAACTGTTAAAACTGGTAGAAAGTGGACAGATTACCTAAGAAATAAAATAAAAGCAATGTAACATAGGTAAGAATCAGAACTGGTGTCGTCAGCAGCAGGGTAGAGAAAAACGGGTAAACGTTAGAAATGACTGAGGAATGTTGAAGACGTAAAGAAAACCTGGGAAACCCTTCTGACGTCATGTGGGAAGGTTTTGTGAACTCATCTTTCATTGAAATATGAAAGCATGTGAGAGGGTAACATCTCAAAGTAAAATTAGTAAATACAAATATTTAAATTTGGTCTTAATTTAATTTTACATTCGGGGATTCTTGCTGTTCTTAATATAAGTTGACCTTGTGCCGGCGTAGTTTCTAAGCTCCTTTGAGCGGCTCATTGTAGTGATCAGTAAACAGAACAATGCGGATGCGTCGAATCTATCTCCCTAATCGTCAAAGAGACGAGAAGTTTACTGCATTACGATTGTGTGGCGTCACAACCGTAAAGGTCGTCGTTGGGTGGGAAACGAGACATTCACAACGAGAGGAGTGACTTATTTTATTCCAAGCTTCTTTTTCATCGTAAACCTTACGTTCAGCTTTCATGGCTGTAATTTGATTTCCTGTTCTTCCGTCCGTCTGATTCCTAAATTCTAGGAATCCCTGGAATATAGATTCCTGTATTCTACGAATCTGTGTAATGTTTTCGGCTTTTGTCCCCTGCCTGGCCAGTTTGTTTTTGTGATTGCTGGAGAGAGAGAGAGAGAGAGAGAGAGAGAGAGAGAGAGAGAGAGAGAGAGAGAGAGTAAAATTTTCTCCCAAATACTGTTGTCTTATTTCGCAAATAATCCTCGTCATGAGAGTGAAGTATTCAGCAATAATGCATTTTGGCTTTTTTATCATAGTTGTCCAGTTCAAAAGGAAAGTACTGCCCAAATTATGCGCAAAACTTATTCAGTCTAATACGCCTCCCTTCCTCGCATTTATCTAACCTCTGAGCACTTTTTCCCCAAACATTTATTTTGCCCTGATACAGAGCACAAAAAAGAAAAAGAAAAAACTCACAACCGGCCGATTAATTTTGCTGGTCAGTGTCTTTCGAAATAAAGTCTTGATCAGGAAGCCGTGGGTGAATGTAATTGATAAGGTTCCTCAACCTACTTAGATAAAACATTTTATAACCGTGGAATGAACTCTTATCAAGATCTCTTATCTGTTAAGGCTATAGGTAGCCTTGCTAGGACCAGAAAGAAATAAAAGACCAAAAGCGAGACATTGATATGCATTAATCGTTTAGTTCCACAGGGCCACCAGCGGAGAAGAGCTGAATTCTATGTAGTAGTACTACCTATAATTTTTATTCGTCCTTTGTTTCCTAGTTTGCTCCATAAGAGTGCACGAGCATTCTAAATAGCGTTTTTAATAACCCGGAACCAAAAACAGTTCATCAAGAGCAAAGTCTGGATAATGGCAAAATTCCATTGTAAAAATTGAAGAGCGGCCTGTTTAAACTCACTGGGACTGAAGAAAAACACAATCGCACTATTTAGTTACTGCGTGTTATCGGTGAATATCTAAGTTTCCTCGTGTAATCGTAGCCGAATACAGAGATCAGTAGTAATTATCAGTCAAGTGACAAGAAAGAATAGAAACGGTGTTACTGGCAACTCGTCAAGAAGAACTGGTATTTCAGTATGTGGGTCATGTAACATGTGAGCAGAATTAAGCACTAAGTTTCTTATCCGTTGGTAATAGTGGGATAAAACCAGAGAGAAAACAGGATTGGCGTATTGATGAATAAACAATGCATATGAGGCAAGGGCCATGAACTTTTTCAGATTTTGGTGTAAAGATAAAAAGTTGATAACTGAAGAATGTACCAAGCATGGATTTTTAAAGAACGCAGCACTTGACGTAAAGACTTGCCGCTGAACTTGTACTACGCACTACGAAAATATGACAATTTTAGTACTACGAAAATATGACATATATAGCCTAATACTTTATATTTTAATGAAATATCCATTTGAATCAATTTATAGTCACATCGCTGCAGATCCAATGCTGAATATAGGATGTTCATGATTAAAGCAAAGAAGACAAAGGTGTTTGATCCTTGGTGCTGAAAATGTGATATGGATGGCTAAAGATTAAAGGTTCGTTCACGAGGAGGGTAGTCAGAAATTTCAGGGTGCGTATCAAACCTGAAGGACGGATGGTCCTGTGGTCCACCTGCCAAACATGGTTGATGGGATATTCAATGATTAATAAAAGTGGTCAGATAATATGGTGTTGACTGAACGGTGGCGAGTTAACATGGTACTAATTATATGACAACAATTAGACATCAGAATTTCGGGGATGAGTAGGGCATATAGACAATTAAGTTTTGTAGTTTAGTGATGTATGCAGGTCTCAGAAGAATAGAGGTTTTGTAATGGACATAAGATCTGGATGTTTAAATTTAGTGTTGAATGCACTGCGCAGCATGAAAGATTGTAGATTTAGTCATAGCTCAGACAAAAGAAGCACTACTGAAACAAACCGGTGGATAATTTCTATACTGTAATCGATGTCTTCAACTGACATATCTAATTTCAACTGAGAGAGAGAGAGAGAGAGAGAGAGAGAGAGAGAGAGAGAGAGAGAGAGTATTATGAAACCCCAAGTTTATACATCGAAAATGTTTGAAACCATAGCAATTCAGGACGTCATATATATATATATATATATATATATATATATATATATATATATATATATATATATATATATTATTTAAGCACATTTTTTATTATTCATTGTCAAATACAAAAACAGCGTAGATATAAACTGCAAGGCTTTCTTTTAATAGGATCGGTAAAAAATCGATAAAACGTATTTCTTTACATAAGATTTTTACACTACTGCTTTCGTATTCTTCCTTTCACGCGGCAATCTATTTTTTCCTATTTCGATCATTTTATAACTGAAGTAAATAAGTAAATAAACAAAATGCTCTCAGTTCAAGAGGTATATGACTTGGTTTTAAAGCAATTTGGGATTAAGATAAAACGCCGAAATCATTTCCTTGTAAGACATTACAAACCACGACAGCTCACACTGCAGGGGCTTTCCTAACGGTTGTGAATCATCCTGTAAGAGTTCCAGAGAGAAACGTGGAAGACATATTGTGATTCTTTATTAATCTAATTTTTCCAAGATTTATTTCAAGTTCTCTATTGACATGAAACCGGTGATCACTAAAGTAACAACACTTATTATTAGTTGCGCAGTTGCAGCTTCGTTTATCAGCAAGCTCTAAAAACACCGTGGCAGTCACAATCTCGCTCAACCTATGTAATTCATTGTCTTCACATGTACCTATTGCTCGATAATTTGACTTTTTATTTTTTTTCTTTTAGCCGCCGTCTAGAAACGTTCCTAGTTCCGTTACCCAGCGTATTTAATACCGTAAAAAAATTTAGCAGTGGGTAAACTTGAAGGACATCGGTGTCCTTTGTCTCCCAACCAATATAATAATGTTAAGGGTCACCATTACACTATTTAAACTATGCACATTAAAGGAAAAGGGTAAAATGGCTGGGACTCTCCAATTTTGATGGCTTTACAAATAGCAATAAAAACAAGCCTTCGGAACCAAAATGTATGCATCGACTATACTAAAGTTTTATCCATGATGAGAAGCTATTTTTCTTATAATCGCATACACCAATATCCGGATACCGGATACTACGTCGGGGAAATATATAGGTCAAC
>NC_061101.1:34772279-34808260 GCF_015104395.2 Macrobrachium nipponense
ATATAGGTCAACGCCATAATGTTGTTATTATGGTGCTATACAGATTACAGTCTCATATAGGAATCCTCGGTTGAATGTTCGTTAAGTGTAACTGATTGTTAGTCACAGATTGATAAATACAGGTCGAGCCATGGATAAATTTATTTTTAAATCGACTATTTATCAGCTACATGATTTTCACGAATATTTATTTTGGCTCCGTGTAATGTGGCAATTTTATGCATATTTTCATCGGGTAAGCCGCAACAGAGACACGAGTGCACGTGTCTCTAAGATTTTCACTCACTTATATATATATTATATATATATATATATATATATCATATCTATATATATATATATATATATATATATCATATATATATCAATGAAAGTGTTTATTCGCTCCATGTCGTGGTAATAATGATCATGACTGTATGTTTGCACCTAGTGTGCGATGTTAGCTAAGAATAAAATACAGATTGAGCAATAAGCGTCACAGCGTCTGCAAATCTCATGTTAATAGAGATAAGCTACGTAACAGTATTATGTTACGTCATTCATTGAGCATCAAACTTAAATTCTTGCTGGTGCAACGGTCTTAGAAGTTTTACATTGCCATGGAAATTGTAAGTTGGTTACAGAGGGATGTAAAGGGTGCGATCAATGGCAAACTACGGATCTCCGATGTCTACTGTTTCATACGCATGATAGAGTTGCCACAAACTAAAATCTTCTACAAATTTTCTAATGTAGCGTCATTTATTTACATAATACTTTAAAGATGAAACAATAATCACACTTCTGTTGAGAATATAAATTTATTGTTCCTTACCACTCGAGTGCTAAACCTATAAATACATTGATACAAATCTATTATAATTGAATATTAGGCTACATCTCTTCGGCAGTCCCTACGCTGAGGTGGCCCAATAAAATCGCGTCGTCTGTTTCTTTTTAGTTGTTCCACGTTTGTTGTTCAATATAATGGTAAAACCGAGTTTTGTAGTTATAATTTAATTTAATGACCTTTTAAGACCGGACATGACAGTTTCTTTCAGTTATAACAATAAAACATGGATGTTGCTCAGATAGATTTGACGTTTCCAGAACCGGCATTTTTATATGGTGTAATAGCTAATTAAACTCATCAATCTCATCTGTCTTTTGTAGTTTATTCATATAAAAATGATCGGGGTTAATAATCAATATCATTCAGAAAAAAGACATGAACGTAGATGTCCGACGCAACGGAACAAAGCAACTCGAGCCGTAAAATGTACTTGAAGGGTAACATTGCTTCACATAACCATACTCATCGAATGAAGCAATACCGGGATGGGGTGATGTGTTCTTATTACAGTGGCCCTTTAAATTCATCGTATGTCACACCGACCGAGTTCGACCCACGCGCCTGAGTGAGTGATCGATTCGTTCGAATCGAAACCCGTTCGCGATGTCGTCATAACGCAGCTTCGTGGCGTTCGAGATCATTCGATCGTCGCCAGTGCACAAGCGTCGTCGAAGGCTGTCTCGCAGCGGCACACTTGGCCCTCGCAGGAGAGCGACACGTTAACCGAATCGAAAAAAACCTCGATTGAATCCGGCGGGCCTCGCCTCTCGAGGCTTCGGTTTGTTCAGAGTTCGGAACGACCGAAGCAGCTGCTGCGAACCGAACCGCTGGCGCTCGGACGGCAGCAGTACAGTACCCATGCTGGGGCTCACTTGTTGTTTCTGTGATAAGTGTACGTACGTCGGAATAACTTATGGAAAAGTGACCTCCATTTAGATTTTTGTAAGTCGGGCGGTGTCTGGATCGTATGTAATGGTACAGTATTAATCAGCGGCGTTGTTCAGTGTCGTGGGGGAAGTTTAAGGTGTTTAGAATTGACAGTAAAAAGGGTGAATTGTTCCGGATGAGTCTAGTGGTGTGAGCATCAGCCAGCTGGGTGTGGAGGAAGGTAAATTCAGCGATGTGGCGGCTTCCTTTGCCCTATTTACCCACGCGCCATTGCTTTTTCTGTTTCAAATTGTGTTATCATATTCTTCACGATGTGGATTTAGGGTAGCTCTGGGTAATAACTCCGCGTTGGGTAGGTCTTTGGAAATTACATTTTCCTATACCTAGTGTTCGGGTAGCTTAGGCATTGAAAATTTGCCGTTAATTTATGAGGGTCGACTACAATTAACCCCCAGAGGCTAATACTAAACACGGCGAAGTACATTTGACGCCCTAATCCGTAATGGCTGCGGTATTGCCTTGAATTAGGTACCCCGTACGGTAACCGTAGGGGCACTAGTACCCCTGACTAGTATAGTCCAAGTTAAAATATAGGTAGTACTAGGCTATTAGCCTATTGCCTGAAGGTCAAAAGGCCCCGGAACAAAATCTAGAGATTTAAAATTATTTTTATGGCAGAAAGTATGGGACGTGAGGAATTTAGGAGTAATTTAGCCTAGGGTACCTATAGTACCTATTACCTATTCTGTTGCATAGCCAATTACTACCTACTTGTTAGATGTAGCCCTAAGGGTAAATGAACGATAGGCTTACTTCATTATCTCTGGCAAAATACGTGATCCATGTTGGTTTTTTTCTGGCTGTATTTTCACCTTTTGACCTTTAGGCTTATTGTTAGTGCAACTTGCAGTAGGTGTAGGGTACCTATCCGCGGCGGCCCAGACTATGGCAGTTGCGGTTTTTCTATGCAGTTTTACCTACCGAACAAGAATTTTAAGTAATATTTATTCGGATAACTGTAATTAACCCCCAGGGGCCAGTACTAAACACGGCGAAATACATTGGATGCCCCAATCCTTAGTGGATGTCGTATCCGCGGTTATGTTTCTTGCTGGGTAATTCTAAAGAATAGTTCTGCATAAACTGCAAGGAACGTAACCACGAATACGACATCCACTAGAGATTGGGGCGTCCAGTGTATTTCGTCGTGTTTAGTACTGGCCCTTGGGGGCTAAATATAGTCGTCCGAATAAATATTACTTTAAATTCTTGTTCAGTAAGTAATATAACATAGGAAAATGTCAATTGCCATAGTCTAGGCCACCGCAGATTGCTTCTGTAAAAATACCCAACTTGCTGTTTGTGTTAGGTATTGCCTGTTTCCCAACCCCTAGTCCCATGTACTGTAGGCATAGGCATAAAAAATTGCCGTATGAGGGTCACTTGTAGGAGTCAGGCATTTTCATTTGGGGGGAGGGTGGGGGTGGAAACACCAACAAGGGAATAGAGGCAGCAAAAATGGTCTGAAATTCTAAACAGGAAGATGAGGAGCTAGCTAGCTGGGCAAATACACGGTTCATGTCTGTAGCCTACCTAATAAACAAACAAAGTGCATTATAATTAGAGCTTCACATGGAGATATTGTGAAATAATTAAAACTTTTTTTATTTGATTGACTATAGAAAAGGGTGTATATGGTACAGTATAATAGGTGAGATAACTTGAAAAATCTACCTAGATTAAATCATGTGAGAAATTTACTGTCTTTATGATTTACACAGAAAAGCTCTGTAGGATTAGCATAAAAGCAGAAACCAAAGGCTGTAAATTTCTCACATTGGCTATTTTGGTAGATTTCTCAGTTTATCTTGTCTACTGGATCATATACACTTTTCATTGTAATAAAAATTTAGTTAACATTTTCTTTGTGCAGAGCTGCTTCCTAGTTTTACCCTTTACTTAATGTGTGCAAAAACACTTGAATATCTATGATTCAAATATGAGGTCAGAGAAAAAATCATTAGTATTCGTGCAAAATCTCCAATAGACTAACTGTGCATCTTCTATGTATGAGTACTGAAAAAGAAATCACAGTGGGGTTTTTAAAATGTCTGGTATAACAGAAAGAAAGGTGGTGAATAAATAACTGTACAGTTCTTTCTAACTTTTGCAAAACAAAGGAGGTAAATTTTTATGTAATACCACAACCAAGCCAAACAGCACTGTTTTTAGTATCAGTCCTTTGTGAATAAATGATAAAACAAAATAGACTAAGTTTGTGTTAGATTTTAGTATGATTTTCATATTATAGATATTGGGGAGATTTGAGAGCTTAGTCTAAGAAAAAAGTAAGATAATACTTAAAATAAATTTGGAACAGTTTAACGTTTAATTGATGGATTCAATTTGATCATAGTGTAGTGTGTGTAATACAGTAAGAATAATACTGTAATGGTCAAGCTTTATATGTAAATCAGTTATGGTTGGTGACCGCTTTAGGGCACCAGTAATTAGTTCTTACCAAACTTAATTCAGAAAAAATAAAATACTTCTAACATTATTGCAAAGCTAATTTAATACCACGAGGCGCCATATGTCAAACAAATGATAAGAATGAAATTTTATGTGTCTTGCTCACTACTTACATAGCTATAGTTTTCCATGTACGGCGCCCTAAATTCAAATGTTGTACATGAGACTTACCCTATTATTATATAGCTATTAGTTTCCATGCACAGCAGCCCAATTCAAATTTCGCGGTTAGCGCTTCGATTGCTCAGTGCAGGTATACAGTTCTGTCCCCTAACCGCAATACTAGGAACTATTTAGCTAAGCACTTCATTTTGTTTTCTGCTGCACTTGACCAAACATCAAGTGCTTAAAGCAGCTTGTTCTTTTTTTTCATAAATCACTGGATTTTGTTTTGTTAGTGTTACACAACCACCGGAACGCATTCATAGCCCTTCTAGCAAGATGTTGGAAGCAGGATGAGTCTTTTCTTTTGTTTGTTTAATTCAGATTATCATTAAGCCAGATATTTGTATTCTATGGGAATAGTTCTTGAATGTAACACCATTCAGTTAAGCCTAATACTTTTGCATATATGTTTGTTCCGATACGTAATACAAACCATCGGTCCTTTAACAATAGGAAGTAGCTAGCGGCAGCTGGAACGGTCGTAAGCTCGAACAAGGGGAGAACGGTAGTTAACTGCTTGTCCGACAGTTCGCGCGCCGCGCGACTGGGAGGTAAACAAATCACTTTTGCTTTCGGCCGCGGCTGTGAAGGACGTTTGTTTCGTCATCGCTCTCTGCCCGCTTCATCGTCGTATGCGTTTGTTTATATTGTGTTTTCTACTAATGGTTTGTTTGTTTGACTTGAAAATGAAACTGTAAGTCACTGTTTTCATTTTCATTACTTAATTATGAACCAACATGGAGTTATCGCCGTAGATGCGGCGATTTCCTCTCTTTTCATGAATTGAACCCTTGAATTATGCCTCGGTGCCGTAGGGCGGGCGCGCTCGCGCCGAGTCATGTATTTGGGCGAAAGTGTGTAATTGAAAATGTAAGTACTCTTTTCATTATATGTTTGACCCTGTGCGTTCGTTACCGAGAGTGTGTTTGCGCTCGGCACGAGCCTTTTAATTTTGTATAATAGAATGCAATGAAAGTGGATTCGCAATTGCAATATTCTTTTCATTTTCATTTATTTATTTGCATGAAATTTAATTTGGATCAATTTTCGTTCTTACCCGGGAATTGATTCTTACAATTTTTTTTATGTGAAATGAAATCGCAAGTGCAGTATTCTGTTTCATTTTTCATTATATTTTATGATAGCATCATATTATTGGATCAAGTTTCCGTTCTTACCCGGGAATTGATCTTTTCCCCTTTAAGTTCTATGAAGTGAATCGCAAGGGCAGTATTCTGTTTCATTTTCATATTACTTTTCACTGCTGTGCGGGGGTAGGGAAGCGAAGGTCTGCCAGGAAGTCGTCGGAAAGCTCTCCCGCGACTCCCTTGGTATCGAGTCTTCGTCTTCCTTCCTGCCCCCCGCTCAGCTTCTTCGTTGTATTTTGTATTTGGGGTCTTCCTTGCGTTCGGGGTGTGGGGCATGTCTTCCCCCCGTGCGTGAGGGAACCCCTCTTACTAATCTATCTATGTTACCGCAGGTGCTACATCCGTGGGAGACGACCTTGGACAGGTATGGACCACCGCGGAGGCAGGGCGTGCCTAGCATCCACGGGCTGCTGCAGCGTCTAGCGAGGTCTGGGGCGGTCTCCACTACTACCACGGCCGCTTATGCTGCTCCCCCCCCTCCTGGTCTACACTCCCCATGCTGTGTCGATGACGCCGTCTGCCGCTACTAGGGCCGCAGCCGTACCGAGGTGGGGTTGCCGCCGCCGCCTGTTTTCTTCGTGTTGCCTGCCCCAGACTTCCGCTGTTCCAGCAGCTCGCCCCTGGACCGGCCGCCAGGACCCAGGTTCCGCTGGCTGCCGATGATTCTACGAGGCGATCGCTGGGCCTGCCGTACCTGCCGCTGATGTGATTCCCGCGGTTGGCTGGCTGTCCCTTCTGGGTCTACCGCTGCCGCTGTTCCTCCGCCGCTCCTGAGCTGGTTGCTGTTCCTGTCGCTCCTGATTCCTGTGCCTGTCCATGCTGGTCCTGCCCACGGTGTGTCTTCCCCAGTCCCAGGTCCTTCCGGACAGGTGCAGTCGGGCCCTGTTGCTTCGGCAACTGCCCCGGCTCCCTCCTGGATGGAGGACCTGACGACTGTCCTGTGAGAGCTGACGAGGAAGAGGAGAAGAGGAAGCTGTCATCTTCGTCTTCATCGTCTGCTGCTGCCTCTTCCCCTTCGACTTCTAAGGCCCATAAGCCGAAGAAGAAGAAGGCTGCCTTCCCCCCACCCCTAAGAAGTCTCCTTCGGGAACTTCTAAGGGCCCGTCCCACCTCGGTGGGACGGGGGGTCCTTCTGCTGGTCCTCCTGCTCCTCGGGAGCGGGGCCCGTCTCCATTTCCGTAAGGAAGAGATAGACGGGGACCAGAGGAGTATCGGTTAGCTCTGGTACTTCCTCGCCTGGTGCTAGCGGCGATGCCGCTACGCCAGGTTCCGGCTCGGTCTCTCGTCGCGAGAGATCCCGAGTGTACGTTCTCCCCGGGGGTGGAGACCGTGCAGCCAAGTTTCGGCGCCAGAGTTCGCTCGGCGCCAAGACGCGGCACGGAGCAGAAGGCGGGTGAGAGACGCTCAGGTGACTCTTGCCAGGCCAGCGGCCGCTCTTGCAGCGACCAGCTGGTAACCCGGGTTTTTCCCCCCTAAGAAGGCTCCTTCGGGACCTTCTAAGGGCCCGTCTCGCTCCGGCGATTCGGGGAGCTCTTCTGCTGGTCCTCCTGCTCCCTCGGGAACAGGGCCTGTCTTTTCTTCTACCAAGGAGAAGAAGACGGGGACCAGAGGAGTACCAGCTTCGGCTGGCACTTCCTCGCCTGGTTTTAGCGGTTCTGCCGCTAAACCAGGATCCGCTCGGCTTCTCGTTAGCGAGAAGTACCGAGTGGACGGTCTCCCGCGGGGGAGACCGTCCAGCCAAAGTCTTGACACTCGAGCTCGCTCGCCGCCAAGACCGAAGCGCGGAGCAGAAGACTGGCGAGTGTCGTGCAGACGACTCTCGCTAGGCCAGTGGACGCTCTCGCAGCGACCAGCTGGCTGCTCGGGTTGACGTGACGGTCGCTGACCAGCCACGGGTTGAGGCGAGGAAGGGGTCCCCGCGGTCGTCGGTACCAGCCACGGCTGGTACCAGCGGCTCGACGCGCCGAGAGGACGCTCGCCGGTCTCACTGCGACAACGAGCCTAGCAGGTCACCTGACGCCGCTCCCATCGGGACCGGGCGGAGACGGTAACCAGCAACAGCTCGCCTGACGCTAGACATCAGCGTCGACGTTCTCAGTCGAGCCGCTCGCCACAGGTGAGCGGCACGGCCAGGCCTGCAGATCGATCCCCACCGCGGGTTGGTGATCGGCTGCAGCCCCCCACGTACGCTGGTCCTGCCAGCGAGCGGGGGGGGAGCGTCAGGTCTGTCTCTCCACTACCTTCAACTTCCTCGGGCTACACCGGGAAGAGCGAGGTAGCTAGGAGTGATCGTGAGAGGTGCGCCGCTCACGATCCCGTCACGACGCCGCACGTGCCACGTATGGTCTTAGGACCAACCAGGACGTACGCGCAAGTGATTGGAGGCGACCGTCAGGGGGAGAGGGGGTAGTGTCAGTTCTGTCTCTCCGATACCTTCAACTTCCTCGGCATACGCCAGGAAGAGCGAGGTATATAGGAGTGATCGTGAGAGATGCGCCGCTCACGATCCCGTCACGACGCGAACGTGCCAGGTTGGTCTTAGGACCAACCAGGACGTACGCGCAAGTGATTGGAGGCAACCGTCAGGGATCTGTTGCTGGCCCTTCTTCTGAAGGAGGAGGGTCCTGGAGCTGCTCTTGTTGGAGGGACTGGACGGTCCTACTCCTCAAGACGCTGTAACTTCCGAGATTCAGAGTAACTTTACCCAGGTTATTGCACTGATTCGTCAGCACAACGACGGGGGGGGGGGGAAGGATCGCCGCTCCCACCAGCAGAGCCCATGTCTCTGCTCGAGTCGTTTTGGGCCCGCCCGAGAGGGAACCCAAACCGACGGTGGGTTTGCCGCGATCGGAGCTTGCCGATTCTGTCTTGAACCAGTCTCTCTCGTCTCCGGACAAGAAGGCTCTCTCAGTTCTGGCCGGTCGATCAAGCTACTTCCACCTCCTCTACTGCGACAGCGGCGTTTCTACGTGTCTTCGGACACCGTATTTAAATACTCCTTCGGTCCTCCTGAGAGGTTTCGACCTCGACGAGGACTGGAATGAGTCGGAGGACGGTATCGGCTCTCTCCTGTCAGGTGTCGATCAGCCCCACCCAGACGACGTTCACAGTGGCGGCAGACCCTTACCTACAGTGAGAGTTCGTAACCCTCCTCGGGAAAACGTTTCCTCCTGACGATACGTTTTCCCAGAACTGAGAGGCCATCGCCGCAAGGCGATGGCTGCTCCTACTCTTCTCCAACTGCTAGTTCCACTGGGAAGGCGAGCGAGTATCCAATTCCTCCCCCATTCCCTCTCTCCTTACGGCTACGAGGGAAAGGGGAAGGATCCTACAGAGATTTCTCTGTAGGATCCCACGTTGGGGACTGCGCTACCAGGGGGACCTTCGGGTCCTACCTGACGTAAGCCCCGGTCGTTGAGGAGGGATCCTGCCCCATTCTCGATTTCTACGGGAATCGATAGGACCACCAGCCGATATCGTTTGACGAATTCGGTGGGGGTTTCGCAGACTGCTTAGAATTCTACGGAATTTCTAGCGCATTCAGAGTGTTAGAGTTTCTTACGATCTCCAAACACTTAGGCGAGACCACGGTCCAAAGTGAGCGAGACGAGAATCCCCGATATGTTACACGATAATCGGGAACCTCGCCTATGCTCGAATTCCTGGAATCTCTAGCATTAGGAAAGAAGACTGCCTGCTGAAAGAAGACTATCTCACAGTAGGCGACCAACCTGGAATAGAGAAGAACGGACGGGAATATCCAGTTTGGCTGGAACTATCGTCTTAGTATTCTGTTCACCATTGAAGCTTTCCTTCGAGGAAGACTTCTCCTTCACTCTCTTTAATAGAGAACGAAGGTGGTCAATCTCCAATCCTTATTTTGTTTTCTTGAAGGAAAGAATTTAGGATGGAGATCGTTGTTCAGAATCCTACAAATATACTACGTATATTAACCTCGCGACATGATTCTGCTAAGCAGTTGAATGGTCCGAGGGGTAGGCGCATATCCTGGTTATTCTACGGATTGCGACTTAGACGAAAAGTATTCTAATTGAACTGCAACCCGGGTTGCCTGCAACCTCCCAGGAGTTTCCAGTTTTCAATTTTATATACTTATGGTGTTGTCACAACAACACCATTTAAGCTTTTATATTTACCGAAATTCGTTTCGCTTAAATATAATTGCTCGAGCATAACTTTTATGCTCGGTGGTTCTAGCCGAACGCATTCCTTCGTGGAAAGGATTACTTGGCAACTCAGGATGACGAGTCAGCGACAGCTACTGCGTATTGAATTGCCCGAGGCATTTCAGTATCAGCTGCCGCTTTGAGATAGACGGTTGTTTATGTCTTTCTCACCTGCTTGGATTGAATAACAACCGTATCTCTGCCCAACAATCACGGACTTAAGTCTCTGATTAACGGGGATTCTCTCATACATGAATGACCATCTACTGCTGTGAAACGCTAGTATTCATCGTCTTCGTATTGCGAGAATTTTAAACAGAGATATCTATTCGACTCTCATCTTTCTGTTTACCGCACGGTAACAGAATTCTGTAATAGTCTCTTGCTGCATCGTATCCCGATAATGCGGATGATTTTTGCGGAATCTGAGTTGGTCCTCAAAATATCTTGCATTCGGAGGTGTACAATTGTTCATTGTTCACCCCGGATTAGCAGATGTATTGAAAGACATCGCCTACTCCCACACCTGCCAGCTCTTCTTCCAAACGTTCAGCCCATGAGAAGCAGTTCTTCAAGCGGCACTCCCCTGTGTTTCATTACTGAAGAACGCCCCGCTTTCATTGCACAACGGACAGCAATGAAATGGCGGTTAGCGTTTTCAGTCATTTGTAAGCACAGGTTTAGAATCTTGAGATTCCTTCTCTCGATTCAGCTGGAAGACGTAGGTTGCATTCATTGCCTACCTTCGTCTTCAACGTCACATAGTGTTGTTTCTCCTTAAGCTGAGATCCAACGTCTATGAGATTTTCTTGCCATCAGGGACCTCGGTCTTTTGAAGGCAATTGACTTTCGCCTTTTGAGCTTATGCATTAAGAGAATCATCGCCGTGCCGTCCGGCATCGGTGACTAACAAATATTTTATTTGTTTGGTCTCTCAGCATAACTCTTTAAAGGGCGAAGGTCACGTGACTTACCCGGATGCTTGGACAACTTGCCTCTACTGATTCCGAACCAGTCAGTCGGCAGCTGTCAGAGCGCCCGAGTCAGTTACGAACTATGCTGTGGACTTAGTTCGGTTGTTCCAGAGCAATCATTACTTCGTCTTAATAGCTTGTCAGTATGAGTACTGTACATAACCAAAGTCGAGAAGAGGGATAGGTCATACGACTATTCCCTTCTTTTCGTCTTAGGTAACTGCATGACTTCTCTTGAGAAGTCAAGCACAAGGGATGGGGATTTGTGACGCTCGATTTCGTACCGATCTTCGTAGCGAAGACTCAGAACCCTTCGGTAACTGACGATTGGTTCGAGTCCTTCACAATACCCTCCCTAATGGACTTCACCGCCTTCGATGCGAAGGAGATGCTGCCTTGTCCGCAAGAACTTCTCCGTGGCGCAGGTACTGAAGGCAGGGGTCTGGTCAACCAGACCACATGCCCTTCCTTCTACTTCGGGATATTGCCCACAGGTCCTTGGGATCCTTTTCCTTGGGACCCGTGGTGGCTGCTCAACACGTTGTGTAGCGAACCCAGACCCTCGCAGGCTGAACAGCATCGAGTCCTGGTGTGACCATAAGAATGGATGAGTGAATGAGAGTGTGACTGGCTCCTCTTCCCATCTTTTTCTTCCCCTCTACCTGTGGTTAGAGGGACACGGTCGTCACCCTGCTGGATAAGGACAAGGTGCAGGTGAGCTACTCAACAGAGCCCCATCCTATCCCTTTCACTAGGATAGGAGCGTATATCCACCACTTCCTCCAAGGGGGAGGAAGTGGATGCCAGCTTGAGACAACCCATACTTTATGTTGCCTCTTGCAAACAGGAACAAGTTCTTGCTTGCTGGTACGAAGAGATACGCTTTGCCTCTCTCTTAGTACTCGGCCCAGAGGTCTGACCATTGATCCTGCGGTGCACACCCCGATCAATCGGACAGAGGCTTGGATCCCTCCCTCGCTCTTACGACCAGGGAGGCATTCCAGGGATGGACGAACACCAGTCTGTTCATCAAAAGACTCAGATTCCTCCCACCAAGAAGTGAGTCTTCCTATTGTTAAAGGACCGATGGTTTGTATTACGTATCGGAACAAATGACAATTTGTCGAAAATTGCATTTTTCCTAAACTATACAAACCTGAGGTCCTTTACATATAGATCCCTCCTCATGCCACCCCTCACTCTGCGTATTTTGCATGGGCCAAAAGCAAAAGTGATTTGTTTACCTCCCAGTCGCGCGGCGCGCGACTGTCGGACAAGCAGTTAACTACCGTTCTCCCCTTGTTCGAAGCTTACGACCGTTCCAGCTGCCGCTAGCTACTTCTATTGTTAAAGGACCTCAGGTTTGTATAGTTAGGAAAAATGCAATTTTCGACAAATTGTCATTTTGTCCTTTGTTTGTTTAATTCAGATTATCACTAAGCCGGATATTTATTTTCTCTGATAATTGTCCTTAAATGTAACTATTCAATTAGGCCTAATACTTTTGCATATGTGTATTACAGTGGACCCCCCTGTATTGGCGAACTCACACATTCGCGGATTTCTCTCGGGAACATTTCCCTGCATTATTCGAAGAAAATTTGCCTATTTGTGGTATTTTTCTATGAGAAATATCGACAAATTCCTGGGTTTTTTTTTATCTATTTCATCATAAAATGCACTTTTTGTGATAAAACTAATAAAAAAACCTGGTGTAAAATTTTTTAGTGGGTTTTCTTGAGTTTTAACTAACAAAATAGGAGGTATTAAGCATTTTTATAGGGGTTCCAACTATTTGCGGGTTTTAACTATTTACAGTGGGGGCGGTTCTAGTACGCATCCCCCGAGAATACGGGGGACCATTGTACTTACTGGGCTTATTCTATCTGCAAGTCGATTGTTAATAATTGCCTTAAGTAATCATGATTTTACATCATTCCTTTAGGCCAAGTTCTTGTGTGTAGATTTTGCTTACCGGCCATTGATGTTAGCCTGACACTGGTAAATAATTACCTTAAAATAATTCTTGAATGTTATTTCGTTCTTGTATCTTAGAACCTTTGCATTTACAAGTTACTTACGAGGATTAGGCTATGTGCAAGTCACCGGTTTATAATTACCTTTAAAAGTAATTTGTGAAGGTTGCATAATTCCTTAACGTTATACTTGGCTTTTGGGATTTTTTTTTTTTTTACCAGCCATAGGCTATTAGAGTTACATTACAGTTGCATTTGACCAATACATGTTGTTTTGTTTACCATGCTTGCAACACTCACCACTTTCCTTTGCAGAGACTGAAAGTGTGTTGGTTGAAAGTATTAAGGAGAGAATGATAGTAATGTTTGGCTAAGGGGGTTTTGGGAGAGAAGGCTTATAGAGGCAGTTCTTGGAGTCATGCAGTTGTGAACTTTTCACATCTTACCCAATAGCCTTGAGCTTGCTTGGCACACTGGGAGCACAGGCGACCACTCGAGTCATTTAGACTGGAGCACAGGCCACTTCAATCAATTAGCGGGGCACCTAATCGGTTACTGATTGCAATTACTTTCATTCTTGATAATTTTTATAATGATTTCTCTTCAGTAATCAGGTACAGGTAGTCCCTGGGTTACGACGGGTTCGGCTTACAACGTTCCGAGGTTAAGGCGCTTTTCAATTATATTCATCAGAAATTATTTCCAGGGTTACGACGCCAACAACAGTATCTGGCAGAAGAAATGACACCAAAAATGCAAAATAATCAATATTTGAAGGTTTTTTTTATTCAAAATGCAATATGAATGCAGTTTACATAGTTTTGAATGCACCCAAAGCATTAAAAGTAAGGTTTTCATGGGATTTTTAGTGATGTTCCGGCTTACGACGATTTTTGGGTTACAATGCGTCTCAAGAACGGAACCTCTGTCGTAACACGGGGACTGCCTGTATTCGTTAATATTGCAATACACCCCCTGAACACCTGAACTAGCCCTGGTCACTTACCAGCCCGAACCATCATTTATTAAAAATTTACCAAATCTTTGGTTAAAATAAACGATCAGTGTTGCCAATCTCCTGGCAAACACCCTCGTTACCTAGTTACCAGCCCACCGCTAGTAGCCCTGCCTCACGGGCCGGTCACACCTGCCCTCTCACGTCAATCACTTATCGTTCGCGGTGGAGTACAGATGTATCCACAGCGAACTCCTTTTTGGTCTTGCCAGCCTTCATTTGCACCTTTGATTTGATTGATTTTGGTGACGAATTACGCATCCCTTTGGATTACTGTTGGATTGCTCTTAATACCTTGTCATCAGACATTGATTCTGCAAGGAAGAAAACAACACAAAGCTACGACAACGGCTACTCTGCATTCTCGGCCACGACATCACAGAAAACGACGAGCGGAAGTTCAACAACGTATCGTCTTTGCCAACAATGCAAGAAAAGGATGAGTACCCTATGACACGATAGTCATTCCTTATGCGTAAATTGTAGGCCTGTTCAATATAATGTAAAGACCAGATGTTTGGAATGTCAGGAGTGGTCTTTGGACCAGATGTTAGGGTATCTCAAACGTAGGAAAGGTCTTGTATTAAGAAGTAAGTGTAGGCAGGAAGAGACTAACGTAGATCAAGATAAAGACTTAGAGACAGTGCTCTTTAAGAAACTTGAGAGTAGACTGACATCGAGTATGACGTCTCTGTTTACCAATTTTATGTCAAGATTAAGTGAGGATAGATCGAGCAATAGGGATACTGAAATTACTAATCGTTATTTTCCAGCTATCTGCCTGTTCCAGAACCAGCCCTAACCGGTGCTGGGGGTTATGGGGATCCGCAAGCCCACAGGGCAGGATCCGCCGTCCCCCCTGGCGCGGAGCAGGCAGTGTTGGCAGCAGATTCCCCTTCCCTCGATGTGTAAGTTCTCAGGATGATAAAAACTTAGGTCAGATATAGACGAGTAGGGATAATAGGCTACATAATGTTTAGTTTAGAAAGAGAAGTGCAGGCTTCTTCGGGTCGGTTTTCTATTAAAAGTAGTAGTTTATAGAGGCACAGTGTCCTTAGAGCCTCTTTGGGTTTTTTTTCCTGCTTCGAGTTCCATGCATCAGAAGCTTTTAGGCCATGGTTGGTTTTTCAGATATGCTCCTTCGTCTTTAAGGTTACTTTCCTCTACTTATACGATACGATAATTGTTAATATCAACTAATTCTCCGTTCAATGCATATTGACTTACGATATTCAGTATGGAGAGAAATCGAATAAAATTAACTACAGTTAGCCTAGTGTTCGGCGATGATATATCGTATGCATATTCAGTAGCCTAGCCTAAAGTATTCGCAGTACAACATATCGATAGTTATTTTTATATTGGCTAACGCTGTAGGCTCAAGGCGTTCTGACTTCTGATAATTCAGTACAGGTGTAATTGAAAACGAACGAGAATCCGATCGGAGGATAATTAATATTAATGTAATCGAACAGAATGAAGATCGGATTCTGTCCGACTAAAGCATTATAATTGTATTATATGTATCATCATATGAACGTAGTATAAACACTTAACTCGGCAGTCATTCACGCTGGAATCAGCGGATGACGAATACGGGTTTGCGTCGCTGTATCCATCTCATTCTCTCCTGATTGCCTAAAATGACTAACGTAACAACACTCTCACTTATGCCAAGTTTGTACAAACGTCTTGAAGGAGACGTGTGTTCAACTATGTTGACATTTAACATAGTCAATGAGGTATCTATATTGGGGCATATAATCAGATGGCAGATATAAGGAATTCGTATGTATGACGTCTTCATACGTTTAACCGACTATTGCCGTCAGTAATTACATTGCGCTTATGTCAATTTACAGTTACAAATTATTACCAGTCGTATTATCAAATTACAATGACAACTGAAATTAATATTAGGCCTAATAAAGTTAATTTAATTACCTTTAAATATTATTTTATTACTTTTCAATTAAATTACAATTACACTAGCTTGTCGTCAAACAGCACTATTGTAAGGAGGTGTGGCTTAGACAGACAAGGATGCCGGCTAGTCTGTTTTTTGTTTTGTTTTTTTCCTTCGCTCCAGATTCAACCATATCACTTGGTCTCGGCTAATGTTTTTGTCCCTAGTTAGCATATTAATGAATATCTGGATACTTAACTTATGGAACGAAGTCATACTGTTCGTCTTACGATGTAATTTAAGTCCAAAATTTGACTGATACGTCTCATTGGAAGCTAGTTTTTCCATCGGGTTAGATGGCGTTAAATTTAGGATTCCGTTCGTTTTTCACTCGTTTTCATAGGTATTACGAACCTTACACTTTATATACTTTATTAATCCTTTGTCTTTGTAAAAAAAAAAAAAAAAAAAAAAAAAAAAAAAAAAAAAAAAAACAGTAATGAGCTCTTTCATGCTATTAGTTTCTCTTACCACGGGACTTCTGTCCAGGTTGCTGATGCACGTAATTTTGCCTTATTAGCTTCAGCTGCATTTATAACATGAATACAGTAATTACCGTCGCACGCGGATGAATACAATAACGGATGTTGCTATCGGATTCGATTACTGTCATACGCTGATCAGTACAATAGTGATGTTGTTATAGGAGTCGATCGCATTAACAACAAGTTCTCGTTCGGTTGTTCATAGCTGTACGGAGTTATACGAGTATATTATCGTTAAGATAATACCCTTTTAACTTAGAAGAGGGTGCAATTTACGGAGGTGGAGATGTTAGACGATTGTAATCTCTCTCTCTCTCTCTCTCTCTCTCTCTCTCTCTCTCTCTCTCTCCTCCTCTCTCTCTATCTCTTCTCTCTCTCTCTCTCACTTACTTCCCTGATTTTATATTCTCTCTTTATCTTAGACGATTGTATTTCTCTCTCTCTCTCTCTCTCTCTCTCTCTCTCTCTCTCTCTCTCTCTCTCTCTCTCTCTCTCTCTCTCTCTCTCTCTTTTACTTTTCTGATTTCATATTCTCTCATCCTATTTTCCACGCTCTCCTAACACTGGACTCATTGTGCAACAGAGGTTTTTCTTCCTGTCACACCTTTTCAAACTTTGTCAATTTCCCTTCAGCGCTGACTGACCTCATAGGTCCCAATTCTCGGCCTTTGGCCTAAATTCTATTTTTAAACCCAACAATCTTGCTGTCTGAGTTAGTATTAGAGTAGGGAGCGAATATTAGGAATATGTATAAGGTATTCATGATATGATATATCACAAGAGGATTTTAAGTAGTAGGACAGATAGGAAAGAACATGTCTGGGTCTATCTGAGGGTATTCTTCCAAGTGCCAACCACCAGGCAGAGTACAGACAGGCAGTACAACACTACAATAGAGGACATCACTACGATCCGACGGACACCGCCGCAGACGCACCGATGGACATGGTTGTCTCCTCCGTACATGAGAGGCCTAAGGCCACATGGGAGGTCTTCAGTTTCCCTCCATACATGAGAGGCCGAGAGCCACATGGGAGGTCTTCAGATTTCCTCCATACATGAGAGGCCGAGAGCCACATGGGAGGTCTTCAGATTCCCTCCATACATGAGAGGCCGAGAGCCACATGGGAGGTCTTCAGTTTTTTTCCTCTACTCAGGTGAGGCACATAGCCAGCTGAGAGGAAACAGGTTTGTATCCCTCCTGCACTCAATGAGTTTTGACCTTAGGGTAGAGGTGCAGTGAGTTTTTTCCTCCACATATGGGAGGCCTAGAAGGCCACACATGGGAGATTAGCTTGGACGAGTGACAAATGAACTTGAGACTGACTCGCGTACTCAATTATATTGACTGACAACTGGTACAGTGGAGGGCCGGGCAGATTTGATTCCCCACCTCCAAATTAATGTTGTTAATCGGGCTAGTTCAGGTGTTCAGGGGGTGTATTGCAATATGAAGTTTTTATTGTAAAACTAATATTGTAATACCTATTTGAACACCTGAATGATTCCCACCCTCCTCCCCTCTCATACAGAGTTATTGAGTTATGATTGACGTGAGAGGGCAGGTGTGACCGGCCCGTGAGGCAGGGCTACTAGCGGTGGGCTGGTAACTAGGTAACGAGGGTGTTTGCCAGGAGATTGGCAACACTGATCGTTTATTTTAACCAAAGATTTGGTAAATTTTTAATAAATGATGGTTCGGGCTGGTAAGTGACCAGGGCTAGTTCAGGTGTTCAGGTAGGTATTACAATATTAGTTTTACAATAAAAACTTCATTTTCCTTTATATTAGATTTGAATTTGCTTTGAGACTAACATGAAAACGTTTGGTGATATATATTTTGGAAGTTCACATTGTTTTAAAATAGTACATACACCTGAATGCGTACATACACCTGAATGCCAACCTTTGGCGCAGTCAGCTGTACTCGACTCTCACTTGCATTCCCGCGAACAAACCGGTTGTAGGAAGAGGCAGTATTCATCTGCATAAGCTCTCTTAACTGATAAGAACAAGTGTTATTTTTTCAATGCTAGCAACTTTTCTATTTGAAATTCATTACATGACTTAATGCTTTGGAGTAGAATATGTCCATCATCCCACCTCCTTTCAGTGTGGAATCAGTTACAGTAGTACCTCAGGATACGAAATTAATCCGTTCCGAAGCGGCCTTCGTAACCTGATTTTTTTGTATCTTGGACCACATTTTACATGTAAATTGCCTTATTCGTTCCAAGCCCTACAAAAACACCCCAGTAAATTTTATAATAAAGCTAAATTGACCAATAAACAGCAAAATACAACAATTTTGGACTATTCAATACCTAACTTGAACTACATGTATAGTGCTACTAGTATGTACTACTACATACCTGTAATTAAAGTGTATTAGTGTACATGGTACAAGAAATACTGTACGTACATACGTATGTAGTAAAATGTGGAACCTTACCTTTGAGTGAGGTGATCTCTGAAAGTGGCGACAGAGGAGGAGGAAAAAGGGCAGAAAACATGAACACTTGACTTTACAAAACACATTAAAAAATGACAGAAAACATTAATACTAAACTTTACAAAACTCAATTAACAAATGGCAGAAAACATTAACACTTCTTGATTATCTCCATCTTCATTCTCCGTAGAAAGTATCCTCTTCTTTCCATGAACTTCAGCAACATTCTTGGGACCCATGGCTAATAACGTAAATAATTAAGCTCACGATAAAGTAACACTACAACGAAAGCGAAATCACTAACACGAATTTATGTTAACAAATGAAATACGTATATGTGAACGAACGAATTCCAGTGTTACAATAATGCTGCCAGCAAAAAATGGTCAAGGAACACCTTTACATAGAGGCATGATGCTGACTAATAGGAGAGCAGGATCTTATGGCGGTGACTAGCATCAGGGAACCAATGGGAGAGCGGGAGGATGGTGGCGAGTCTACTCAGTTGGTGGTGTGTGAGTTTTAAAATTGTTCTTGGTGGTCCGGGTAAATCTCAGGACTTTACAGTAACACCCTTTCGTAACCTGAATTATTTTCGTATGCAGAGGCAAAAAAATCTTCGTATTTGCTTTCGTAACTTGAATTTTTTTTAAGTTGGGACTTTCGTATGTTGAGGTTCCACTGTATATAATTACTGGCTACCTTTCAATTTGGAATCAGTTATTTAATTACCGTACTGGCTAAGTCTCATATACAAAAATGATATTTTTATAATTACTTAAGATTTTGTTTTTATACATTTAACTTACCTGTCAGATATATACTTAGCTATTTGACTCCGTCGTCCGACAGAAATTCGAATTTCGCGCACACGCCTACCTGTAGGTCAGGTGATCTACTTACCTGCCGCTGGGTGGCAGGACTAGGAACCATCCCCATGTTCTATCATATTTTTTCTGTCGGCCATACTGGCAACATCGTTGTGGGTATCTCCGGCTGGATTCGTATTTTGCATCGCAATTGATCTTCGTTTTGGACTTCTCGGTGACGTATTTGCATTGATTGTACTGGCATACGCGATTGTGGACCGTTTTTGGAATTTGATTTGGATTGTTCAACATGATGTCTGATTCTGGAAATGTGGTGAGAATGTGTGTGAATGCGGGTTGTAAAGTTAGGATGCCGAAGGCATCAATTGATCCTCATACTATTTGCAGGAAATGCAGGATGTATGAATGTTCTTTTGGTAATACTTGTAATGAATGCAAGGATTTGAGTGAGGAAGAATGGAAATCTCTAACCTCATACGTGAAGAAGTTAGAAAGAAACAGGGTGAGGAGGTCTTCTTCCAAACCTTTATCTAGTTCTAGCGGGGTTATTAGTAATAATATACCCTCTTCTCCTTTTACTGCCCCATCTAATGTACCTGCTCCTTTATTAGAACACAGATTCGGCATCTGAGATAGCGAATCTTAAAGCCGCTCTTCGGAAAATGGAAACCAAAATGGCGGCCTATGAAGGTAAGCAGTGTAATTATAGTGCTGTGGATAGTGATATAAGTGTCCCCAGTGCAGTGGAGGGGGCGTCTGATTGTCTTCACAACGCTCCAGGCCTAGACCTCTTTCAAGCTCCCAAGCCCAGAGGAGAAGGAATGTCGAAAGCCGTAAGGAGGTTGTGGAGGATCCCCAACAGTCAGACGTCCCTTCGGCATTTTCTGTATCGCCACAGAATGCCAGAGAACGTTACAGAAAAAGCCGTTCTGCGTGAGTGTTTTCCTCCTACCTCGGAGAATTCCTCACCTAAAAGAGGGTGGAGATCGGCGGATCTTTCTCGCCCCCTTAAGAGACGTTTGGATGAACCCAGGATTACTTCTAGTCCTGAGCGTTTTCAAGAGGAGGACCATCCAGTAATTAAACAACCGAAGGTAGACAATAATGAAGAGACTAAAAGAATCCTTCGCACTATGCAGGATTCCATCACTTCTCTTGTGGGAGTTCTGTATAAAGACCCTCCCAGAAGGAAAGACGATTTCCTGCCTATTAAGAAGTCTAGGCTATCGAGGGTTCAGACTCGCCATAGTATTTTGTCTTCCTCTGATTTGGAATCGGATTCATCAGCCTTGCATAGGCCGAGCAGGATCCGTTCTCCTGTCAAACGCAAGCACTTGACGCCAGACAAGAGCGTCGAGTTTGCGAGACGTGAAACGTCAGCCAGGCGCGAGCGTCAAGATAGGCGCGTCATGCCATCCAGAAGCAGGACGCCTCCCAGGAACGAGGATCCAGGCAAGAGCCAGGACGCTACGAGGCGCGAGACGTCAACAAAAAGTACGACACCTCTCAGGAGAGAGTCGTCAGGCAAGCGTCAGGACGCTCCAAAGCGGTTGACGCCAGCCAGAAAGCATGACGCCTCCCAGGAGCGAGGTGCGAGGCAAGAGCCAGACGCTTCGAGGCGCGAGACGTCAACAAGAAGCAGGACGCCTCTCAGGAAAGAGTCGTCAGACAAGCGCCGAGGACGCTCCTAAGCGGTTGACACCAGCAAGAAGCAGGACGGCCCTCCCACGGGAGCGGCTTCTCCTGATAGAGAATCGGTCAGGAAAGAGCGATCTCCTTCTAACCTGGAACTGGAAGAGATTTCTGAGGAAGAAGTTTCAACTAACGAGGGACTTTCCAATTATAAAAGTTTTTAGCCTCGTTACTTCTAGAGGAGTTTGCGGATTCTCTTAGTCCTGCAGCTCCTCCTTCGCCGAGATCTCTGTTTTCGAGCACAAAAACCCCGAAATCCTCGGCTTTCTTAAAGATGAAACCGGCGATCTCAATGAAGAAAGCCCATCCAGTCTTTGGATTCGTGGCTTTTATCTAAAAAGGAAACTTTGAGAACGGTTTATTGCTCTCCTCCCTCCAAACTGACGGGGAAAAGAGGCATTTGGTATAAGACAGAAGAGGCGATGGGATTGATGCTCCCTTCGTCAGCAGATTCAGATTTCTCGAGTCTTGTAGAGTCTGTGAGAAGACAGTCTCTCCAATTCAGCAAAGGCGTCCTGGAGTATGTCGGAGTTAGATCAGCACCTTAAGGGAATTTTTCACGTCTTAGAGGTATTCAACTTCTTGGATTGGTCTCTTGGGGTGCTGGCTAAGAAGACGAGTGAGCCAGATTTCTTGATCCAGAAAACTTTGCACAGTGTCCTATCTTGCATGGATAAGGCTGTGCAAGATGGTTTCTGGTGAGTTGGCGGCTCTTTTTGGATCTGGGATGTTGAAGAAAAGATCGATTTACAGTTCCTTCCTAACGAAAGGAGTTTCTCCTTCTCAGAGGTCCGCTTTATTATTCGCACCTCGGTCCAAAGAACATCTAGTTTCCTTCATCTTTAGTGAAGGATGTTGCGAGATCCTTGTCGGAAAAGGCTACGCAGGACCTTCTTGTACAATCTACAAAGAAAAGTAGACCTGCAGTTAAGACTCAGAAGAAGGTGGCTCGGACTCCAGTGGTGCCCTTTCGTGGAGCCCCTCAACTCGATCAACTTCGGAGAGAAGACCCTTCGACAAGCGAGGGAGGTCTTCCTTCCGCTCTTTTAAAAAGAGCAAATAGCAGCCATGTCCTCCAAGCACAGGTAGGGGCCAGACTTCAATACTTTCTGGATGCCTGGTCCGTAAGAGAAGCAGATCCCTGGACTCTGTCTGTCCTACAGAAGGGGTACATCATTCCCTTCTAGACAGACCTCCTTTGGCAACATCTCCAAAGGATTTGTCGACGAGTTACAAGGACCCTGGACTGAACGAGACTCTCCTTCAGACGGTGGTGTCGATGAGGACAAGAATGCTATATAGCTAGTGCAAGATCCTTTCTCCCCTGGGGTTTTACAACCGCCTTTTCTTGGTTCCAAAGGCTTCGGGGGGATGGAGACCCGTCCTAGATGTAAGCGTCCTGAACAGGTACGTGGAGAAAAAGAAGTTCTCCATGGAGACTTCAGCTTCAGTTCTGTCTTCCCTACGTCAGGGAGATTGGATGGTATCCCTGGACCTTCAGGATGCTTACTTTCATGTTCCGATTCACCCATCGTCAAGAAAATATCTAAGATTTGTTGTTCAAGGACAAATCTTCCAATTCAGGGCCTTGTGCTTCGGCCTATCGACCGCCCCCTCAGGTATTTACGTATCTGATGCGGAACGTGGCCAAATGGCTTCATTTAGAAGGGATACGCATCTCAATGTATCTCGACGATTGGCTAATCCGGGCCAAGTCAGAGAAACGGTGTTTGGAGGACCTACAGTCTACTTTGAACCTAGCAAAGACGTTAGGATTACTCGTGAACCTCGAGAAATCGCAGATGATCCCCAGTCAGAACTTAGTCTATTTGGGGATTCGGATGGATTCTCGGGGTTTTCGGGCTTTTCCGTCCCAGGAAATGGATTGCTCGGGGATTACAAAAAATCTCGAGCTTCCTAGAGAAAGAACGGAGTTCGGTGAGGGAGTGGTTAAGTCTTCTGGGAACCCTTTCCTCACTAGAAACAGTTCATTTCGCTAGGAAGCCTCCACCTTCGCCCTCTTCAATTCTTCTTAAAAAGAATTTGGAGTTGGAAGAACGGACAGCTTTCGGACACTTTCAGTATTCCTCTGGAAGTAAAGAATCATCTGAAGTGGTGGATTTTTCCCTTAGAAAAGAAGGAAGGGCTTGTCTCTAGAAGTTCGGAACCCAAACCTAATCTTGTTCTCAGACGCTTCAGAGAAGGGATGGGGAGCGACTCTAGGGACAAAAGAAATATCAGGCCAATGGAGGAAGGATCAGCTAGACTGGCATATAAACTCCAAAGAACTTTATGCCGTTCTTCTAGCTCTAAAAGCCTTCGAGACACAGGTGTTAGGTCAAGTGGTACAGGTCAACTCGGACAACACCACAGCGTTGGCCTATATCAAGAAACAAGGGGGAACTCACTCTCTTTCTCTGTTCCATATAACAAAAGAGCTGTTGTATTGGGCAAAAGAAAAGAAAGTGACTCTTCTCACAAGATTCGTGAAAGGAGAGAAGAACATCAGAGCAGACAGGCTAAGCAGGTTAACCAAGTTCTCCCCACAGAATGGACCCTTCACATTCAGGTGTGTCAAGCTCTGTGGTCCCTGTGGGGCAGTCCACATATAGACCTATTCGCCACCTACCTATCCAGAAGGATAGAGAACTTTTGCTCCTTAGTGGAAGACCCGAGAGCGATAGCGGTGGACGCCATGCTACTGGACTGGTCAGGCCTAGATGCCTACGCATTTCCCCCCCTTCAAAATGTTAGGAGTGGTGTTAAGAAAGTTTGCGGCATCAAGAGGGACGAGACTAACACTCATCGCTCCCTTTTGGCCGTCTCAAGATTGGTTCACAGAGGTACAGGAATGGACAGTCGACTTCCCAAGATCTCTTCCACACAGGAGAGATCTTCTCAAACAACCCATTTCGAGAGGTACCATCAAAACCTCCCCGCTCTCGCTCTGACTGCCTTTCGACTATCGAAAGACTTGTCAGAGCGAGAGGCTTTTCAAGCAAAGCTTCAAAAGCAATTGCTAGGGCCCGGAGATCTTCAACTATTCGGGTCTACCAATCAAAATGGGATGTATTTAGAAGATGGTGTAAGAAGAATAAACTGTCCTCTTCCGATACCTCTGTGACCAACATAGCTGATTTCTTGATTTTCCTTAGGGAAGAATCAAAATTATCAGTTTCTACCATTAAAGGTTATCGAAGTATGCTTTCGGCCGTATTTCGAAACAGAGGTTTGAGAATTGCAGAAGATAAAGACCTCCACGATCTTATTAGATCTTTTGAAACCTCAAAAACCTTTTCTCCTCGCACTCGAACTGGAACCTAGATGTAGTTTTGAGATTTCTATCATCTAGTAGATTTGAACCTCCTCTCAACGCGTCGTTTAGAGATCTAACGAGAAAATGTATTTTTCTTGTTGTCGTTAGCGACTGCGAAGAGAATTAGTGAAATACACGCTCTAGATTCTCGAGTAGGATTTAAGAGCGATGCGGCAATTTGTTCTTTCCAGACTCTGTTTTCTGGCTAAGAACGAGAACCCCTCTAAACCCTGGCCAAAGAGTTTTGAAGTTAAAGGACTTTCAAATCTAGTAGGGAGAGGAATTAGAAAGATCTTTATGTCCGGTTAGAGCTTTGAAGTTCTATTTAAAGAAGAAGAATGAACTAAACGGATGTAAACAAAGCCTGTGGTGCGCAGTTAGGGATCCTAGTAGACCCATGTCAAAAAATGCATTAGCATTCTTTGTGAGGAGCATTATTACGGATGCTCATAATGACTGCACTGAAGACTCTTTCAGGACTCTCCGAGTGAAGGCTCATGAGGTTAGAGCGGTAGCCACTTCATTAGCATTTCAGAAGAACATGTCTTTAAAAGACATTGTGGATGCGACTTACTGGAGGTGTAATTCAGTGTTCGCATCGCACTATCTCAAGGACGTTAAAGTAACATATGAAAAGTGTTTCTCTCTGGGTCCTTTTGTATCAGCCGATACAGTGCTGGGGCTGGGAGCACATAACGATCCTTAGAAAAAATTTGTATTTGTTCAAAATTTTGATAGTACATAGATCTACCTTGTGAGACGAGTTGTGGTTTTTTTTCTGCTGATTAGTATGCTTTGCTGGCGTACGGACGTCCGAGCTTGGATCATGGGGGGTGGGGAATCAAGAGACGTCTTACTGATAGATTGTACAAACATTTTTTTTTTTTTAATTTTAATTTTATTTTTGTACTTTACTGTACAAATGTTTGTGTTTCGAGTTTGTGGTCGTTTGCAAGAGGTTAGGGGATAACTTCTGGCAATCTTAGAACTAACATTGGATAGGTTGAGGTGATCGGGATCGATGTTGTGCTCCTTGTATAAGGTCTTGGTCAAGTAAGTGGATAAGCACCCATGACGTAGTCCTTCCAGGATCTACCAAGTAAGCGGGTAAGACCCCTTTGGCGAACACAAGAACTCTTAGCCATAGATCAATATCTCGCTGAGGCTCTTGAGACTGTCTAGACTCCTGGATTGTATTCATGAAGTCTCAGTCTAAACAGGTAGGAACCAAGGTTTTATTTATTTATTACCTACAACGATAGTTGTGATTCCTGTTTGATTCTATTTATTTAGCTGTCTCTTTCCCACCTCCAATGGTGTTTGAATCAGCTAAGTATATATTCTGACAGGTAAGTTAAATGTATAAAAATGATATTGTTATGATACAATAAACGTTTTATACATACTTACCTGGCAGATATATACAAAATTATACCCACCCTACCTCCCCTCAGGAGACAGGCGGTATAGAAAAAATATAGAGAACATGGGGATGGTTCCTAGTCCTGCCACCCAGCGGCAGGTAAGTAGATCACCTGACCTACAGGTTAGCGTGTGCGCGAAATTCGAATTTCTGTCGGACGACGGAGTCAAATAGCTAAGTATATATCTGCCAGGTAAGTATGTATAAAACCTTTATTGTATCATAACAATATCATATATAAGCTTTGGCTGTGTGCAAGTTGTCAATTATTAATTACCTTAAAAGTAATTGTTCCTACACAAAATACAAATCCTCGGTCCTTTACAATAGTAATTACTTAAGGAGAAGCCTGGACACGGCCGCTGAAATCTTAAAACAAGACGGTTCAGTAGTAAATTATCACTCCGGTCATAGGGAGTCTCTGCGAACGTAAACATTCCAATTTGCTTTCGGCCGTCAATGTGGATAGAAGTGTTCATCACCGCTCTCTGCCTGCCGGTATCAGCTGATTTCTTTTCAATCTCGGTGGGGTTTTTCCTTGTTTTTCCTGTGATATATGTGTATGTTGTGTTCTTTGTGTTTGTGGATATATAATGCAAATCCAAGAATCTCAATCCCTAAAGAATCCTGCCCCCGTTAGGCGGTGCCCCCAGGGTGCAGGTAAGAAGTGCGTAAAATTCTCAATTCCCTTGATGATGATCCTCATGCCCTATACCATCTTGTGGATATAAGATGATTGTTCTGCAGAGTGAGATGACACTTTTGTCTTCCTACCTCACTCCAGGCAATTGTCCGGTGCTTGCTGCTTCCCCTTTGGTGGAAGCCTCTGCTTCTGCTTCCTCTCCTGACGAGTCTGGGGAGGAAGGAGAGGGGGAGGCTATGGACCAGGGACCCACTCCTCTTGGGGACTCTCCTTTCTCCGAAGGTACACCTTAGGAGCGAGGGGGAACCTCCTCATTAACCCAACTACTTCTTCTGTAGGAGAGGTGTCAGGTCTGGATCAGGCATGGGCTTTGCTGGGCCTGGTGGGGCCACCTTCTGGACAGGCTTTACTGGCACACTTGAATAGTACCAGTGCCAGCATTGCTGTAACCCAGTCTCTAGCCACCACCACTAGTGCTTCAGTGACTCAGCCTGGTTATTATATGCCGCCCCACCTGGTTTGGTCGCACCATCCGACCAATGTGTCCCCTACTGTAGTGATGGGGACTAGGGCACATGGGCCAGCTCCTGTATCTGCAAGTGCTACCCCCTCCTGGGTTCGGGTTGACCTCTGCCCGTACATGTGGCAGAGGTGACCCCACCTGCTGTTTTACCTACGCCTGCTCCGTTTACTTGCTTAGTCTTGTGCCGACCCTTAGGGCCCCCTGATGTCCTTCATGCGGAAGCTGACGAAGAAGAGGTCTAGAAAGGTGTCGTCGTCATTGTCTGCCTCCTCACCTTCCTCTTCAAAGGCTTCCCGGCTCAAGAAGAGGAAGGTAAATTCTCCTTCCCCTAAAAAGTCTCGCCATGAGACTTCTAAGTGTGCTTCCTTCCCCCAGGGAGAAAGCAATTGGCTCTCATGCTGGCTCAATTGCTCCTTTAGCATCTCGGGGAGGCCCCTAGAGTTTGAATCAAAAGGTGTGTTTTTTTTTCTCCCTGCCCCATTCCAAGGGCACTGCTCATGGAACAGGGTCCATGTCGGAGACTCGCTTGTGAGCTTCTTCGAATGTACAGCCCCTCAAGGGGGGTCATACATCCACAGTCATTGATGGAGAGTCCTCTCCCCATCATGACAGTGGCGCTGGGCCGAGAGAAGGGACCGCGCCATGGCTTGGACCCTCCATCTGCAAAAGCCAAGGCTGGATCTTCATCAAGTGGCGGGGCAGATGTCACTGTCCTTCACAAGGTTTTGACCTCGAAGAGGATTGGGATGCATCGTAAGGACGATGCATATTCTCACCAGTCTGGTAGCCACAATGCTGCCAGCAGTGTCGCTGCTACAGCTCGCCAAGAACCTCTGCATTCTCCTTGGGAAAGCGTTTCGCCTAGGTGATCACGCTCTCCTAGACCCATGCCTCTGCTATCACCATAGGTTGGTAACAGGATGCAGCTCATTTCTTCTGACTGCACTGCTGTGAGAAGAAATGAGAGCATGCGATCATCTCATATTCCTTCTACTCCCTCGGGCTTCATCGGTAGAGGTGAGGTGAATAGATTTTTGCTTTTTTTAGCGTTTTGAAATTTATTTTTAGTACAGGTAGCACTGGGGACTCTTATATTATTTATTGTGATTCCCAGAGTTCCCTAGCTGCACTCCAGAAGTTGACGCCATCTAATCAACTCGTCCAAGAGGTGCAGGATTGGCTGGTCCTCCTGCATTCTCGAAAACACATCGGTGTGAAGTTTTGTTGGGTTCCCTCGCATGTGGGAATTCGTGGTAACAAGCTGGCTGATACAGCCACTAAGCCGGCAGCTTCCTCCCGGGCTTCCCACTCTGTGAGGGTTCCCTGTGAAGATTTTAAACTTTTTATTAAATCATTTTGTAGGACTAAATGGCAGAATCACTGGTCTAACTTGAATAGTAATTTAAAGTTTAAATCGATCAGACCTTCTGTTCATCCCTGGTCCCCTTCTGTTGGGATGGATAGAAGATCTAGTATAGTTTTAACGCGCCTGCGTATAGGGCATACTTTTTTAACTCACCGGTATCTTTTAACTAGTGGAGCAGAGAGGCAGGTTCCTCAATGCTCCAATTGTAATGTTGGCATTACAGTGAGGCATATATTTGTTGACTGTCCTCTTTATTTTAATCATAGACGTCGGTTTGGTTTCACCAGCAAACCTTTGTCAGATATTTTAGGAGAGGGTGCTCCCGTAGAAGAGATTTTTAAATTTCTTAAGGAAATCAATTTGTTTTATGATATTTAATTGAGTATTTTAATATGAAGTTTATTTTAATAATTTGGATTAATTATGTATACCTTTTTTAGTAAATATATCTTGTTGATATATATGCACTGAATGGCCTTTGGCTCCGGCGTGTGGCAAATGGCCACAAAATTTATAAATTCAATTCAATTCTTGAAGGGCTGGATGGCCCCTTGCCCAGACTCGGACACCCCTGAGATGCAGAGGACCTTTGCTGAGATTGGACCGCTGATTTGTCAGCACAGTGATCTTGGGGAAGCGACCACTGCTTCCTCTTCAGGTGATTACCCCTCTTGTCTCAAATCCTTGGTCAGCTTTGGTTGATGGTGTAGTAAGCCAGGTGAACAATCTTGTCTCTGGACAAGAGAATTCACTTAGGTCCAACCATTCAGATAAACTGTCCCCCCCCTCCTCTACCTCGCCAGAGGCGTTTCTACATGCCCTTGGAGAGACCTCTGCTGACCAAACGTTGATCCAGACCGTGTTTGTCTTGGTCTGGGTCTGTTGCTGCAGAACCTGACTGGTAAGAGAGTTATCTCTCAGCAGGAAGGAAAGACATTGGAAGCTGCCGGCTTGGCAGCTCTTCAGGCAGTCTCCTGGCTAGACCTGTGGTCTTTCACAGTGTTTAAGGTTGCTGCTGCTTCTGGAGTTATCGTCCTGGGAGAAGACTCAGCCTTCGGGAGACTGTGCCAATCTGGAGGTAGGGCTATTACCTACCTGGCATACCAGGTGGCAAACCTGTGGGCGAACTTGGCCCTTAAGAGAAGAGACGCGGTTCTCTCTCGAGTGACCAGGTCTCTCAGTCCTGAGTCTGTACTAGCCCTACGAAATGAATCTTTGCTGGGCTCTGCCTCTCCTCAAACGGGAGCAGGTAGATGCTGCAGTGGACAAGCGACGCGATGTTGATAAGGACCGCCTTGGTCCACTATGCAGTGGTGAAGACTTCTGGGCCTTTGCGCCACTGCTGCGGCCAGACTTTCGAGTCTGACTAGCTCCTCCTTGGACCTGAAAAAGCCCTCCTCTCTACTGAGGGGTTTTGAGAAACACAGCCCCAGCCTTCTTCCTCCTTCGAAAGGAGCGCCATCACGCTCTTTTCAGTCCTCCTTGCTTTGGGAAAGTGGGGTAAGGAAAAGAAGGGGAGACGCTAAGGGCGGCATTCCCTCCAGCTGCTGCCATTGGTGGGGGTGCCTATTGAGCCATTGGGCTACATGGCAGTGTTATGGAGGAGAGATCTGGGTAGTAGATGTCCTTTGGGAGGGATATTTACTTCCCTTCGAGTCTGCCACCTCTTACCAACCACCCGGTCCATCTCATATCCTACCTAGAAGGATTACTGAAGCACCTGGTCTCAGCTTGGACACATTTGCACGTTATACCTCTTGAGGTATCTCGATGATTGGCTGATCCTACGAGTGAGAGTTGCTACAGGACAAAGATCAATTCCACGAGTTTTATCAGGATCTAGGGATTGTGATAAATCTTGAGAAGTCCGATCTCGAACCCAAGCCGATGACAGTATCTGGGCGTGCTGATAGATATGGTAGCAGCAAGAGCCTTCCCCACAGACTCTCATATCAGCAGGTTCAGAGAGGCAGCGCAACTGTTCCTATCATTTTTAGAGAAGTTGGTCCCTCATGGGTGTCTTCACCTACGGTCTCTCCAGTGAAGACTGAGGGAGTACTGGTCACAGTCCCGTGACCTTCAGTCCACTCTCGTCCCCCTCTCACAGGAGGTGAGAGATGACTTGGACAGGTGGCTAGACAACAGGAACCTCTTAATAGGAGTGATCTTCGTACTCCCCCTCTGGACATGCTTCTGTTCTCAGACGCATTGACCAAGGGATGGGGCACACACTTGGAGAAGTTGCTGACTGCATGAGTGTGGGACTCAAGATAGCCTTCCTGGCCCTCCAAGATTTTTGGGATCGTGTGATGCGACACTCGGTGTATTGACAATAGCACAGTAGTGGCATACGTCAAGAAGTAAGGGGGGAGGGGGGGGGGGGTGGGGGGCGCCTGCTTCTCTTGAGCTTCATCAGGTGACATTGTAGGTGCATGTAGAGCTGTCAGCCAGATAGTACATTCCAGGCAAGAGGAATGTGGTGTCAGACAAGCTCAGCTGCCACCAGCCTCCGCTCTGATGGACATTATGCCTAAAACAGAATGAAGTGGTTATGTAAGTCATTCTTAGTCTTGCCTGTGGGTGACGGCACTGTATATCTGCTCAGCAATGGAAGCGCTACCTGCAAAATTTGAATTAGGCTGCCATGCGTGGAAACTAATAGCTGTATAATTACAGGATAAGTATATACAAAACCTTATTTTAATTATAAAGTAAAAGTATATTCTTTGGAGGCCTGAATTTCAAATCAATTGTCCCTATGGGCTTTTTCCATATTATGAATAAGGTTCATCTTATGGTGATAATAATGATAATACAATAATAATAATGCTCCACTGCTTGCACTTTCCAGAGGAATGGTATTCCCTTGATTAGACAAATCCATTCTATGAGAAATTGCTATTCCACACCCTTTAAACTTTTACCAACTCCAGATATTTTATGTCATAATAGTGAGGGGAGTTTTATTGTCAGCACCATCCTCAAGCAGGCAAGCGCTCTGAGTCATCTATAACTTTTTAGATTTTTCCTTTGAAAAGCCCTTAATCCTTCAACCTAGACATTCAGTAGTTGTAGCACTGTTGGAATTTAACTTGGTAATATTTGCCCTTTAGGGCACCCAAAGTTTTTTTTTTCTATTATTATTATCATCATCATTATTATAAGCTCACCTCAAGATCATCCCCAAATTTGTCCCTGTAGATAAAGGAAAAAGGAAAGGTATCCATCTTCCCTCAGACATGCACTGTTTAACAATGAGCTTTAGTGACAAAACCAGCTTTTGCCAAGAATATTTCTATATAAAATACTTGCGTGGGTATCTAGGAAAAATGAAATTAACTTTGAAGAATGTAACTTTTGCTCCAAGAATTGAAGAATTTATAATTTAGTTTTCAATGTAGATCAATAACATTGATATGTGTTATCATTCAAACATACATGTACATTACATGTATGTTTGAATGATAACTTGATTACACTAAATTTAATAAACGAGAACTTTATATAATTAATTTTATTAATTTTATTTTTGTTACAATTTCAGATTGTTATTGAGTGAGAGGATTGGCTTAGATAAAAGATTTAGTCAAGATGGAAGATGCACATACATATTCCTGCGAGGATGTTCTCGCACAGTTTGCTGTAGATATGAGTAAGGGCCTCACGGAGTCCCAAGTAAAAAACAGCCAAGAAAAATATGGACCAAATGGTAAGTGGCTGTTTCATTTATTTAAGTGTAAGAATCTCCTGCTTAAAGTACAGTGTAAGAAAAAGAATGTCATTTAGTTAAATTGTTGGAAGTGATTGTTTTCACATAAATAACTTACCAAATAATTACACGGCTGTACTTTGCTACTTGCACAGCAGCTAAAATTTAAAGTTCACAGTAGCAATTTACTTGTTTTTAGTGTAGTAACCACGTCGCCTTCTACCGGGGAACCATATGGCACAACAACTAAGAGAAAATTGTTTTGGTTGCATGATTTTCAAGTTTTTCATCGCTTTATCCAAGGATTTAATGATGTACTGATATTTTGGTAGCTTTTCTGATATGTTGTTGAGGATTTTTCTACATTCTACGATTTTACACACGTAACTTACCAAGTAATTACCTGCAGCTGAAAGCTCACTACCGCAGCAGTCAAATCTTGCAATTTCGTGATGGAGCCACCATCGTTAGTGTAGGTGTTAGGGCCCCCCGCACTTTTCAGGACCAATATGTACAAAAGTGCAGAGAGATCCAATTTGTTTTCTGCTGGCTTCTGACTAACATTGGTGGTTTTGGTGGTCAACTTTTTCGCCGTCATTGGTGTTATTGGTGACGTGCTTACATATTTTGTGGTGACGTACTTGCATATTTGTTCATGAAACTTAACTGTCAGATATATATATAGCTGTATTTTCTGAAGTCCGACAGAATTTCAAAAACTTCCGGCACACACAGTGGTCGGCCAGGTGGTTAGTACCCATTCCCGCCGCTGGGAGGCGGGTATCAGGAACCATTCCCATTTTCTATTCATAATTTTTCTGTCACCGGTGCTGGAAACACCTGTTTTCAGTACCTCCGTCTTAGGATTTTGGAAACTTCATTGCCGCTAAATATCCTAATTGTCTTTTGATTTATTTACTTGGATTTGTGGCTAGGCATACGCTACTTTAAATTGTTTTGAATTTGATTCATTTTTGTATATCTGAATCTAGTTAGGCTAGTTTCAGAGGGTGTTGTCTGCTAAGATAGGGTGTGGCTAGCGAAAGCTTCGGTAGTTCCGCACTTGTTATGCACGAGGGCTATGGGTCTTGCTTCTTTTTGTTGATTTGTTTCATGTAAGGAGTGTGAGTCTTGTCTAATTCCGTAAGGAAGACGTATGATTTGTATGTACGCAATTAACAGTAAACAAAAGTCAGGGTAGGCTAACCTACCTGTAGACTTTATTTTGCCTAACCCTGTAGTATGGCCTACGGGCTATAAATATGTCTCGTGAGGTAATGCCCTTTATGTTATAGATTCCATCTGTATCTTGGAATCTAAGGTGCTCGCTCTCCTATCATTGTGGTGAAGAGTGCTACTTCTGTAGTTGTTACTCCTAACCCTGTAATGTTGCCTTCGGGCCCTAAACAGTTTCTGTAGAGGGTATTGCCCTTTCTCTGATACTCTATCGATTCGTAACTTAGAATCGAAAGTGCTGGCTTTGGAGAGCAAAAGTGAAGTGGCTAAGTGCAGTGACAGTGCCCCTTGTGTAGTGGAGGGTGCGTCAGATCGGCCTTATTTCGCCTCTTAGGCCGGGACCTCTGCTTGACTCCCAGGAACAGGGAGAGAGCATGTCGAAAGCCGAAGGAGGGTTACGAGGAACCCCCACCGATCTGACGTGCCTTCGGCAGACCTGAAGATACTCCCAGGCTGCCAAAGTGCGTGCACGTGCACGAATCCTGAAGGATTGCTTCTCGTCCTCCGAAGCGTCCTCCCTGCGCAGGGTTTGGAGCTTTCGGAAGGACTCGCGCCCTCTAAATAGAAGCTTTATAGAAGAGGACGCTTCACATCCTCTCTCTCTCTCTCTCTCTCTCTCTCTCTCTCTCTCTCTCTCTCTCTCGTCATGCGTTGCAGTGAGAAGTAGGAAGGCGAAAACGTCCCGCCTGAACTCGTGTATGTCTTTCCACCGAGAAAAGGGAAAGCAAGTCATAGTACAGGACGCTTTTGAGCGGGGACGTCCTAGCTTTGTTGCTGTGAGAATAAGAAGGCGTTCCCTTGCCCATCGTATTCTCACACGATCAATCCTTCACCTGAGACTGCTTCGTGCAGTCGGTTTTCTCTCCGAGATGTCTCTCGCTCTTCCCTGAAGGCAGTTTCTCTCGCTTGCATTGACGCCTGTCAGGAGCGTGACGCTTTTCTGCACGCTTCTTTTGACGCTCGGATGGACGCCAGGCGTGCGCGGGTGCACGCAGATGCACGCCAAGCGCGCGCATTTGGACGCTGAGCGCGAGCCAGTGGACGCCGAGCGTGCGCAGGCGCCAGCGCACGCCAGGTGTGTCACCTGCTGAACGTTTCTTTTAACTCTTCAAGCTGATTTGGGCCTAAAGATTTTTTACCTACCTTCGGTGATCCCTTCTACCTCGCCTGCGAAGAATGTGAAGTAAGCAGTGCTTCGGAGGAAGCTTAAAGTGAAAAGGCAACTTTGTTTTTGAAACCACAGGTTTCGTGAATTCTAGAGGTCTCTGTCAGTTAATATTGCTTTTCGTAAAGTCCAGGATTGGATGGAGTTATGGAAAGCTCAAGGAAAGATCTCTTTTGCTCTACCGCAGTCAAGACTTTGCGGTAAGGCAGCTACGGGTCATGTAAAAGCTCGACGTCCTGCACGTCAGGACTCAATCGCAACGTTCAGTAGGATTCTTCAGGAAAGCACAAGACGGACTTCCTTTGCCATACTGCCAATAAATTTTAAGCTTTAGCAGGCATTAGTTGTGATACGGGAGAGGAAGCTGGTTGGAGAGTTTCTTCCTCTTCCCAGGATAATTTTGCAAGCTTTTTAGCCCATCTGAAAAGGGCCTTTTTTTGTTCCAAGATTGATAATTTTTTTTGGTTTTTTTTAGTTTGTTTTAGTTTTTTTCCTAGTCGGGACTACGCTGCCGAATTGAACATCGTCGTTCTACCTGCCGTAACCCAGTCTCTTAACAGGATTCTTGCACCTTCCTCGTTTGAGACGGGAATCGAAAAAAAATGCGTCGACTTCCTGGATTACGTTTTGTCAATTCAGTGACTTTCCCCCATTGACAATATACTATCGTTTTGTCCCGTAAATGGGTTAGTTCTCATTGACAAACATCTCATTAACTTTATATTGCGTAAGCGGATAAGCTCTTATTGACAAGATTCGGAAGAGCTCTCATTCATCATCCGCAGACTCGTACAAGAAATAGACTTGTAGACTACGTCAATGAACGCTTATGTCCAATAACATAAGAAGCTTGAGCTGTCTGCTTCGATTCTCTTAAGTTTTGTTCATGAAACTTGCCTGTCAAATATGTATGTAGCTGTATTTCCGAATTCAGCTATATATATGTCTGCCAGGTAAGTATGAACAAACTTTATTGTAATATAGCATCATATTTTGCCTTGCGTTATTTTACTACTGGTTGGTTCAAGTCATATACGCTTGCTGTAGTTACCTCTTCGGATGGCAACTGAGAGGTCTATTATCTTATTATTTTAAGGACATTTAATCGTTACTCCCTGTAGCCTTCCGGGAGTTTCCGATTTATCTTTTACCGTTGTATGGTAGTGTTTATGACGACACAAACGCATCTATATATTTAGCGTTTTCTGTTTTGCTTAAATATACCAGCTTGAGAGTCTCTTTCTGCTCAAAAAATAACGGAACCTAGTTTCTTCGTAGAATAGGGTAGCTGGCAACCCAGGCATAAAGTAAGAGACGACGATCGTAAGCTACTGCTGTCAATGGTCCTCCAGTCCAACCGAGCCATACCAGCTCGTTCGCTGTCATGCGCGGTAGGTTACGTCTCTCTCTCATGCGGGATTGACTGACTAACCGTATCTCTGTGCTGGCGGTTACGTC